>NW_026731809.1:0-335000 GCF_028476545.2 Physella acuta
TGTGGTAACTGTGGCAAATCACTCCACACCAGCAGCTACCCACAGTGGCTGTGATCTAAACGGGACGAGTACTGTTACATTGAAGCCACCCGACAGAAAATAATGTTCCGCCTGTTATCAGTACAGACACTAGCCAGGTATTCTCATTAAGAGGCCATCGCATTTTATATCTGCTCTATATTTACTTATGGGAGAAAGTTAACATTCAGTATATTGATACAGGGTGATATTAATAGAACGGATGTCTACGTTAGCCTCAGAATTGAACGTTTACAACACAGAGGGGTTCTCAGACGCAGGTAATGATGTGTTTGTAATTAGGTAAACAATCTAATTTTATATCCTACCGGCCGCCTGGGCATATCGTGAAGACAAGAATATATCTCAAGTCAATTAAGGAAAGTGAAGAGAAACTTACGAGCAGCAACACATCATGATGAATCACGTGACCAACCAAGTGGAGCGGCGAGCTGTACAATCCCAGGCAGTTGAAAGAACAAACGTTAAAAACCTTGACCACTGGTCCGGATGAAAACAAAGACCACTCACGTGTTGGTGCCAGCATGCGCCTGTAGGAGTAGGGCGGGTAGTGGTTGGGGGGGGGGGGGGGGGCTTAACAGTAGCAGGCAGTGGTGTGTGTAGGGAGGGTGTCGACACAGCAGTCAGTGTACTGTGTGTGGGGGAGGGGGGATCGACTCAAAGCAGTCAGTAGGGGGAAGGGGAGCAGTCAGTAGGGTGGGGGTCGACTGACTAGCGTGAGTACAGTCCGTGGCGAGCGACTGGGTGGTGGTCGAAACAGTAGCCAAGCGATCAACATCTGGGTTGGCTACACATCACAGCAGCCAGCGGTGCTTCGGTGTAAGGGGAGGGTGTGGTACAAACATTCAATGTAGACTACGCTAGCAGTATATACACAGCAGAATCTGCTCACTGGGGAGGGTGTGTGCTGTATCATATACTTCATAGAGTGAGTACCCTGTAACAGTTGGTACGCCTGTCCCTCCACATTTCGCAACAACGTGACGAAGTACCGCGACCTTTATCGGGAACTAGCTAACGACAAGAGAGGGTTAATAATAGACGCTAAAAGAACAAAGTCTAGAGGATGTTAGACACAAATGATGCTGAAATACAAACAACAAAACAAGGCGTGGATCAATACATTCCTCGCTCACGCCAGTGGTGGTTATTTATAGACATGACCTAGTGTGTGATGGTCAGTGTTGTGGCGTGGAGTCGGGTGGTTGTGGGTGTGTGTATGTGTGTGTAAGTGTGGAGGGAGATGGGTGAAATGTGGGGTGTGTGTGTAAGTGTGGAGGGAGATGGGTGAAATGTGGAGGAGTTGATTATGGTGTTGTAAGATGCAAATTGAGTTCCTAATTTCCGTGTATTTAATGGTGAGTGAATGATGCAATGTACGGGCGAGTAAAGGGTTTGTAGAGTGTTGTGTATGACTGGGTGCAGGCGGGAGGGGGTGGGGTATATAATAATGTGGTTTCAAGGTGTGAGGAAGAGTATGAATGTGTGTAAAGGGGGGGGGGATTATAATAGTGTTTTCAAGGTGACGAAATACAAATAAATATATGAATTTACCAATAAAGAAAAAAATCCCTTCTACCGTCATTAACATATATTTTAATCTTTTTCTTTTAACTTATGAGACATTTCATTAAAGGCAAGTTTGATGGAGTTCATTTTAAAACAGTAAATATCCCATTCTTTTAAGTTGTTATTACTTTATTAATGCTGATTGTTGTTTTTTAAACTGTCTTTTGATCGAAAACAGTAACTATCTCAGCGTTGAGCCACAATAGGTGTGGGTCAAAGGTCATCTGCTTGCGTCGTAAGCGTCAACAAGACAGTCACCATACCAAACACGGACTATCTAGGCAGCAAACAGTGGACACGTCTTGCCACACGTACAAGGTAGATGTTGACTGGCAGGGAATTAGCTCACATTTATCCTACAGTCAACAAATGACGTCACGGAGCTTTATTTTATATCAGTGGGAGGAGGGGGTTGGGTAGAAGAGGAAGAATTTTTTTTATTGTGTTCAAACAAACATACGAAGATGTTGATTAACATTGGTCTGTCACGTGTTTAATCTGGGCACGTATTTCGTTTCCAAGGTTAAGTTGTTGTTTTTAACGGTCCAATTTCCCCTTTGTTTATTTTACTATTTAACTGTTACACTGCTACCATTCTATAATGGCCCATAAAATCAAAACTGCGTGTGTGTTTGTAAGCTAGCCAACAAGCTGGTGAAATGAAAAGGGGGGGGGGGGAGGTGAAGAAAGGATGCCATGTGCATCACATGTTTTGTTTTTTTAATCGATAAATAACTTCATTATTCGGCTGCGCCCCTCAATCAACGGCCCCTTCATCAGGATGTTACTAACAGTGAGGTTTTTTTTTTTTGGAGGCCTAAAGCGGAAGAGGCCTATGTCCTAAAGCTGAAGACACAATTTTTGTGTTGTATTTTAGAGGCCTATGTCCAAAAGCTGAAGACACAATTTTTGTGTTGTATTTTAGAGGCCTATGTCCAAAAGCTGAAGACACATTTTTAGTGTTGTATTTTAGAGGCCTATGTCCAAAAGCTGAAGACACATTTTTAGTGTTGTATTTTAGAGGCCTATGTCCAAAAGCTGAAGACACATTTTTAGTGTTGTATTTTAGAGGCCTATGTCCAAAAGCTGCAGACACATTTTTAGTGTTGTATTTTAGAGGCCTATGTCCAAAAGCTGAAGACACATTTTTAGTGTTGTATTTTAGAGGCCTATGTCCAAAAGCTGAAGACACATTTTTAGTGTTGTATTTTAGAGGCCTATGTCCAAAAGCTGAAGACACATTTTTAGTGTTGTATTTTAGAGGCCTATGTCCAAAAGCTGAAGACACATTTTTAGTGTTGTATTTTAGAGGCCTATGTCCTAAAGCTGAAGACACATTTTTAGTTTTGTATTTTAGAGGCCTATGTCCAAAAGCTGAAGACACATTTTTAGTGTTGTATTTTAGAGGCCTATGTCCTAAAGCTGAAGACACATTTTAGTGGGGGGCTTTTTAATTATGAAAGACTAGAGACATGATTATTTCTTGCTTTTAGTTTATAAAATTTGAATTTAAAAACAAAGTCTGAAGCTGCTTGCAAAATAAATCTACCAAAGCAAATTGACCGCAACTGTCCATTAGGTTCCCTGAAGCTTTCATAAAACAACATTTTAGTACACCTGTTCAATCATATACATTATTCAATGAACTTTATATCAGCTGTTCATGCATTGCAAGATAATTAAATAAATTCAAGCTAACAATATAACCCTTTAAACTAACAGCTAACTAATTATATCAGCCAGTGCTAGCAATGAAACACAAGAACAATAGCCAAGCTAGCTAAATATCAGAGGTGGAGCCATTAAAATGCCAGCATGCTGACAGCTAGTAATAATGAGGGGATTAAGTTAAACACCATCCATCTCCTACAAAAATGGGTCAGGTCAAACTGGTCGTTAAAGACAAAAAAAGAGTTTCTTAGTTGTTAAAGACTAACACTAGCCAGTACCAGAGTCAATGATTTTATTTAAAGACAAAAGTAACACTTTAAAGGGTTAATCAGTAGCATAGTTACTTAATTTATTAAACACTTTATAAAAAGGTAATTAGATAATTTTTTTTTATGCCAGAAGATGCATGTATATGAGTTCAAAAACTGTTCATGCTGTTAATCCGTTAAAAAAAATATGTTCAAGTTATCCATACCTTTTATACAGTATGAGTAACATAATTCTCACATATTAAGAAAAGTATGTTTTAAATTTTTAGTTATATTAACACAGTATGTTTTTTAAGAATAATTGTTTTAGTTACATTAACACAGATTGTTTTTTAAGAATAATTGTTACCTACTCACAAAAAGTTCAGTTTCTTCATCTTTTATTAAAAATACTCCCTAAACTCTAAATATAAGATACAAAGTTTAAATTGCATGTACCGCCATGTTAAATTTTTAGAAATGAAAAGATTTATGATGCTTGTACTTGTTCTATCATGTTAAATTATTGAAAGAAATTACTAGTCGTGCAATTAAAAAGCAATAAACCAGAAATGAAAAAAAGTGACGACGCCAATCTCATACCTTTTTCCTTGTCAGGATCCTTAGTTGAAAGACGAAATGAGGCTCGACTCAATCTCTTCATGATGGAGGACTGAGTCTGGACTTAACAAATTTCTTGATAAATAAATCCAAATGGGAAGCTAAGACTACTTAGCAGGCTAGACCAGAACACTAGGGTCTAAACGACCATTTTCCTGAGACAAGGAGACCAGCGCCAGCTTTGATACATTTTTCTCAGCTATATTTGGTGGTAGAAGCCAGTACTTTGATATAGAACCATTAGTTCAGCAGTAGGGCAACAACCATGAGGATATGAGTACACAAAACATGCTAGGGTAAACGGGGCGGCACTAGCTAGTGGGACATGCAGTGGGGGCCTGTGTGGAGAAAAGAAAACATTGTTAGAGAAAAAAGGAAAAGGACCTGGTAAAACAAATTGCTTAGGACACACTGAGAAATTATGTTAGATATACTATGTATGATGTGCGCACCATTCACAAAGTTTAGTTAGACGAGCATTGTGCAAATGAAGCAACATAAAATATTTTTATATAGAGAGGTAAACAGAATAAATATATAATTATCATTCAGAAAATAGGCCTAATTAATTCATTTTTTAAATTTATTGTTGATTTATGATTATCAGTGTATACCAAAATCAAAACTAATTAGCCTAATTTAACAATACTTTTAAGAAAATATGAGATTTTGTAATAGGCCTAATAGCTGTAGTATTACAATAAACAACCTCAAGATTTGTTGCAGTAAAAAATGTATGCCTACATTACTACATTGATACTTGAGCCCTATTTTTTATGCACTGGAACTAATTAGGGCCTAATGAATGTTTGAGCAGTTGTACCATTAACATATATAGAAATATTTATTTTGCTATTTGTTGATTTTCAGATCTTAAACGTGATGAAATATGTAGTGGCTTACTATATTTATGTGATAAATAAATTCTGCTTGTATAATTGATCTGTTAAAAAAATAAGGGTCTACTTGTAAGTTGTTTTAAATTCTAGATCTATATCCTACTACTACTAGTGATTTTGACAAATGCTTCCTAATCTTCAAAGTAAAGCACTTAAAGTCTTAAAACACTTATCCAAAGCACTTACTCAGCTATGTACAGTACAGTCAACACTCCAAAGGTGTGTTTGGTGGAACAAGAACAATCTTACAGGCTAAATTTGAAACTAACATTTAATTCATACAAGGAGTTAGATAATGCTGGAGTTAAAACAGCTAACGAAGAAACATATTGCCTAGACCTAGACTAGTCTTGATTATAATGATTTATAATTGGCCGATTCTAGTCGGAATAAGATACGCATGCAATACGCATGCGCAATGGAGAGAAACTACGACTTGCCTTAGCGGCGATGTTTTCGATGGTACTGCGCATGCGTGTGTTTACAACCGCAGAACCCTAATACCAACCCTAATCCTATCCTTAACCCTATCCCTAATCCTATCCCTAACCCTAATCCTATCCCTAACCCTAGCCCTAATCCTATCCCTAACCCTATCCCTAATCCTACCCCTAACCCTCATTCTAGCCCTAACCCTAGCCATAGGTCACTGCGCATGCGCAGAACTATCTTTTGCCGAAAAATCTTATTCCGAGTAGACACTTCGTTTATAATTAGGCCTAAAGCCTAATGTCTAACTATATTTTCAAATAGATCACTAAAACTGTAGGGGCCTACTTTCTATGCACTTTTTCTTTGTATAGACATAATTATTAATTAAGACAATTTCAATTAATATTAGACCTAATTTTGACGTGTCACTTAAGACTAAGTTAACCTATGACCTAGATCTAGATCTATATGTAGCTAGTACTAGCTAGATCTAGATCTATCTGACTAGACTGGACTATCTAGAATCCAGATAAAGAATCTAGAATCTAGATCTAGAATCTAGATCTGGCCTCTAAAATTTACTCTATGTCAGTCACAAAATGTATCTAAAAATTCTAAATCTCAGATGTCTTTTCCTCTTTTTAGATTGCCAGCAACAACACACACACTACACTACTGAGGGAAAAATGATTGTTGCAGTGGATTGACAACAGTCGGTGAAGGGAAGGGTTGGAAACGCTAAGGAACAGCGGCAACGAACACAAGTTTTATTTGTTCAAGATCAAAAAAAAAAAAAAAAAAAACAACACTTCGAAAATGTGTTCATTTTGTTTTTCGTTTTCCAATCAAATGTAAAAAAAAAATGTTAAAAAATTGAAATGAGGAGTTCATAACACACCCATACGCTGCTAATTGTCCCTCTTGAAACAAGTGCATACAAGAAACGCAACTCCATTAATTTACTTACCACTGTGCTTTACGCTGTGTTAATTACAAACAATCACCGGTTGTAAAAGGTCTGAATCACACTACGTCAATGACTCATTGGTCGAGGAGTAGAGGAAATAACTCTATCCACCATCTTGAAAACAAGGCCGGATATGTGTGACGTAAAATGCGAGGATAACCACTAAATACTCTCACGATACAGGGGTTTGCTCATTTATTTCCCCTTTTCATAAAATTAAAAGACCCAAAAGATTTTTATTTTGTATCTAAATCTGAAATTTTGAATACAATTTTAATGTTTGTGAATTTGTAGAGATGTGGTTTGAATGTAGCGAAACAAAAATAGGCTATTCTACAAGTACATAGTAATAGTAGAAAAAATGAAAAGCTAGAGTTACTAAATAATAAACAGTTAATGTTAACAAAATAGACAGCTACTTGAAGCAGAGGCGTGGCGAGGGGGGGGGGGGGCCGCACCGGGTAACACCATTTAGGGGGGTAACACCAAGGCAAAAAAATAAAAAAATAGCAAAATATATAGAGAAAAACTTGAGAGGGGGGTGCAAATCGAAAGTTTGAGGGGGGGGTGCAAATCGAAAATTTGAAAGTTTGTCCCCGGGAAGGGTCGCTACGCCTCTGGGGGGTGACACCATTAAGTGCCGCACCGGGTGACACCCGACCTCGCTACGCCACTGACTTGAAGTACTTGATAATATTAACTGTTTGCAACATCAATTGTCTCAAATGTCTGACACCAAAATAAAAACAGGGACCAGTAAAAAGCTCACCCGACCTTTCTAAAAAGGGGGAGGGGCCTTTTTTCGCGAACCGGAATAATTATAGTATAGCCTATATGTATTGGTGAGCGGGGGGGGGGGAGTGTAGATTGTTCGCACAGGGCATTGGAATGAGTTGCTACCCCCCTGAAATGATATCTTTTTTTGTCTAAAAGGGGCACAACTTTATTAGGAATTAGCGGGTTGGAATCATAAAAATTGTTTTTAAAAGATTAAACATCGAATCTTCTTCGTTCTTAATGTAATACTGGATTTCATTATCTGTCAACGTGTTATGCGTTGTATGGTCCATTGACTTAGGGGTCGTCCATAAATGACGTCACACTCGTAATGGGGAGGGGGGTCAGTAATTTTGTGACGGTGTGTGATGAGGGGGAGGGGGGGGGGGTTCAGATGGTGCGACGTCACACTTTTGCATTATAAAGAAGCAATGTTAGAAAACGAAATTTAGACGTTTTAGAAAACTGTTTTAATAAATTGTAATAGGAATTGATAAAATACTCTATTTTGACAGAGTTCAGACAAGATTTTGGAAAAATATCGATGTTTAAAAAAAATTCAACTACAATTTTGAGGGGGGGGGGGGTTGTAGGCTGAGGTGTGACGTCATTTTAGGGGGGGATCTGGCTTTTTGTGACGATGTGTGACGGAGGGGAGGGGGGAGGAGGTTAAAATCGTCAAAAAAAAAGCGTGACGTTATTTATGGATCACCCCTTAGACTTTCGCCGGCTCCTCTTTCTGGGCTTACAAACTTTAGCCTTTGTCCCACATACAAACTATCAGCAAGACATTAGTTGATTGATTTTGGAGTTGTCTCTCTTAGATGGGTCGCCATCGGACCTCCTCAAGTTAGCAGCTATAGGGCTGGTAAGTACCAACCAGTTCTACGGCTCAGTAAAACCTGCATGAGCCGTAGAACTGTTTATTGACCTACTTACCAGCCCTATACCTCTATCCCACCTAGTCCCACAAAAAAATAAATAATAGTTTGACTTTTAAAATTCCAAATTTTGTAAAAAGTTGAATATTTAAAAAAATACTTTACTACAACAAGCTTTAAAATGCACGAAAGCTTTCTCAAGCTAGAGCGTTGGTAGCTAAAGCATGTTAGAGATTGTGTGTGTAAGGGTGTGAGAGTGTGTAAGTGTAAGTGTGTGTCAGTGTGTTTGTAAAGGTGTGCGAGAGTGTGTATGTGTGTCTTTAAAGCGGTATGAGTGTGTGTGTAATATTGTGTGAGTGTTTTATTATGCGTGTTTAAGGGTGTGTGAGTATAAGTAAGTGTGAGTGTGAGGGTGTGTGAGTGTGTGAGTGTGTAAATGTGTAAATGTGTGTGTAAGGATGTGTGAGTGTGTGAATGTGTAAATGTGTAAATGTGTGTGTAAGGATGTGTGAGTGTGTGAATGTGTAAATGTGTAAATGTGTGTGTAAGGATGTGTGAGTGTGTAAATAAGTGTAGGTAAAGTTGTGTGAGTGTGTGAGTGTGTGTGTAAGGATGTGTGAGTGTGTAAATAAGTGTAGGTAAAGGTGAGTGAGTGTGTACAAGGCTGTACATTTAAAAGTGTGATCACCAACCAGAGTAACTAATCGGTTGTGTCAAAATGTTATTTTTTCCTTTCAGTTTTGAGAACCTTTGATAAAAGCTGTGTGGTTCGTTTGTCCCGTTATGCCTGCGCATGAATGAGTAGTCTTCTAGATGTGTGTATGTATGTGTACATATATGTGTATTTGTGTGTATATCTTTGTACTTAGTGCGGTTCGAAGAAACGTTCGTCAATATGTCAAATTAAATGCACATGAGTGAGTATGTTTAATGTATGTTCTATGTGTATGTATGTGTGTAGGCATGTTAGAGGTAAGCCCAAATTTAAAGAATCTATGTATGAGCGAATGTGTGAGGGATAGGTTCTGTGTGTAATGACTTGCGTGTATGACCGAGAGTTTAACTCCAACCTAGCTCACTGAATTCTTAAATTAACGTGTAAATAACATTAGTCCGTATGTGTATCTGAGCATGTGTGTAAGTAGCACGACCACCCAGTGTTGGTAACTGTAACTTGTCACGGTGGCTATGTGTGCGTGACTTCATCAGTGTGTAACTGGGGGGGTATATCAGTGACTCGGCATCTGGTTTAAGTCTAACACAAAGTGACACACGCCGTAGTACGGTGACTCGGGCCGAATAAATCACCTGTACCGGTGTCACCGTTAAAAAAATACCCCCCCCCCACACCTTTAAACCCCAACCGTTGGCTATAACTCAACCCTGGCACTTTTCTACCACACACACACACAACCACACACGCACGCACGCACGCACACACCCACACACACACTGGCACTTTCTACCACACACACACAACCACACACCCACACCCTGGCACTTTTCTACCACACACACACACACGCACACACGCACACACACACCCCACATACACTCTGGCACTTTCTACCACACACACGCACACACACAACCACACGCCCACACACACACACCCTGGTACTTTTCTACCACACACCCACACACATACCCTGGTACTTTTCTACCACACACGCACACACACAACCCCATACAAACACCTACACACACCCTGTTACTTTTCTACCACACACGCACACACACAACCCCATACAAACACCCCCACAAACACCCTGGTTTTTTTCTACCACACATACACACACAACCCCATACAAACACCCCCACACACACCCTGGCACTTTTCTACCACACACACACACACACAACCACACACCCACAACCACACCCTGGCACTCTCTACCACACACACACAACCACACACCCACACCCTGGCACTTTCTACCACACACACACACACAACCACACACACACCCACACACCCTGACACTTTCTACCACACACACAACCACACACCCACACCCTGGTACTTTTCTACCTCACACGCACACGCACACACACAACCCCATACAAACACCCCCACAAACACCCTGGTTTTTTTCTACCACACATACACACACAACCCCATACAAACACCCCCACACACACCCTGGCACTTTTCTACCACACACACACACACACAACCACACACCCACAACCACACCCTGGCACTCTCTACCACACACACACAACCACACACCCACACCCTGGCACTTTCTACCACACACACACACACAACCACACACACACCCACACACCCTGGCACTTTCTACCACACACACACAACCACACACACACCCACACACCCACACACACACACCCTGGCACTTTCTACCACACACACAACCACACACCCACACCCAGGTACTTTTCTACCTCACACGCACACGCACACACACGCACACACACAACCACACACCCACACCCACACACACACCCTGGTACTTTTCTACCACACACACACACATACACACACATACACACACACCACAAAGAACTTACCTGGGCGACGAAAAGACATTGACCTCAGCTGCCGCACCTGTTTAATAATCCTGCGACCCATATCGGGACCGAAAGATGAGCTGCGTCCTAAGCTCAGCGCCATCTTTGTTGGGCTATTAAATTACGTCCACACGTTCGGTCAGAATATAAAGAAATCTCCAACGTAAAATTCCTAACAGTTTGACACTAAATCTCAGCTAATACTGTGAAATATGTAGTCACTTTCTTGAGAGAAATATTCAGTATTAACGTGTAGAGACATCACAGTTAAACCCATTTGATCAAAAGATGTTTTTCTAAAAATACACAGTTCTAATTTGTTTCAAATTTTAAATATACTTGTAATTTTTGTAGCCCTTTCAAGGGAAGTAACACACTTTCATGAACGATAACTCTCACATTCCACTTGATAAATTTCGACAGTAATTATGTTAAAGTTCATCTAGATTCGTCTCCCTTGATACTGGCGTTACTCTTCCACCGTTTGCATTCTACCGTGTATTTAAGATTCTCGCAACCAACTTCACCACGAACCAGGACAGCGCTATCTGAGAAATGTAGAACGACCCACCGTTTCAAGATATATCTCCAACAAGTCAACTAATTATGATAAAACAACATAAATTTTCTTTCGCTGAAAGCTGCTTCAGTGTTAAAAAAAAAACACCGCAGATATTTATATTAGTTATCTTGAAATATCTTTCTCTGTGACGTCAAAAGCAGCCTAGAGAAGAAAAAAACATTAATAAATTATTTTTAAAATAATTAAGTTAGATGAATTTGAATTATGTTACAAGTCATTAATAATGTGCACTAAGTGACCCCAACATGAGTAATTTGAAAGCTCCGGGTTTGTTATCGGGTTCCGTTTTGTTAGACATTCTTAAGCTGACTCAGTTTAAATTAGTACCTGACATTAATTGGATAAGAAGTAAAGATAACGTGGTCGCACTGTGACAACACAATAACCTATGTGCCCCTCTAATAGTATATCGATATACCTAAATCTGTGGAAAAGTTTTATCGTGAAATAGGCTAAATCCTAATTCCCATTATCTAAGCCTATTTCTGAGGTACGCCTACAACTTTTTTTTTTATCATACACAAATAAAAAAGTATAATGACAACAAAAAATAAAATAAAAAAGGAATGTATAACTACGAATTTATAGCCATAGGTATTAATATAACTATGATTATAATAATTATATATATATATATATATATATATATATATATATATATATATATATATATATATATATATATATATATATATAGTTTTAATTATATATCCACTTATTAAAACTTTAGAGTTTATAAAAGAAGATCATCACTCGATATGATTAAGGCGCCTTACGTGTAGATACAGAATATATCTCCTACAGCTTCGATGAAAATAGTTTAATCCTGCAACTAATTTTAGCTTCAAATCTACTCACTCAGCTAAAAGATTACACCAACAAAGAGTAAAAGACCGAGGATGTGTAGCTTTATAACTCACGATACTACTACCAACGATCACTAGACATCCGCTTCTAAAGAATCCGTTTTAAAAATATCATCCTCAAATATTTTTTTTGTCTTCCCCACCAGGGTTTAAAATCCTCAACACTTTTAAACTTATCTCTGGTTCTCTTACCCAAACTCCATCTATCATATACATCCTGCAGTGTACCCACCCCCTTCCCTCGTGCACGACCCCTCCCCCCCCCCCCACCTCCTCCATCCGCTACCCTCACAAGCAGAACGCCTCACCTAACCTCCCCCCTCCCCCGGTGGATATATACCAGCTGGCGAAGAGAAAGAACCAAGAAGAGATTTTAATAGAACTGTTCAAAAAATTACACGCACACTCATCGAGGCTTACCCTGCTCAACCCCCCCCCCCCCTCCCCGTGAATCCACCCATGCACCCCCCTTATTAATACACCCCATGGTTAATCTACCTCAATACCCCCTCCCCTGGCTAATGTACCCCTAATTTTACTTAACAAAAAAACTACATTTAGATATCCCAAAATTCTATTTAAAATAAACTAAAACCCTAGTTTCTCTCTCTCAAAGCTGACGTGACATCTATATTTCATAAACCCTAGTATATAAACCCTAAACCATAGTTTATAATATCTAAACCCTAATTTATACACACAAAACTTAGTCAATAACACTTATTTTTGTACCCCAAAATGTAGTTTCCATTCCGTTTGCTGGAGTTTATAGTCCCGAAATCTAATTTTATATCCTTAATCCAAAGTTTATATTCTACAAACCCTGATTTTTTTCTTACACCTAAACTCCAGTGTATATTCCCTTACACTTATAAACCCTAACCTCAAGGGGACACAATTCTGGTCGATGTTAGCACATTCTATTGAAAGTGTTAAAAAAAACAGAGTTATGCAACTTTATACTCTACACATTTTTCACTGCGCACTTACACTTAAGGCTTTAGGCCCTACCATATCTGTCGTCACACAAATATCTAAGGTACCACAGTATCCTAGTACATGTACCCATCCCAAAGTTAAGGTACCAAAATATTCTAGTAACTGTACCCACACCAAAGTTAAGGTACCACAATATCCTAGTACATGTACCCACACCTACACCTAAGGTACCACAATATCCTAGTAAATGTACCCACACCTACACCTAAGGTACCACAATATCCTAGTAAATGTACCCACACCTAAGTTAAGGTACCACAATATCCTAGTAAATGTACCCACACCTACACCCAAGGTACCACAATATCCTAGTTTATGTACCCACACCTACACCCAAGGTACCACAATATCCTAGTAAATGTACCCACACATAAGTTAAGGTACCACAATATCCTAGTAAATGTACCCACACCTACACCCAAGGTACCACAATATCCTAGTAAATGTACCCACACATAAGTTAAGGTACAACAATATCCTAGTAAATGTACCCACCCCTAAGTTAAGGTACCACAATATCCTAGTAAATGTACCCACACCTACACCCAAGGTACCACAATATCCTAGTAAATGCACCCACACCAAAGTTAGATTACCACAATATCCTAGTAAATGTACCCACACCTACACCCAAGGTACCACAATATCCTAGTAAATGTACCCACACCTACACCCAAGGTACCACAATATCCTAGTAAATGTACCCACACCTACACCCAAGGTACCACAATATCCTAGTAAATGTACCCAGCCACAATTTATTTCTCTAACGTGACTTAGGAACCCATCAGGGCTGAGTGGACTCAGGAACGTTCTACAGACTTGAACCCGGATTCGAACTAGAGACTAGCCGCTAGGCCACGCCGCCTCATAGTCATGGATATAGACTAAATATAGACATGAAACAAAGCTGACAAAAGGTAATCCAACAATCTAACCCTAAATCTGCATTTATTTTATTACACGCTACTAAATCTGATGTAATAACCGCGCTCAACCCCTAGCTCAGTCATAAAACGGCAGCAAATACCTAAAAAATCTGGCATATAGATATAGCCGAGTTTTACGTTGGTTGCCGGAAAGGATGTTTTATTGATGGAGGGTGGTGGAGTGAGTTAAGTTGGGGGAGGGGCGGTAGGGTGGAGCGGATGGGGTAGGGG
The DNA here is from genome assembly GCF_028476545.2 of Physella acuta. Lineage (NCBI taxonomy): Eukaryota > Metazoa > Mollusca > Gastropoda > Physidae > Physella > Physella acuta. The sequence goes on from NW_026731809.1 coordinate 14,248, forward strand.
AAGAGGGGGGATCATAAACTGAGAACTCACGTAGCTCCCCAGGGGTCACCCCAGCCAACACGCCCTCCCCCTCCCCACGTCTGACACACGCGGTTTTGTTTGGACAAGTTTTCTCTAGCAGTTTATCAAGAGCTTTCTGACATAAACATGCACACGGTCCGCAGACCACGAGAGCATTTTTAAAAAAAAATCTAATTAATTATTAGCGCGACGGATTGAACAAATTCTTATTGCAAACTAGCATGCTGTTAAATTAAATAGCAAATTTAATTAAGTGTTTGATTTAAAAGTATGTAGTATTAAATGTATAATTTAAGGAACACGTAGTTTAAAAATGTATCCATTATTATTAAAAATGGAACCTAAGCTGTTAAACTAAGAAAGGTAGCTTTTTAACTAGATAGTTATATACATAGGCATATAGGCCTATATATATATATATATATATATATATATATATATATATATATATATATATATATATATATATATATATATATATATATATATATATATATCCTACATCCCAATATTTTTTTATCCGTATAATAATATGATTATGGAAATAACGCAGTAAACAAAATAGCAACAGAAAAAAATGTAATTTAAAATATGTACTGATTTTCTTATTAAAAAATAATGTAACAGCTTTCAAGGCTAATAAAACCTGTATTGTTAAATAATATAACAGCAATGAAAAATACTATAACTTAAAAAGTAGTTGATACTATACTCAGTAGTATACTGGATCAAACTCAAAATCGGTTACATTTCTATCTACGGCAGTACAAGAACGATAACTCTAAACTCTTCATCACTGGACGATGTTGTGACGTGAACGTCTACCGGGAGTAGCCTCCCCTCCCACAATCCGGTTGGCCAGGGTTTCGAAACGCCACAGAAACCAGCCATAATTAGACTGCCATCAGCAAAACATGGTAATAGGGAGAGAGTCGGTTTGTGTGCGTCTAGTTACCGTTTAGCTGGAATGTTTTTAAGCTCCCCGTCTCGACATTCTACGCCATGTTTCCTGTACCACGTGGTCTTCCGCTCTTCTATTTTTAGAATTTAAAAAAAAATTGTCTGGATAAATTAACGAACAAGGATAAGAGAAAAATATTTTAACGGTAATTACTAGGATCAGAGAATTAGTACCACGGGGTTATTTCAGTGTGTAGAGATTTCTGGCCGTGGAGATAAGGGGCAGTAATTCGTTACAGGATCTCCATGGTTCCGTATTGACCAGTGACCTCGTGGTGAAGCTAGTGGAGGTGGGGGTAGTGGGGGGGGGGGGGGCAATGGGAACAGTACAACCGCGGGCTCCGACCCTAAGGGAATCCAAAATGAGTACATTTAAAATGCAAAAGGAGCCCCCCCCCTGCATTTAAAAATGGAGTTGGGGTGTTGTCTAAATCGAAAGTGGTTAGGTTTCCGGTAAAGAGTTTGATATAATCAAGTGAAGTGGTTATTGTTCACGTTAAGTTTCACATACATTACTGTTTGTCAGTGAATATTTGCTTTCCTTCAAAATTTCTGCCTGAGTTTTATGTATAGTTCTAACAATTCTTATCAATGGTTCGTGAGTAGCAACAAAGAGTTACGACTTTTAAGTATTTCTTGCCTCTTAAAGAATAGAAAGGTACATCTCATACTGAAAATAATTTGAATGAGGGCATTTTCTTATCCTTTATAAGTGTATTACGTAGAATGCCTTGCGATATACTTTGCTGATTCATTTCGCACCTCTTCCCCCATATATATATATATATATATATATATATATATATATATATATATATATATATATATAAGGTGAGGGTGCAGAATGATAGCTCAGACCCTGACCTCCCAAGTTTTACACTGACCACAGATTAAATACGAAAGTGTATATCAGACAAGTGTCAGACACGTACGGGCCCAGATATGACGGACTAAGTTGACCACTCTCAGCTTGTACACAACACATCTGCCCTCGGGATCCCATACACTTTCACGCATCAAAATTTGATTGTTTGTTAAAGCGAGATAAAATGATAATTGAAAAACTCCAAAAAAAAAAAAAAGTACAGAGTGGAATATATAGGCACACACACACATACTCACAAGCATAAACACATACTTAGGCTGATACAGCTAAGTTCATATGTTTTTATAAATGGTGTGGCCAGTACTATGCCCGGCCTTTGATTTTCCTGATATATGTCAGGTACCCAATATAGCTGAGGTGAGTCCAAACCGAGATCCAAACTCGAGACCTTCGGTCTATCAGAAAAACGCTCTACTATTCGACCTAATCGACCCCCCCCCCCCAAAAAATATATATATATATATAAACACACACTACACACTAACACACACACACACACTATATATATATATATATATATATATATATATATATATATATATATATATATATATATATTTCCGCGCACGCCTTGTCTTACTTTGTTGTTTATTTGACCTCAGCTTTCCTTGAACTCTGCACTAAACGCCATTAAAACTGATAACTCCCCTTATCCCCCCCCCCTCCCCCCTCAATAATCGAAAATCGATCCGCATCTTGACCTGATTTCCAAACCAGGGGATGCCAGAAGTTTTTGGGTGGTGGTGAAGAGAACCATTGGCGGGCGGGGGGGGGGGGGAGAAGGAGGAAGGGTTAAGGGTGTGAATAGGGTGGGGGATGGGAGCAGAAGAGTCAGCTATCAAGTCCAAGACCACCATCCTGACCTTAATTTCCCGAGCAATGAATCGATAACACGCGGCTTATGAGTTTAATATCTACCACTCCAGCCCATCTAACGAGGTTTGAGACCAGCCAGGGGAGATAACAACAGAGTCGCCTCCCTTGACATTCTATAACCGAGTTTAGAGGGTCCAATTTATCCGGGCTAAAACGGGAAAATAAAAAGATCGATACAGCCCAGCAAGGTGCCAACGTTGGGAAATGGTAAACACGAGCTTTGATGTAACGAACAAAATTTGCATGGCTTTTTAAAAGCCTTTCTTTATTTCTTTATTAAGTGCCACATTTCGATATTTCATTTTTTTAAAGTTACAAAAAATGGAGGCCTATACAATTCTTAGCAAATACTCAACGTTAAAAATAAATATTACAATAAAATAACATCAATAAAATCTTATTTGATCTATGTTTTAATATAGTCTTCTGTATTCAGTACTATTTGCCCTATTCGTTATAAATTCGTAACTAAATCACTCGTAAACAGTAATAATATTTATTTCCGAATTCACAACTTCAAGATATAAGAAACTGTATCACTATATATATATACATACACATATATATATATATATATATATATATATACTTTATACACACATACACACACACACACATATATATATATATATATATATATATATATATATATATATATATATATATATATATATATATATATATATATATATATATATACAGTGATATGAGAATAAAAAGGTAAAAATTCCACTAACTAGAATGCCAATGAGAAATGAGTCCCTGGTTTATTCACTCCGTCCCTGAGTACTCGCCCCAATGTTTGCAAATAAAGATCTGGTCCTAGCGTCCACGGAAAGATACATTCAATTTCAGGCGGCACAACTCCAGCACCGCTGGGGGGAGAGAGGGTACGAGAGGGGGAGGGGTTGGAACGACTGAATTACCCCTCACGCTCCTCAAGAAAAAAAAAACTCCGAGTACGGAGCTTTAAGATCTTCCAAGTTTAATGTGTCAGTCCTGATTTTAAATCATCTACATTTTTTTTTCTCTCGTGGCCTAGTGAACGTGTACTTGAAAATCTGCTGGGGTTAAGGTTTGGGTTTCTGCTTGGTATGTGTCTGTGAACGAAACATTTGAGCAAGAAAGCTATTTATGTTCTGGATATATTGACGCTAATTTTAGTTTTTAACGGAGAACAGCAATGTTTAGTTGGATGTTATTTTATTAGCGTGACATTACAAAAATGGCAAATAAAACGAAAACGAAAAATTATAAATTGGTAGCTTGTTATGTATAAAATTCAACCATATTTTTAAAAATTTAATCGGCATAAAAAGCACTGCAGCAGTAAACGTTCATTGTTCAGACTTCAGTCTGTATCCTATATATATATATATATATATATATATATATATATATATATATATATATATATATATATATATAATTATATATATATATGAGGGAAATAATAATTTCATCAGACGGCAAACTTTGATGTATCAAATTGTAATCTCCAAAGAATGATGTTGCAAACGTTTATGAAACACACTTGGAAGCAAGGCCAATGTACCACATTTTCTCCAAGCCAAATTCGAGCTATCTTGTTACAAAAAATATATTTGGCATGCAATAAAATATATAATATTTATTTCTGAACATTCTGCAGACGTGTATTTGATAAGCCACGTGACAATTGCAATGGGCAAATTAAGATTAGGAAAGGCCTGTGATTTAACCCCCCTCTACCCCCCCCCCCCCCCCCCCACGTCATTGGCTCTTTGACTATTGTCATGGTTTAAAAAATTCATACTCTGAACACATTTTGGGGTCCTTATCACTATAACTCTATAATGATTCTCAATGACAATTGGAAAAGAAAATATTGAGTCACTTTGTATTGGAGTCCACGGTACTGCTAGATCAACCAAACCCAGGGTTTCTTTTAGACTAGGCATGCTGCCCAGCTTCGCTTAGGCTTTCGAAAACATTGAGAATTTGAATGCTTAATTAATTCGCCCATATAAGGCGCCGGTAAGTCGAGGTCAGTTTTGACCCCCTCATCTAACATATTATTTTCAACAAAAGTCCGTATAAAGGTATCCATATATCGCTGCCGATTCTGACGTGATGTCCGGCGAAAATATTTTGCGGACAGACTGAGAGAGAGAGAGAGAAGAGCGCACATGGCCTTTTATATATAGGATATTTTACGGCGGGGACAGATCTTTTAAACTTGCAATCGGGGGTGAGGTGAGCAAAGTGGGTTTTTTTTAAATATTCTTTTCTATTTCGCCCAAGAGGTGGGTGGGGGACTTAGACATGCTTTGTCCATACACCCCCACCCAGTAGAAGCCTGAAACACAGACCTAACCCTAAATCTTCCTTTGACCCAATCATCCATTAGTGAAACTAAAATTAAATTATCTGAACCAACAGATAAATGTCTTTTAATCTTAATGAATATTTGATTTTAGGAACACACACAAAAAAAACCCACTGAACATTCAAAAATAAACTGTCTGAAATAGAATCAGAAAAGCCCAACAAAATAAAATACAGTCTACACATCCTAGTCCTATCCAGCATTTTAAAAAAAAACACCTCTTCTCACGTCTGGTGTTCACCGGAAGTGGATTGTCAAACTGTCGAAAAGTTTAAAAATAAACAAGCAACTTGCAGATCTAGGTCACGTTTGCTCCAATTTGTCCAGAGTTAGGCTCAGTTAGCTTCGTATTTTTCAACCTTCGTGTTCGTCGAAATGTTGGCCTACACATGCTTTAAAATTGTACATTCTCATAACAGGTCTTCCATAAATGACGTCACACTGTTAGTGGGAGGGGGGTGTCCGTAATTTTGTGACAATTGTGATGAAGGGGAGAGAGGTGTTCAGATTGTGTGACGTAACATTTTTGCATTTGAAAAAGTAATATTAGAAACTGAATATTCACGTTTCAGAAAACTGTTTTATTTAAATGTATAAAAATATTGTACGATATTCTCTATGTTTACCAAATCAATATTTTAGCAAGGAATGGATGTTTAAACATGTGAATTTATAATTTATACATAGTAATAATATATTTGCATGAACTAATTACTATTAGGTTAATAGATAATTTTCTGTAGCAACATAATGCGGAGTGATCAAAATGATAACTGTTGTGGTACGACTAACCCTCACTAAAGACTGGGTGGTTGGACGGTAGAGTTAACGATTGCTAACCCAAAAGTCTCGAGTTCGGATCCCTCACTCAAGTCTGTAAGACGTGCTTGAACTCACCCAGCCCTGACAGGCACCTGACAACTAAAGCGGCTGGGCTTAATGCTGACCATATTATAACCTCGTATAAACTCTACATCATCTGCCTCATGTGTTATATACGAGAGGGAAAAGATGGTAATGAACCCTACCCTACATTTTAAAAAAGAAAACGTTCCGACAGGTCGCCAGCTAATGATAGTGTTGCTCAAGTGTCGGATAACTCTAATGAAGGTTTGTTTACAAATGGCGTCTAGCGTTGCTAATCACCGAGTAGTGGCTTACGTCACGCGGGTAGCAACCAGTGGTGTAAGCAAACCACCTTGTTTGTGTCTGTGTGTCTGTGTGTGTGTGTGTAAACACCATAACTTGAGTACCATAACAGCTAGGTTGATGAAATTTCATAAGTAAGTATTATATCAAAATCGTGGATCCGTATCAACTTTTGAGCGATTTCCGATAACCGGAAGTGGAACTTTTTCTACTTTGCATTTTTCAAAAGCCTATAGCTTGATTACTATTTCAGATAGATAAATGGAATTTCACATGTAAGAAAAAGATCTAATTTTCTGCCTTCTATCACATTTTGAGTAATTTCCGTCGACCGGAAGTAGTAATTTACGCTACTTCCGATTTCTCAATAAACTAATGTAAATTTTAAAAGTACTAATAATATTGCGCACTATTATGCGCTTTTTTACTAAAAGGGGGTTGGGATATCTGGGTCTATGTTGAGTACGGTTTTTTTTAGAAGGAGGTTGGGATATTTGGTGGATATTTGGGTCCATGGTGAGTGTTTTTAGACAGGTGTTGGGATATTTGGGTCCATATTGAGTATGTTTTTTAGAAGGGGGTTGGGATATTTGGGTCCATGTTCGAGAAAGCTTAGGGGAGATCACTCCCGGATTAATTTTTTGCACGATTACAAGACTTTCTCTATAGGGCTGGTAAGTAGGTCACCAACCAGTTCTATGGCTCATGCAGGTTTTATTGAGCCGTAGAACTGGTTGGGACTTACTTACAGCTCTGTTATACGAGAAAGTAATGATACTATTTCTAAGGGAAGCAACTGACAATTAAATGCCTAAATTCAACAAATATAAAAATATATATATATATATAAATTAAAATGTTTAAAATATTGAGAATTAATTAGTTGATGCAATAACTAAGCATAATACAACTAAAAAGCAATTTCTTAAAACATTTAATAAACTGCAAGTAAATTGCATTTCTAAATAATAACAAAAACATTAAAGTTTAGAGCATACTCATTGTATTTAACACACGAAAAACTCCTTTCAATTAATAGCTTAAAAATGGTTGATTATCTCTATTACATTCCCTATCTGTTATATTTAACTAACCTTTTCGTGTTTGTTGACACCAGCTGATACTTTTGGCCCGTTTTCAGCGGGATTTTGTTTAGAAGAAAGTTGAATGTCAGAAGCCTATGCGCCAGTTGTTCACTGAATTGATCCTGTCTCGATGGCTTCAAATGGTAGAGATAGGTCTGACTTCACAGATGACTCAAACGTCACAGATAATGACATGGATGAGGACCAACTTTGGGAAGATGTTGAGAAAATTAGAAAGAAACACGGTGCAAAAAAACAGTTGAATGACTTCAATGATGATGACTTGGAAAAGATAAGAGTGCAGTTGTATATTCCTGTTGAATATTTAAGAGACCGGCTCAGTGATGATGAGGTTGAGGAAATGAGGGCCAGTGTAGAGCGTACATTAGTGCAACTTGTCAATGAGCGGAAGGAAAGGATGAAGAAATTACGTAAAACTTCTACGGCCTCAACATCTGAGTTGCCAACAACCAGAAAACCTGCACCAAGAACCCCATCATCAAGAACACCATCATCAAGAACACCATCATCAAGAGCACCATCATCAAGAACACCATCATCAAGAATGCCAGCAGTTGTAACTTTAGATTCAGATGAAGAGGAATTAAAGGAAAGATCTGTTTTTAAAAATTATTTACCACCAGTTAAAGGAAGACAGAGTCGTCGGCCAATCAGTACGTTTTATATTTTGTGAAAGAAAACCACCATCACATTCAAGACTGTTGAAAGGTAAATGGGGAACCTCAGAAGAAGAATAATTTATTGTTCAGACAATAAAAACTGGTGAAGGTCTCTGGTCAGAAATCAAAGCTCAGCTGGGCAGTTTGCGCTCCAGTGTCCAGCTTAAGGACAAATGGAGGATCATCCCATATAGCAAGAAGCTATCAGTCGCCAAAACATATGGACTAACTTATAAACCCAAAAAAAACATTGATACGTTGATACTGTTTGTTGACCTATGGACTCTGTTTTAAATCCAAAAAAAATAACATTGATACCTTGATACTATTTGTTGAAAATAACATTGGTACGTTGATACTATTTGTTGAAAATAACATTGATACTTTGATACTATTTGTTGAAAAAAAACATTGATAGCTTGATACTATTTGTTGAAAAAAAACATTGATAGCTTGATACTATTTGTTGAAAATAACATTGATAGCTTGATACTATTTAGTTGAAATAACATTGATACTTTGATACTATTTGTTGACCTAAGTACTCAGTTTTAAACCCAAAGGATAACATTAATATGATAACATGTTGATATTATTTGTTGAACTATGTTGAGCCTTCCTTACCTCTTGATTAAATGTTTTTTTATAAGAATTTAAAAAGAAATCTGTTATATTTAACTTTAGAAAAAGATTTTACACAGTACAAAAACGTCTAAACTGGCTATTAAATGATGTAATGTACACCAAAAAAAAAATAGCATAAAAAGTATGAAACATATTCAACATTTAAAAAACTAAAACTTAAAATCTATGGTATGACTGCTACAGATATTAAAGTTTGAAAGGGAAGGATGTTTGATTTGATGTGTCTCATTGTACTCAACATAACATTCCGGTTGCTTAAAATTTTTATAATTTATTTTTCTTTAATCCCAAATTTATTTCAGCTCTACTTATAAGCCAAACCCCCCTCAACGCACCATGCCGTTAAAAAAAAACAACCTTGAATCACCATTTAATTACCCATTTGAGTTTTCAGGGTTAAAAAATAAAATTGTAATTAGTCGTTTTGTATTAGACCCATGTATAAGAAACCATCTTAAATGAATGAAAGTCAGAAAGAAATTAATATTACTATTGTGAATCTGTATCAGTCCTCACAAGCCGATGATGAGAATTGTAATACTAAAGCGAACATGGCAGTGCGAACTGACGCAATAAATGTCTGAGGCGAAGAAGAGAGAAAAAAGAATAGATCTTTTAAAGTGCCTTACATCAAAATAAAGTAACTCAACATTTACTTGGTTGAAGATGATGTGACTGAGCTCCTATTCGAAATGAGCTAGGCGAATTGGATGGTGTCTTATGCTTTGATATGGAAGTTTAAATTATCAAATGTTAAAATAATTAAAGGGGTCGGCGTGGTCGAGTCGGTAAAGCTCTTGGTTGCTAAACCGAAAAGTCTCGAGTTCGAACATTCGGGCAGATGAGGCTCGTTAGCTGGGGACAGCCACTCTTCTAGGAGAGACAATCTCCAAAATGAAAACAACCGCTGCCTTGTAGTTTGTTCTTGGTTGGACAAAGGCTATGGAAGAAAATCCAAATAGAAAAGCAGGCTGAAATCCGAGTCAATGGCGCATAACCAATTGTCACGTATCCTTAAATGTGTTGGAGGGGGATCCTTTCCAACACTAAAATTAAGAACGAAGAAGAAGAAGAAGAAAAAAATAATTAATTTTTGTAATAAGTGCAGTATATAATTACTTTATGTTGAATTCAAGAGTTTTAAAAAAATCGGCACAAAATGCACTACAGAGGTAAAAATTCAAAACATGAAAAAATGATTTTTTTTTTCAATAGTTGAAATGGAGTCATATCACTGTGTTCGTGCCCTCAAAATGAATTACGTGAAACAGGTTTGAATATCACTTTTCTTTAAATACCCTTCCATTTTCTTGTACCTCAATTAACTTTTAAGTGCTTAATTTTAAACTACTTAAGCCATGTATTACAATATCGATGTACACACACCAGAATTCTCAATACATTTCAAGAATTAAAAAAACAAAAACAAAACCTTTTGTCTTCGCGGAAACCTAGAAAGCGAAGAAGAAGAAGAATGTTAAAGAGCCTACCGGCCACTACATAAACATGAAAAAACCGCTGGAAACAATTAGTGACACCCCCGCCCCTCCCGTGTTTAACTGATCTAATTACTATCTTCACATATTTCCTTAAGCGTATACCGATGGTCAAAAAACACATCTTTCTATTTCAGGGGCAAGCTACTCACTCCTTTTCCCCCCTCCTAAATAAAAAGTAACTCGAGTATCTTCCCTTGTGAGTAGAATCTGGCACCACAACACGCGCGTCTAATATCTACTCAGGCGATTACGCACGTGCGGTTACACTCACGTTTACCGAGACATGCGTAGATGACTGGCCTTTGAGGTCCGAAGTTTCGGGAGTTGTTGGAGCTTATCTGGGGGAGTTCGTGTACGGAGGGGGTGGGATGGGGGTGTTATGTGGGGGGGGGGGTGAACGGAGTGGGCGGGATGGTGTGATGGAGTAAATGTACTAGGGTGTGTGTGGGGGGTAGGGGTGGGGGAGGGGGGGGGTAAGGGTGTAGGTAAGTGAAGGAATTTTGTATTGGGCTTGAGTGTGGCGGTTGGATAATTCGTTGCAGCTATAGTACTATGTACTAAATAAGTAAGTTCTGTTTTTTAATGTAAGAAGAGGGTGTAGAGGTGGTAGCTATGGTAAGGAGGGAAGGAAAGAGGGAGAGAAGGGGGGAGGGAAGGAGGGAGGGATGAAGTGAACTAGGGAGGGAAGGAGGAAAGGAATGAGGAAGGGGAGAAGGGATGGAAGGAGGGAGGGAAGGAGGAAGGGAAGGAAGAAGGGAACTAGGGAGAGAAGAAGGATGGGAAGTAGGAAGGGAAGGAGGAAGGGCTATGAAGAAGTTAATGGGAGTAGGACGAAGAAATGATTAAACTTATGGGTTCAATGATTTGAGTTCTGCGTTAATCTGGAAAGGGAGGGGGGGGGGGGGTCTTGAAGTTATTTCACCGGAATGAAAGTTATGTGTGGGTTAGGGAGGAGCGAGTTTCTGAGATTGTTTTGCTAAAAGAGAGAGAGGGGGAGGGTTATAGTACCAAGTCTGATGAGGAAATGGCGTTAATGGTTGGATGAACCACACAAACATTTCCACAGACGGCAGTAAGGACCAGACAGTAAAGGGGAATAAGTCGATATCCTCACATCAACATGGTGGAGGAGTACACGAGTTATCTCCCCGCGGAAGTAGGAGCCAAAAATAAATATTTTATTTCGGGTGTATTTTTTGAAGATCAGCGGGACGTTATCAAGAAAAATATATGTTGCGTTGAAGGCGATAATTAAATCAGGAGGAAAAAAAAACATTGGTCACGCCCCTTTTTGGAGGTCTTGGAGGGAGGGGGAGGGTTTGAGGGGGTTGTGATGTGGTGGGGGTTAAAATATGGGGGAGGGGTGGGGGTATCAGATGTTATTGTAGGAAATGTAACAGCATGCCATACAAGCGAATAGCTTTCACACACACATACACACACACTCACCATACACATACACACAAAAACAAACATAAACACACAAAAACACATACACGAACAAATATTAATACACAGTCAAATACACACAAACACAGGCACATAAAGAAGAACATACATATTAGGCCCACATCTGTGTTCATATTATTATTACATTGAGGTTTTATTTTTACTTTAAAACAAATAAGGAATATAACTCGATATTTACTAATTTAATAAATTAAGTGTTAGCTATATTCACATTTAAATTGTAACAAAAATTAAAGCAAACAAATTAAGATATCAAGAGCTTGGTTATCAGCCCTTTATAAATATCCAAACATTTTGTATTAAAATCTTATTTTTTGTCAAGTAATACAGAAAATAAGTATTAAAAAAATAATTAAATAAATAAACATTCTGTTGCGGACTGTATTTTCGCGAATAAAACCTTCCTCTGAGTAAAATTTATCTAAAACATAACGTTTCGACTGCTTTTGATTCTTTGTTTACCAAGAGTAGCCCACCAGTATGGCAGGTTCCCGCGGTAACCAAGGACGCCACATGCCGGAAGTGAGCCCGCACGAGCTTTCACGAGCTCTTTGTCTCGGCACAATGAAAACACCAGCGGTGAATTGACGTGATGGGAGGCATACGTCATCCAACTTCCGCTTGTGACGTCACCCCCCACCACAAGTAGACCTTGACACTGATCTATATCACCCCTACCCCCTTCCTGACTCCCCCTCTCCCCACTCCTTCTCATCCTTCCTATTAACACATTTAAAAACAAATTTGCCAGCAAGTTTATTGGCCAGCTGGTCTTCAATGTCGAGCTATAAATAAACCTGGCCACCCTACCTGCCCCAGGTAACTCGGACATGCAGGTAACTCGCAGTTTGTCAGTGCCAGAGCCGGCACCAGTTAAACGTGACCTATGACCCCACAAGAGAGGATTACGTCACGTAACCTAACGTATTCCGGCCCCACTAATGACCCCCACAAGAGGGGATCACGCCATGCGACCTAACCTTTTTCATGTCTAGGGTTTGAATCCCGGGCTCAAGTCCGTAAGACGTGCATAAGTCCACCCAGGTCTGATGTGCACCTGACTCACGTTAGGGAAACAAAGGCAGCTGGGTATAGTGCTGAGCACATCACCGTGTATGCGGAGGTCATGGAGACAGATGAACTCTACTTCATCTGACAATTATATCTTTGGCAAGCACCACACGAAATTATGATTCGTGATTGTAATTTACATTCCGTAGTTAGCACTTATTGATCTCTTCTTTAACGAATACAGTTCTTACTTAGAATCTTAATTAGCTCAAATTAAACTTGTTTAAAATGTTAAAATCTTATTATTAACCTTAGTTAAGGGGGTAGGCTCCGCGAAAAAAAATGGGGGAAAAAACCTTTTCAATAACTAAGCCTTTTTTATTTATTTGTGTATGCATAAGTTAGGGTACTTAAGAAAAATATTTGCATGTACCAGGGACTCTTCTGAAAATATGGTTGTCATGGCAACGGCGACCATCTTGGAAAAAACTAACTTTTGTGGAGTTCTAAAATATCATAAAGTAACATATAAACCGCCCATATAATCGTTGATCCTTCTTGTACTAACACTAATAGAGTCAGCTGGCTAGTTTTTGTAACAGAAAAATCACTAGAAATATTTAGGGGAGATCACTCCCGGTTTATTTATATTTTCATGCTTGAAGTTGATAAATCTCGTTTAAAAATGTATTATCCAGTTATTTTCCCACGTTCTTTGGTTAAGTTCATTTGATTGAGAACAATTTGCTACGCTATTTTGTTTTAAAAACAGATAATAACAAAATCCTCAAGCATGGGTATGGGCCATCGCTGAATTTTTCCTCTAGCTTCAGGCTAAGGGAGACTACTGGCGAAAAAAGAAGGGAAATAACCAGATGTGTTATTAAAAAGTGAAGGCTGTTTTTTTTTTTAAAGTTTGTAAGCTTATGTTAGCAAGAGTTTAATATCAAACATAATGGCTGGTAATTTTTTTCAATCACGATGGCATTAATTAGGCCAGGATTTTGAACACCAAAGCAGGCAGATTTAGAGTGTTGCTTTGAGGTCTTGCATTAAAGACATCATAATAATCTTAAAATCTAAAGCTTATCCCAGTACATCAATCAAAAGTATCTTAATTAACAAATGTGAAGTCGTTTGAAGTTTTACAAGTGTTCATCCGACTTTGTATATTTAGTGTATATATATATATATATATATATATATATATATATATATATATATATATATATATATATATATATATATATATATATATATATATATATATATATATATATATAGTAATTCAGTGATTGTTTTTTTCGAATATTATTTAAAGTAGATTCAGTTTAATTTAAAATAATAATCATTAAAAAAGTTTTAAAAAACCCACGTTTTCTGATTGAACTAAAAAGTAGAAAATAAATGTTATACATCACAATAATGCAAGCGATCACTCTACTATAAGCGATGAAAAACGTGGGGCGCCGAAGTAAAAGTTATATTACTATTGATTAGATAATACTATTGACTTTTATTAGGGAGCTTGTAGAGAGTCAACAGTATTAGAAACTGTAAGAAAATCACGGCGCCCCACGTTTTTGATCGCTTATAGTAGAGTGATCGCTTGCATTATTGTGATGTATAACATTTATTTTCTACTTTTTAGTTCAATCAGAAAACGTGGGTTTTTAAAAACTTTTTTGATGATTATTATTTTCTACTTTTTAGTCTTTGTCTGTTTGTTTGCATTGAAATCTTGCTATCGATTTTATCTTTTCACTTTTTTTTTGGGTAAACGAAGACAACTCGTAAAAAGACAACTCGTAAAAAACGAGAGACCCTTTCTTCTTCGGTCTCAATCGCAATTGAATGATTGTCAGAGGTTAGTTGATAGCGGTTAGGACGAGGGCTGGTTACTGACTAGAACACATAGATTTGAACCCGTGTCGAGTGGGATAGCAATCGTGTGCCCAACCACTCGACCATATCGTCTCCCCCAAACTGGCCTACCTCCTGTAAGTTTAAACTCGGTTCAAACTAAATTATCTGCCCCTAAGCCTGTGGCGACGTGGGATCGTTCGCTTCACTGCGCGCGAGGTACGCGTCGCTCGTTTTTTTTCTAATGGCTCGCAGAGGAGAATTATATATATAGATTATATAGCGGTCTAAAATGCTCAATAAAATGTTTCCATTGATCAATTTAGTAATAATAACAATTGAATATTCTATGGTCATCTAAAAGAAAGCTTCCCTGAAAATTTCAGCGCGCTAGCTAACTGGGAAGTGCCAGAAATTTCGATCGCAAGATTTGATTGGAAAAACCAACAAACAAAAAAAAAAACAGAGAAAGCAAGTTAAAGAAAACGTGGGAAAATATTTGGTAGGTTAAAGAACAGTTGAGTAAACAGCGAAACTATTTCTATCAGTTGTATGTACAGAAAACATAACAACGAAATATAATAAAACGTCAGCTAAATCCCAAAAGTCATGTTTTAAAAACAAATTTTTACATTTTTGTGAGTGTAACATATCATGCGCCTAGAAACATCCCTTTGTTAAAGATTTTTAAAAAATTATTCAATTAAAAAAAAAAAATTAAAAGCCATTGTTATAACAAGCTTTTAAATAAACTGATTTTTAAGAGGGGGGGGGGGGTCGTAATTTATTGGGGCGTCAACGCAAGTCTGGCTACACCCAGGCTTACCCTTAAGTAAAAATAAAAAAGGTTAGATAATTACCTACTAACCAAAATTTTATTAAAAAATGGAACAAAAATGTACCAGCCGATCCTACACTATTCTCAACGGCACTGTCGTTGAGCTGCTCATCGATGTTGTTGCCATAGAATAAGGCTGTAGATTTTCTCTCGGTTGATTCTATTGAGACTCCAATTATAGTATAAACTATACTAAATATCAAAACGGAAAAAGTTGAATCCACTTAAAAATCACTACGGTTTTAAATAAACATTATATTTAATGAAAAATTAACATTGTATTTATTTTGTTAGAATTTGTAGGTGATAATACTGTCATAACAATCGTGTCTTCTCTGTAAAAATTCTTATCTTAACTTTAACAATGCCAGTATTGCCTTTAAAGGCTTGTGGTCACTCTCAATTTTAGCCTATGTCTGTGTTTAATCTAGCTGTCCGAGAAGCTGTGTTTGATTTCAGTTTTATCCTAGCTGTACCCAGTACCCAGCTGTACCCAGTACCCAGCTGTACCCAGTACCCAATTGTACCCAGTACCCAGCTGTACCCAGTACCCAGCTGTACCCAGTACCCAGCTGTACCCAGTACCCAGCTGTACCCAGTACCCAGCTGTACCCAGTATCCAGCTGTACCCAGTACCCAGCTGTACCCAGTACCCAGCTGTACCCAGTACCCAGCTGTACCCAGTACCCAGCTGTACCCAGTACCCAGCTGTACCCAGTACCCAGCTGTACCCAGTACCCAGCTGTACCCAGTACCCAGCTGTACCCAGTACCCAGCTGTACCCAGTACCCAGCTGTACCCAGTACCCAGCTGTACCCAGTACCCAGCTGTACCCAGCTGTACCCAACTGTACCCAGTACCCAGCTGTATCCAGCTGTACCCAGCTGTACCCAGCTGTACCCAGTACCCAGCTGTACCCAGTACCCAGCTGTACCCAGTACCCAGCTGTACCCAGTATCCAGCTGTACCCAGTACCCAGCTGTACCAAGTACCCAGCTGTACCAAGTACCCAGTACCCAACAAACGAGCTTCATCTGACCGAGGGTCCGAACACTGGCCTTTTGAAGTAGCAATCATGCGCTCTCCCACCCAACCCTGATCAGGTGTGGGGGTCAAAAATATTTCTAATGATCATGTGAAGGGAGAGGGGGGAGGGGGGCGGTGAGTAAGTAATAAGTTAAAAAGTCGTTATTGACTAACGGCATAATGTTAGCGCTATTGTATCGTATTTTAAACAAGTTTGTAAACTGTAAAAAAAAAATATTTGATCCATATACATCATCATGTCCGGATTTGATAAATATTTCTAACAAATAGATAGCGATTAATAAATAAGTACAGTCACTCACAACAGCAACGAAAAGAAAAAAGAACAGTAACCATTTTTATTAATTATAAGCAATATATAATTTTGTTATATCCCCTTGCTAGGGGAAACAACTCAGCTAAATGAAACGCAAGTGGGGCTGGAGGAGAGGTGCCTCTAAAGTGTTGCGTCACTTTAAAGGGTGGGGGAGGAGGAGTGGGTCGACCAATTGTAATATCGTGAACGTTTTTTTTGTAGATAAAAATCGTTTCCTGCAGTTATACAGTAGAGGGTTTACACCACCATCATATTCTCTCTAAACACTCTGAACATCAACATTGAGTTCCAACTTTAAGCACAACGACATCAACGCAGACAAATGACTGGACAGTATGACTTTGGTTCACTACACTGTTTATTGCACTTTAAAGATACATACGGCGACTTCAACAAACGAAACTAACACTTAACTACATTCACAACCTCACTCTCAAAGTTTCTTGCAGGCATCTCTTCGAACAAAATGGAATTGTTATAGAAAACATAGCAATGTAAACAGAAAGTGTTATTTCAACGCCAAGGATAGACAAAGGTACAGAATATAGTCCAAGTAAAGACAGAACAGTCAATACTTTTTTCGGAGTCCCCCCCCCCCCCCCAGGAGAAAAGAAGTATGGAAGTAACACTGCTCGCTCTAACACATCAAGACGCAAGACTATCTAATCTTCTTCCCCGGAAACAATGAGCCCACACTGAAACGTCACATTCTTGCGTACCGCGTCACACAGCCTTGATATTTTATTTATATAAAATCCTTTCCCAACACACATACTCTCGTACCCTTTCACACACATCATAACACGCTGGTCCCAGAATTGTTTTTAGACGTCTAAATCGAGGTTAGAGTTCACATACATTTGATGGATGTGTTCAGGTGTCAGTGAGATTAGCATAGCCATTTCCTTGTACACCTCAGGCAAAATGGAAATTACGAAACACGCTGTAGGCCCTTTACATCCTTAGGATAGAAAGCTAATCGTAGTCTCCATCCCATACATGAATTATTCCAGCAATATAAGTTTCTGCTCATAGTCTCGACTTTTTATTGGACGTCTGAGACGTGAAATGGACTTTTATGTGACGTCTGAGACGTGAAATTCACAGTGGAAGCTCCATTAGAGCGTACGAACGAACAGGAAAGCACTTTGTAGTTCCTAATTTGGAATCCTAATATATAAAAGCCCAAGTGCGCATTTCTCTCTCTCTCTCTCTCTATCTGAGGATGCAGTATGTTTTTTTAGGAGTATCTCGATGGTGTGCCGAGTACCTGGTTATGGATTTAAAGGGTCATGGAAAATATTCCTCTATGTGATATCGTATTTGGTTACAGAATGTGTTGAGGATTATTATTGGTACCAGTCATTGTAACATTTGAGATTAACATATGCAACGAATTATGAAATTCGATGTGGTTACTAAATTACTTTACACTAAATTATCAGGTGAGATGTGAATTATTGTGTAGCGTAGTTAACAGTAGAGGTACTACATTAGATTAAGTTTACCACATTAGGTTAGAGAGACTACATTACTAATTATACCCGATTAGTAGTGACATTTTGTTTCCCCCTAAAAATAATTTCTTTTCATTGGATCTGAGGTGATAATTTACGGTCTATGACGTAAGTGGCACTGTATGGAATCCTTGGCTTTTGCTTGATGAATCAACGCGAAGTGTGTTTTGTAAGATGTATACCCAACGAATGATCTGAGATGTGTACTTTGAAGAATCTTCATAATGTGTGTGTTTGTAGAGAGATGTACTAAACAGAAACGTCAAGAATTAGTTAAGATTGCTTTGGTCATTAAGATAATATGACATTTATGTTACGCTAGTTGATTTTGTTAGATGGAACAGTATGCCTGATTATTGGTGTGTTAGTTGAAGCTAATATTATTAGCTTGTGGGGAGGGGAGGGGGTAATTTTATGATGTTTTTTCAAATTGGTGCGATTGATTGTTGGTGCGGGTGTATAATGAACGAATGAAAATGTGACGCGCATAAAAAAAAATAGTGACGAAGATGACATTGGTTCACTACACTGTTTACTGCACTATAAGGATACATAGGACGACTTGAACAAACGATATTTAGACTTGACTACATTCACGACCTCACCCTAACACAACAAAATACACAAAAGACTACCTAACCTTCTTCCCCGAAAACAATGAACCCACACTGAAACGTCATATTCTTGCGTACTACGTCACACAGCCATGATCTTTTACTTATATAAATCCTTTCACAACACACATACTCTCGTACCCTATCACACACATCATAACACGCTTGTCTCAGAAATCTTTTAGACGTCTATATCGAGGTTAGAGTTCACATAAATTTGTTGGGGATGTTCAGGTGTCAGTGAGATTAGCATAGCCATTTCCTTGTACACCTAAGGCATAATGGAATCTACGAAACACGCTGTAGGCTATTTACTTCCTTAGGATAGAAAGCTAATCGTAGTCTCTATCTGATACATGAATTATTCCAACAATATAAGTTTCTTCTCATAGTCTCGACTTTTATTGGACGTCTGAGACGTGAAATGGACTTTTGTGTGACGTCTGAGACGTGAAATTCACAGTGGAAGCTCCATTAGAGAGTACGAACGAACAGGAAAGCACTATGTAGTTCCTAATTTAGAATCCTAATATATAAAACCCCATGTGTGCACTTCTCTCTCTTTATCTGTCCGCAACATTTTTTGAGGCTATGTGATCAGTATGTTCAGCGATATATGGAGAAATTAGATACGGACTTATGTTAAAAATAATATGTTTGATGTTTTAAATGTATAAACTAAGTTTATTTAAAGAAGGAAACAAAAAAATAAAGGCATATTCGAATGTAGAAACAATTTTAAACTACGGAAAGTACACAACTAATAGCGTCATTTTCCAATTATAGAATTTGAAAAAAATGAACTAATTCATTCAAATTTGATTTAGATCTATATATCTACTTATTAAGACGTACGCTATGAAATGTATACAATCTTCTCGGCCAAAAGTAATATAAAAACAACATAAATACTATTGAACAACCGGCTTTTTAACGCTCACACACATACACACAGACATATGCACAAGATTGCAAAACTATTTTTTTTACTTTCTCGTATATATAGAGCATAGAGAAATTATAGTTATCGTGCAAAAAAAAAATAATTGAGATTTTTGCAGATCTCGACGTTTTACACCTCCCTGAGTCGGAAAAATCTTGTTCGTATGTCTGTGTGTGGGCGTGTGTTTGTGTTTATGTGTGTGTGT
Organism: Physella acuta; assembly: GCF_028476545.2. NCBI lineage: Eukaryota > Metazoa > Mollusca > Gastropoda > Physidae > Physella > Physella acuta. The sequence continues at coordinate 34,241 of NW_026731809.1, forward strand.
GTGTGTGTGTAAACACTATAACTTGAGTACCATCACAGCTAGGTTGATGAAATTTCATATATAAGTATTATATCAAATTCGTAGATCCGTATTAACTTTTTAGCAATTTCCGATAACCGAAAGTGGTACTTTTTCTACTTTCAATTTTTTAAAAGCCTATAACTTGAGTACTATTTCAGATAGATAAATGAAATTTCATATGTAAGTAACAGATCTAACTCTCTACATTCTGTCAAATTTTGAGTAATTTCCGTGATCGAAAGTAGTATTTTTTGCTATTTTCCGATTTCCCAAAAAACGAATGTAAATTTATAAAGTACTAATAATATTCCGCACTATTATGCACATTTTATTAGGCGTTCACTTGGTGTGAAATTCTTTTTTCTACGAGATATTTTTCTATTTTAAAAAGTTTAAGTATTTAAAATGGATTAAGAATCATGTCTATATCCCGAGTTCCCATCCCGTGTTGTTTTATATAAGAATATTCGAGAAAGTTTAGGGGAGATCATTCTCGGTTTATTTTCCACTCAGGAAGGCGTAAAACGTCGAGATTTGCAAAAAGAGTTTAGTATTAAACAAAATGGCTGGTAATTTGTTTTCAAACATTGTAGCATTAATTAGGCCAGGATTTTGAACACGAAAGCAGGCAGATTTAGAGTGTTGCTTTGAGGTCTAGCAGAAAAGACATCTTATTATCTTTAAATCTAAAGCTTATCTCTGTAGGCCTACATCAATCACAATTATCTTAATTATCTTCACAAATGTGAACTCGTTTGAAGTTTTACAACTATACATCAGACTGTGCATCTTTTGTGAGATCAGGAAACAACAACAAAAAATAATGAAATACAGCTAAATTCCAAAGGTTCTGTTTTAAAAACGAAGTTGGTTCTTGTAACAACATGAATTCTCTGTTGTTGTGGGTTAGCTTTCATACAGGAACACGAGTATCAGTGGCAACTTCAAATGACAACTTTATTTACACTATGTACAGATAAATCCGTGGTACATCCATATTTGAAGATCAACTGATATAGGTACAAATAATAATCACGACTCCAAGTCATGGAGACATCTTACATTCACTGCCATCGTTCCAGTCCCAAGTCCTAGCACACAACACCCGTTCACCTTTCGCTCTCTCTTTTATTCACCACTTTCTCTCCCCTTACGTCAATGAGCAATCTCACCCAAAACACGGAAAAACACATGACGATCGCTCAGACAGTCCTTCCGCTAGCCAGGTACTCTTCATTCATGCAAAACACAATATAATAAAGATACATAATAATACAGTCTGTGACAGTTCTTTTGTGTAAAGTATTCATGCTCCTGGTCACATCCGGTAGTTGAAGAGAAACGTGCTTTCTTTAATAGTAGCATTGGTCGCTAAATATGTAAGATATCTCATTAGCGACCAAATATTTTATTAAAGAAATCACGTTTGTTTTATTTTCTAATAAATTAATTCGCCACTGCCTGCTCTGTGCTCGCCAGGCTCGAAGAGGCAAATAAAGAAACAAAAATTCATAAAAATCGTTTTAATAACAAGCTTTTATGTAATAATGCACTAAAAAGTAGAAAATAAATTATAGACTACTATTTAAATAACTATAAAGAAAAGCGTGGGTCACTTTAGTATCTACTGGATATCTTTACTAATGTTTAAAATTTTGACCGAATTAGTAGGCATGTCCATCCAACGCGATCTGATTGTTATGATGCATGTTCTATGAGTATAAATTGGTGCGAATGAATGTTGGTGTGAGTGTATAATGTCACTATGATCTAGATTTGATTTATGGGATAATGATGTAGCATTTAATGATGTAGGATATGTGATGATATTTTATCCTAAAAGGTTTGTTCTCTTAGCGTGGAAGGAACCCAGTAGATTAGGATAATGTTGTTCCATGATAATTTGGTGTCCTCACCGACCAGCAAGGGGATTGTTCGTGGGTCGGTTGCTTCATCGCTAGGGAGTTGGTTCTAATGATGATTTTGTTTATGAGACTGAGGATGCAGTCAGATTTTTTTAGGGGTATCTCGATGGTGTGCCGAGTACCTGGTTATGGATTTAAGAGTTCATGGAAAATATTCCTCTTTATGATATCGTATGTGGTTACAGAATGTGTTGAGGATTATTATTGGTACCAGTCATTGTAACATATGATTAACATATGCAAATATTGGTGCTATAACGAATTAGGAAATTCGATGTTGTTACTAAATTACTTTACACTAAATTATCATGTGAGATGTGATTTTATTGTGTAGCGTAGTTAACAGTAGAGGTACTACATTAGATTAAGTTTACCAGAGTAGGTTAGAGAGACTACATTACTAATAGTACCCGATTAGTAGTGACATGTTTCCCCCTAAAATAATTTCTTTTCATTTGATCTGAGGTGATAATTTACGGTCTATGACGTAAGTGGCACTGTATGGAATCCTTGGCTTTTGCTTGATGAATCAACGCGAAGTGTGTTTTGTAAGATGTATACCCAAACGAATGATCTGAGATGTGTACTTTGAAGAATCTGCATAATGTGTGTTTGTAGAGAGATGTACTTGTATATGTTACGCTAGTTGATATTTTTAGATGGAACAGTATGCCTGATTATTGGTGTGTTATTTGAAGCTAATGTTATTAGCTTGTGGGGAGAGGTGGTAATGTTATGATGCTTGTTCAAATTGGTGCGATTGAATGTTGGTGCGGGTGTATAATGAACGAATGAAAATGTGACGTGCGAAAAAAGATAGTGAGGAAGAGGTCATTGGTTTACTACACTGTTTACTGCACTACAAGGGTACATAGGACGACTTGAACAAACGATATTGAGACTTGACAACATTCACGACCTCACCTTAACACAACAAGATATACAAAAGACTACCTAACCTTCTTCCCCGGCAACAACGAACCCACGCTGAAACGTCACATTCTTGCGTACTAAGTCACACAACCATGATCTTTTACTTATATAAATCCTTTCACAACACACATACTCTCGTACCCTATCACACACATCATAACACGCTGGTCCCAGAATTGTTTTTAGACGTCTATATCGAGGTTAGAGTTCACATACATTTGTTGGGGATGTTCAGGTGTCGGTGAAATAGTTATAGTCGTTTCCTTGTACACCTAAGGCAAAATGGGATTACTAAACACGCCGTAAGCCTTTACATCCCTAGGATAGAAAGCTAAAAACGTGGTCTCCAATACATGAAGTATTCCAACAATATAAGTTGCTGCTCATATTCTCGACTTTTATGGGACGTCTGAGACGTGAAATGGACTTTTATGTGACGTCTGCGACGTGAAATTCACAGTGGAAGCTCCATTAGAGAGTACGAACGAACAGGAAAGCACTTCGTAGTTCCTAATTTAGAATCCTAATATATAAAAGCCCATGTGCGCACTTCTCTCTCTCTATATATATAAATAGGCCTATATCTCTATCAGTCTGCAACATTTATGAGGCTATGTGATCAGTATCTTCAGAGATATATAAAGAACTTTGATACGGAATTTGTGTGAAAATAATATGTTGGATGTTTTAAATGTATAAACTAAATAAAAAATAAAGGCATATTCAAATGTTGAAACACATTTTTAGTAATGCAACCGGAAAAGTGTTTATTGTTGTGACAAGAACGCTAAACCAATGACGTCACATGTCACAACTTTAAAGTACGGAAAATACATAAAACTAATGGCGCCATTTTCCAATTTTAGAATATGAATAAATGAACTAATTTATTCAAATTTGCTCTACGTATGCTATGAAATGTATACTATCTTTTTAGCCAAAAGTAATACAAATTACTTTTAAAACAACAACATAAATAACATTTAACAGCTGGTTTTTCAACGAATGTATATGTCTCTTAATCAGTGCATGCATTTGATACAGTGTTGTGTTGACTAATAATCAGAGGCATAGCGAGGTGGGGGGGGGGGGGCGGGGGGGGGGGGGGTGCGGACCGCACCAGGTGACACCATTTAGGGGGGGTGACACCAAGGCAAAAAATAGTAAAATATATAGGGGGGGGTGTAAATCGAAAGTTTGAGGGGGAAGGGGGTGCAAATCGAAAATTGAAAGTTTGTCCCCGGGAAGAGTCGCTACGCCTCGGGGGGGGGGGGGGGGGGGGAGATGACACCATTAAGTACCGCACAGGGTGACACCCGACCACGCTCGCTTCGCCACTGCTAATAATGTAAATAATTTGGTTTTTCAAATAGGGTACGCTAGTTGTAAATACAAAATTTAAAGCACTAAAAAGTAGAAAATAAATTATACACTACTATTTAAATAACTGTTAGGAAAAGCATGGGTCTCTTTCTAAATATTTGTAAAGTTATCCAATAGATACTAAAGTGACCCACGATTTTCTTTATAGTTATTTAAATAATAGTGTATACTTTATTTTCTACTTTTTAGTGCATTATTACATACAAGTTTGTTATTTCAAAAATTTTTACGGAATTTTATTGATGAATACTTTTGAGTAACTAAAAACAATTGTGCACCAATAGAACTCGAAAAAATGCGCGTATAATATGCGCAGTAAATAATACTTCATGCATGAAATTTTCATTAATTGATAAAAAAAAATTAGGATTCCAATTAAGTCAAATTTGATGTCAGATTGCATTGTTAACGGGTCTTGACCCACGTGCCAAGTTTGAAACGAATCGGCCAGTAAGAAGAAATTTTGCTCGACAGTTTCGATCTATGACGAAGCACGAGGGACAAAACCACGACAGACAGACAGAGAAAGCGAGTTAAATAAAAACTTGTAAATATGTATGTTTAGGCCTATATCATAACTTTAGGACAACGGCTAATCCGGTTCAAAATATTTTTTTGTTGTTTTATTTAATAGCATAGAATTTTAATAAGATAATTATCAATTGTCTTTAAAAACTAGAGCTGCGACGACGAGAACAGCAGTCAGTGTTGTAGCGAGCAAACCACAACCTCCACATGTCACGCAGTCAACTGCAAAGAAAATAACATTGGAATCGTTAGCAAAGTAGTTTTTAAAAAGTTGATAGTTCAAAATAGTTTAGAAAAAAAAACTGTCGTTAGACACATAGGCTATTACATGGTATTTTTCACTGATTCGGTAATAGAGGGAAATTGTATTAAAACAATTATTTGCTAGCAACTGTGTGGGAGTACCAGGTGACGAGGTTAGGAAAATCAGTCAAAAAAAATTGTTACTTATTTTTAGTTTCGAAAATTGAATAACGCTAGTCATTATTTTTTAAAACGTAGAAAGTAAGAACTGTAATGTCATTCATCTCTTAACAACCATTTGAACATAGGACTACTAACCAATAATAATAATAGTAACAAAACGCAAGTCCAACAGAACAACAATTTATTTTAGTTTCAATCAACTATTAAAACAATTTTTTTGAAAATTGAAAGCTAGTAGACAAAAATAGGCGCATTTCATTTCTATGCTACAATACCCGTCTAATGTTATTGCATAATTTCTTTAAGGTTTCTACTAGCTCAACTGCTTTAAATAATACAAATAGGTTGTTTTCCAAATATAAGCTGAATCTAAAAGTAATGCTTAGTTTTCTAGCTCTAGTAGCGACCCCACTAAAAAGAATCCAAGGTAAAAATATTTTAACTGAATTGTTTTCCATGGAAACCAATTAGTGCCCTTTTGAAAAATCAAAGTTTCAAAAATAAGGATGACTGTGGTTAAAACAGCCTCGTCTGCTGTTTGTTTCTCTCAATTTAAACGGGATAGTAACAACAACATTTTTTCGGACCCACCCCTATAAATATGAATATATAAATATAAATATATATATATATATATATATATATATATATATATATATATATATATATATATATATATATATATATATATATATGGGTGGTCCAGAGGCGTAGCGACCCTTCCCGGCGCCCGGGGACAAATTTTCAATTTGCCCCCCCCCTCAAACTTTTAATTTGCACCCCTCCTCAAACTTTCAATTTCTTTTTCCAACCCATTTCGACGCCTCTATTGTTGGCGCCCGGTGAAATATGTACCCTCCATCCCGACCCCCCCCCCCCCTCGCTATGCCTCTGGGGTGGTCCGTATCTTTAATGAATTGGCTGACTACTAACTAAACACGGATGCATCAAATGTAATAATGTGTCCCTGGGAGCCGGACGTTTTCCCGAAAGACACTTGCCCGAATGCCGTTTGCCCGAAGGCCGATTTCCCGAATGGACACTTGCCCGAATGCGACAAATGCCCGAATGGACACTTGCCCGAATGCGACAAACGCCCGAATGGACACTTGCCCGAATGCGACAAATGCCCGAATGGACACTTGCCCGAATGGGACAAATGCCCGAATGGACACTTGCCCGAATGCGACAAATGCCCGAATGCCATTTGCCCGAAGGCCGTTTGCCCGAAAAACGTTAATATTAGATAATAAATAATATTTCCAAATAGACATTCTTTAATCAGTTTAAGTTTGACATTTTGATTATAAACACAATTCTAAGCATAAAACAAAGTTGTTTATATTTTTTAATTTAGCTTTTATTTATTTTTTCAAAACTGAGAAAGAGCTGTAAGAAAAACTTTATTCTTTATTAAATGTAAGGTGATGTTGGCGGCGGTGTTCTAACATTCTTTTGATGAATGTTTTGAACACCTTGTTTAGCCGACGTGTTGCGGTGGTTATATAGCTTTTCTCACGCGCGTAGGCGGCGCGGCGTCTCGCAACATTGAACAGACGGGAGTTTGTTTGTTTATCTTATTATGCTTAAACTTGTGTGGTGATCATTTAACAAAAGAATGAGGCGAGGTCTAGGTGGGGAATTTAAAAACTAAACGTAGTCAGATATGTTTGATCTCCATTTAATGCACCTTGTTAAGACAATGTGTTGAAGCGATTACTTAATAAAGAAAGCAAAACTCATTTTAATATCCTGAGATGAATGAAAATTGTATTTTTGTCTAATTTCATATATTGAAGAGAAAGTATGTTTCTACACTTTTTAAATATCAAATACAAATTAATTTAAAATGTCTGCGTGGTAATATATAATTTTTTTTTTTCACTTTCTTTTTGCGTAGATGTGTTTTGTTTACCAAAATTTTAAATTTAAATTGATTACGAATGATTATTTAGTAATATATATATAATGTTAACATTTTTCGGGCTAACGGCCTTCGGGCAAGTGGCATTCGGGCTTTTGTTCCATTCGGGCAAGTGTCCATTCGGGCATTTGTCCCATTCGGGCAAGTGTCCATTCGGGCATTTGTCGCATTCGGGCAAGTGTCCATTCGGGCATTTGTCGCATTCGGGCAAGTGTCCATTCGGGCGTTTGTCGCATTCGGGCAAGTGTCCATTCGGGAAATCGGCCTTCGGGCAAACGGCATTCGGCCAAGTGTCTTTCGGGAATTTGTCGTAGACCCTGTGTCCCTACTTACAAAACATGGAAGTATTAATTGTAGTAGTAGTTGTTGTTGATATAGCAAAAGTTTTCTGAACATTACTACAGGTTCCACAGCAGTTTTCCAGGTCCTTGTAAGATCCTGTCGTACATGCAGCTAAGTTGCAGTAGTTGACTCTGTCACCATATTCGCAGTCTATAGAAATATGTTCATGATGAGTGCCGATTGAATGTAAACTGATAGGTGGGATAAATAAGTTTAAAAGAAATAAAATAAAGCAGAAGTCATCTCCATTAAACTTTCTTGTATATTGTGTAAGGGGGGGGGGAGTAGCAGTTCCAGTGCAAACCGAGCTAAAGAAATTAAAAAAAAAAAATTTCCTTTTACTTACATCTTTAAAATATAATATGATACATGGAAAAAAAAGAACTGCTCACAAAATGAACGCAAACAATGGGTATAATGGATGGAAAATTAGTAGATTTATTTTGTAAAGGAAACATTGATTAAATTAAAAAAAAATAATTAAACATATAAAAACGTCAAATTTTATGTTACATTTTCAAAGAGTCTTAACCTAGTTATCGACACGCGGACAAAATAGGGTTGGTAAGTAGGCCACCAACCAGTTATATGGCTCATGCAGGTTTTATTGCGCAGTAGAACTGGTTGGTGACCTACTTACCAGCCCTATTTCACAGCTAAATTATAGGATTCAGGACACGTAAAACGACCAGATGTAGAATTATAGCATGATCACAACATGTCTATACTCCATAAAGGCTACGATAAAGTACGGAGGTATAAAACGGCGAAAATTCAAAATTTAATTGGATAGTTATGCTTATTTGCAATACTTTTTTCGTAAAACAATTTTTTTTTCAAAAACATCATTTATAAATGCGAAAAAAAGAAGAAACATTTATTTTTCCTCTTTTAAATGCATATATGATAGGTTGTTATTAAAACAGTTTTATTAGTATTCTCAAATAATTTTTAAAAAGAACTAAATTTTTTAAAGCCCGCTTTCTCGGGAAATACTTTTAACTGCCGAAGACGTTCTGAAGATTCCAAACACCAAAACGGGGTTGACAGCTATTATAGATCGCGTTTCTTGAGCCTATTGATAATTATAACGTGAGCTATGTGGACTTACTGTAATCGCCATCTCTGTACACATTCTTGCACGAGGAGCAACAATATGTTTTAACTAAAGGATCATAACATCTGCCGTTAAATTGGCCGACATATCGCGCACAAGTCATCTGATCAATTAAGACGTCATTGGAATCCCCAAACAAGCAATCCTCTGAAGAAATTAGAGTTTAAGAATTTTTATAGCTTAGGTAAAAACAAAAAGAAAAGTATCTATATATATATTATATATAATTCTCTTCTTGGATACCATAGAAAACACCAAGCTGTAAGCGCGCCTAGCAGCCCCCTCTCTTCCTCTCTCGGCATAACCCTACCACCCCCACCCCCACATGATTTGATGAGCTGTGGTTCACGCTAAATGTTTACAATCGTAGAGCCGGGTGTAATAATTTAGTTATAGTTTGAAACTATTTTAAACTTAGGGGAGGTAACTAAGAGTAGGCTGCTTTCACAAAGGCTGGGGGTGTAGAGTAGGGGTTGGGGGAAAGGAGGGTGGGGGGGGGGGTTATCGTCCTTAAAAAATTATGAAATACTGAAAAGTAGAAAATAAAAAAAAAACTGAATAGCGGCATATGATACGCCACGGGTAGGCTCGTATTTAATAACTTTTAATCTAATAACTCCAATTTCTAAATAGCTGCTTGTTTTTTTTTAACTCGTCAATACCATGTAAAGCATTACAGTTCAGTTGCCAAATTTCTGTACTATTTTACCTTCCGCTACAGGTGCCCTGGGATCCGACACACACATTCCGTTTCGGCATAACTATAGCGGACATTTTGATAAAAAGTATTGTCATTTATACATCAAAATTTAAATGAGACAACAATATAATTTTATTTCATTAGGATTTGACTAGCTTATTATTTAACAAGCTTTCTTGTGCTTTTTCTTTTACTTTTGGCGAGCAAAATTTCGACCACTTCTACTTGATCGATTATTTTCAACATTGGCATGAGCAGTGTTTCTTCCAGACTTTTTTCTTCGGGGGGGGGGGGGGGGGGTCACTGGAAATATTTTCGGGGGGGCGGTAGACTTTCTTCGGGGGGGGGGGGGGCGGACACTGTTAAAAGTATATATTTTCTATATAAATTATATAAATTTCATTTCGTTCGGGGGGGGGGGGGGGGGGGCGGTAAAAAAATTCGGGGGGGGGGGGGGCTTCGCCCCCCCGAAGAGATGCCTGGAAGAAACTCTGGGCATGAGGGTCAAGACCCGATAACAACGCAAGGGGTTAGGAGCTATGGGTAAGGCTGGGTGTTAGGTCTAGGTATTAGGCTTTTGTTAAGGGTTAGAGTTGGTTAGAGCTACCGACTGAGACAATCCAAGAAAATATTAATGTTTTTTTTTTTTTTTAATCAGAGCAAGAGTTTGAACCGAATTAATGAAATACGTAACTTTTGACGTATTGATCAACATTTTATGTACAAGTGGTTATATTTTTCCTCAAACAGTTCTGTAGCGACTGCGTGAGAGGTTTGAGCTACTTGTTCACTATTATGAAATATCGGACACCTCCCGATGCAGTCAACCGGTCAATATACCTCCTCATACCACGAGACGATCAGGATAAGACTAACTTACAATGCACAGCAACCAAGTTTCAACTCAAAAACGTCACCTTCTTTCAATCCGCGTCATCATTCCAATGCCTTCCTCATACCCTTTGCACGAACATTTACTCGAGCAAATCTATACTTGAAACATGCATCATAACAATTCCGCCCAACTTCAGAGGAAATAAGCATGGTGCTTAAATCCTCTCACATCCTGTCGAGGAAATGAAACAAACTAACCCTAACCCTAACCCTAACCCTCACACTCACCCTCACCCTCACCCTAAACCTAAACCTAAACCTAAACCTAAACCTAAACCTAAACCTAAACCTAAACCTAAACCTAAACCTAAACCTAAACCTAAACCTAAACCTAAACCTAAACCTAAACCTAAACCTAAACCTAAACCTAAACCTAAACCTAAACCTAAACCTAAACCTAAACCTAAACCTAAACCTAAACCTAAACCTAAACCTAAACCTAAACCTAAACCTAAACCTAAACCTAAACCTAAACCTAAACCTAAACCTAAACCTAAACCTAAACCTAAACCTAAACCTAAACCTAAACCTAAACCTAAACCTAAACCTAAACCTAAACCTAAACCTAAACCTAAACCTAAACCTAAACCTAAACCTAAACCTAAACCTAAACCTAAACCTAAACCTAAACCTAAACCTAAACCTAAACCTAAACCTAAACCTAAACCTAAACCTAAACCTAAACCTAAACCTAAACCTAAACCTAAACCTAAACCTAAACCTAAACCTAAACCTAAACCTAAACCTAAACCTAAACCTAAACCTAAACCTAAACCTAAACCTAAACCTAAACCTAAACCTAAACCTAAACCTAAACCTAAACCTAAACCTAAACCTAAACCTAAACCTAAACCTAAACCTAAACCTAAACCTAAACCTAAATCTAAACCTAAACCTAAACCTAAACCCAAACCCTAACCCTAACCCTAACCCTAACCCTAACCTTGCTTTATTATTTTCTAAAGACCGTTGTTTGGTTTCACCCACGATATTTCCACACCTAAGTGCCTCTTGTTTTTACAAGCTTTTATTTAACTCACTTCCTCGTCAGTCGACAGTCTGTCTGTCTAGACGGAAACGCAGGAGTGAAAATTCGGACAGTTCTACTTGACCGACACGATTCACAGTTGGCACATGGGTCAAGACATGAAGACAATGCAATCTGAAACTAAATTTGACTTAATTGGATGCCTAATTGATTTTTTATGAATTAATTAAAATTTGGACCGAATTAGTTGGCATGTCTAGCCAACCACACCACACGCGTCATCAATAGCTGCGCCATCACGACCACGTAATGGCTGCGTTCAAAAACCATTGCGCGCCTACTGAACGTGATATTCAGAAGGCGCGCAATGGTTTTTAGTCATGTAACTCTATTGTAGATAAAACATGTAAAGTACTGAAAAAAAAATTCATAAAAAACGTTTTAATAACAAGCTTTTATGTAATGATGCACTAAAAAGTAGAAAATAAATTATAGACTACTATTTAAATAACTATAAAGAAAAGCGTGGGTGTCTTCCTTAACATTAGTAAAGGTATCCAATAGATACTAAAGTGACCCACGCTTTTCTTTATAGTTATTTAAATAGTAGTCTATACTTTATTTTCTACTTTTTAGTGCATCATTACATAAAAGCTTGTTATTAAAACGTTTTTTATGAATTTTTTTTTACAAGCTTTTATTTAACTCACTTCCTCTGTCTGTCGTCAGTCTAGACGGAAACGCAGGAGTGAAAATTCGGACAGTTCTACTTGACAGATACGATTCACAGTTGGCACGTGGGTCAAGACATGAAGACAATGCAATCTGAAACTAAATTTGACTTAATTTAATGCCTAATTAATTTTTTATGAATTAATAAAAATTTGGAGCGAATTAGTAGGCATGTCTAGCCAACCACACCACACGCGTCATCAATAGCTGCGCCATCACGACCACGTAATGGCTGCGTTCAAAAACCATTGCGCGCCTACTGAACGTGATGTTCAGTAGGCGCGCAATGGTTTTTAGTCATGTAACTCTATTGTAAATAAAACATGTAAAGTACTGAAAAAAAAATTCATAAAAAAAAATTCATAAAAAACGTTTTAATAACAAGCTTTTATGTAATGATGCACTAAAAAGTAGAAAATAAATTATAGACTACTATTTAAATTACTATAAAGAAAAGCGTGGGTCACTTTAGTATCTATTGGATACCTTTACTAATGTTAAGGAAGACACCCACGCTTTTCTTTATAGTTATTTAAATAGTAGTCTATAATTTATTTTCTACTTTTTAGTGCATCATTACATAAAAGCTTGTTATTAAAACGTTTTTTATGAATTTTTTTTCAGTACTTTACATGTTTTATCTACAATAGAGTTACATGACTAAAAACCATTGCGCGCCTACTGAACATCACGTTCAGTAGGCGCGCAATGGTTTTTGAACGCAGCCATTACGTGGTCGTGATGGCGCAGCTATTGATGACGCGTGTGGTGTGGTTGGCTAGACATGCCTACTAATTCGGTCCAAATTTTAATTAATTCATAAAAAATCAATTAGGCATCCAATTAAGTCAAATTTAGTTTCAGATTGCATTGTCTTCATGTCTTGACCCACGTGCCAACTGTGAATCGTGTCGGTCAAGTAGAACTGTCCGAATTTTCACTCCTGCGTTTCCGTCTAGACAGACTGACGACTGACGACAGAGGAAGCGAGTTAAATAAAAGCTTGTAAAAACGTTTTAATAACAAGCTTTTATGTAATGATGCACTAAAAAGTAGAAAATAAATTATAGACTACTATTTAAATAACTATAAAGAAAAGCGTGGGTCACTTTAGTATCTATTGGATACCTTTACTAATGTTAAGGAAGACACCCACGCTTTTCTTTATAGTTATTTAAATAGTAGTCTATAATTTATTTTCTACTTTTTAGTGCATCATTACATAAAAGCTTGTTATTAAAACGTTTTTTATGAATTTTTTTTACGGAATATTTATCGTGTTGGATGAATACGAAGAGATAATTTCTACGTATGGGGTCATCCAGAAATGACGTTACGCTTTTTGGACGGTTTTTACCCCCCCCCCCCCCCATCTCTGTCACACATCTTCAAAAAAAGCCCCTCCCCTCAAAATGACGTCACAACTTAGCCTACAACCTCCCTCGAAATTGCATTTGAATGTTCCTTAAAATACAATATTTTTCCAAAATCGTTTCTGAACTAAGTCAGCATAGATTATTATAATCAATTCCTATTACAATTTATTAAAACAGTTTTCTAAAACGTAAAATAACGGCTAAAATTCATTTTCTAACATTGCTTTATTATAATGCAAAAGTGTGACGTCACACCATCTGAACCGCCCTCCCCCCCCCCCCTCATCACACACCGTCACAAAATTACGGACCCTCCACCCCCTACCAGTGTGACTTCATTTATGGACGACTCCTATGTCAGTAAAGACTCTGTTAAGTTAAAATTTTATTTCTTCTTTTATGCCTTTCTCACGAAAAAAACAATTATATAAAATTGTATTAAAACTTTCATTTAAGGAAGTTTAAACTAGATTTATAAAAATAAGTGCAATTAGATGTTACTCGGGATTGTTCAATCGCTTGATTGTTTAAACGCGTGATGCTTAACTGCTTAAATTTTCGGTCGAAACGTTCAGGGATCCAAAAATCCAAATAAAAACAATGAGTCAATAAAAAGAGTTCCATTTTCAGCTCAGTATTAAGGGACGAACGTTATTGTTATGAAATGAACATGTTACAATCTTTATCGTGTTGTACTAAACGTTTCTGCAAAACGTATTACAGTACCTTCTCAAGCCCGCATCTCCCAGAAACCTACAACTATTTCAAAATGTTTTACACACATTTTTTTTTCTCATTTGCTGTCTAAATAATAATACAATAACTGCCCTATAGGTGTAGAGCCTACCTTTCCGCTAGCACACGTTGTCCCTAGAAGCGGTACAGAAGAGTAGCAGTAGATTTCTGAGCTTGGGTCGAAGCAGTAGAGTTGTGTACACACGTCGGTTACATTCACGTCCTGCCAGGGGAGAGCATCTCACATAAAGCAAGTCATAAAACAAGGGAGTTAATGAGGACAATTCTACTGTCAACTTCATGTGGTCCTGGAACTTTTCATTATTTGTATTATTGTTATAACATTGTTTTATCGTACCCTACAGTGATAGGTCCCAGGGCCATAAATTAAAGCGCATTGTTCTGATGGTGGCATCTCCTGTCCAGGCAGACGGTCACTGGCGTCTGGAATTGTTGGGTCTGCCAATAGCGATGTTGTCAAACAGGTTCGGCCACGCCTGGAAAAGTTTGAATAGAACACAATAATCTGAATTTATCGCCTGTGTTGAATATTAGAGCATACTATTGCTAACCTAATAGTCCCGAGTCTAGGTTCACATCCGTAGAACGTCCCTGAGTTCACCCAGCTCTGCTAGGTACCTCACTCACGTTAGGGAAAGCAAAAGCGGCTGGGCATAGTGCTGTGCACACTGTCCCTTCATATACCGAAGTAACAAAAAGAGGTGAACTCTACTTCACCATGGACATTCAGGTTCGAAAGGGAACTATCTATATTACACAATAATCTATAATTAATACTATGTCAATAATATAAGCACATTTAGATAATACGGAATAATATAATAGCATTTAAATATGATCTAAAATAATTCAAATTGGTACAACAAAATTTAGGGTTAGGGTTAGGCTAAAACTAAAAAATAGCCTACTTACGGTTCGGTTCCAATTCTGAATGTTCATATGGTTAGAGTTAAGCTTAAACTGTGAATGTTCGTAAAGTTTGGCTCAAACAATAAATTTATCTACACCATGTTCAAAGTTTCTTCAATGAAGGACGTGAAATATTCTAACCCTAACCCTAATATACGTACGCGGTGTCCAAAGTTTCTTCAATGAAGGACGTGAAGTATTCTAACCCTAACAATATACGTACGCGGTGTCCAAAGTTTTCTCGATGAAGGACGTGAAGTATTCTAACCCTAACCCTAATATACGTACGCAATGTCCAAAGTTTTTTCAATGAAGGACGTGAAATATTCTAACCCTAACACTAATATACGTACGCGGTGTCCAAAGTTTTCTCGATGAAGGACGTGAAGTATTCTAACCCTAACCCTAATATACGTACGCAATGTCCAAAGTTTTTTCAATGAAGGACGTGAAATATTCTAACCCTAACACTAATATACGTACGCGGTGTCCAAAGTTTTCTCAATGAAGGACGTGAAGTATTCTACACTGCAATGGGAGAACATCCATGGGTGTGTCTTTGTGTCTGGGGTCTCCTCTGAGTTAGAGGACGCCATGATATACCGCTCAGTAAATGTACACACATTCATATCTCCGTCATGTTTGGCAGATAAGCTGGAATTTTAAATATATAGGCTGATTGTAAGGGTTGTGTACATAAGCCGATTGTAAAATGTTTTATACATAGGCCAATTGTAAAAAGTTGAACATATTCAGGTTGAATGATTACATGCGCCGATAGTAAAGGGTTGCTTATAAAAGACAATTGTAAATCCTCTTGTGAGTCTGATAGATTTAAAAAAAAAATAATTGTAATCGCATTTGTAACAACGACGAGCTCATAAACGTGTCATCTATCTTTAACATCGTCACTTAGATAATTACATTACAATAACATTACATAAATAATTACTATAACATGCAAGTCTACAGTACTGCAGAATAAATTACCCTACTGTTACATCTTAGTCTACTTAAGGGGTCATCCATTTATGACGTCTACATGGGGGGGGGGTGGTCCGAAAAAAATAGACTTTTGCGGACGCCTATGGACTTTTAAAAGGGAATTCATACAATTTTTGTGTAGACGTCATAAATGAATGACCCCTAATACAAAATCTGATCTGTGACCAAGTTCGTGAGCCGCAATGTCCACTGCCTGGTAAGTGCCCAAGTCCTCAATGACCGATGTACTGCTTCCATTTAGCGAACACAGCGTCCCCATATAGGCCAGCCCTTAACATTTGAAAACACAAAGTTAGTGTAACAGATCACCGAATCTTTAGGTGGCGTAGTATATCTAAAAAGTATAATCAGCAAAACTGTAAAGTAGGCCTATTCAAAATTCTGTTAAAAATTAATTTTGTTTGTTTTATTTTTTGCCAATTTTGTAATTACGTTTACAGATTTTCAATATGTTATTTTACAAAAAGTTAACCAAAGCTTTAAATTTTATAATAGTTGCAGTCCCCAGCAAAAATGTATGACATTAGTACAACAATAATTCATTGTACAACATTCATTCATTGTTTTTGTTTTATATTATTATAACATTCAATTGTCAATTTTATTTACATTAGTACAGTATTCATTTACCGTTTTTGTATTACATTAGTATAACATCCAACTATCAATTTTATTTACATTAGTACATCATTCAATTATCAATTTTATTTACATTAGTAAAACATTCAATTATCATTTTTTTACATTAGTACAACATTAAATAATCAATTTTATTTATATTAGTACAACATTTAAAATCAATTTTATTTACATTGGTACAACATTCAATAATGAATTTTATTTATATTAGTATAACATTTAATTATCAATTTTATTTACATTAGTACAACATTCAATTATCATGTTTGTATTACCTTGGTATAACATAAAGTTATCAATAATATTTACATTAGTTCACCATTCAATAATCATTTTTAATAAACTTAGAACAATGTATTATTTTCATTTTATTTTAATTTATTTAATCTTTTTATTTAATCTTATTCAAAATAATAAACGCCTCATCGGTCGACGCACGAAAAGACCTACTTTAAATCGAGAGACGGAACTGATTATCAAAGAAGTAGAGCTTTAGAATTGGTAGACATTTTATAAATTGTCACATTTAAAATAAAAAAAACACATTATAAGTAAGAATTGGATAAACTTGGATTCAATTTAAACACGAAAAATATTGTTATATATCATACAACAAGTGTTTAGTATTTAACACATTACAAGTGATAACATAGATTCACCAAGGATAACGATCTGAGACAAGTGCCTTGACAGGATTGCGTAGCTTTCATCTATGGTTTATTGCACTAACTAGATAGACACGGACGGCTACTTTCACAACGTAAACGAAGGCTTGACAACATTCACGACGGAGGAAGTATACCATTACACCCCAGAGGCGTAGCGAGGGAGGGACGGGGGGGGGGGACATATGTCCCCCGGGCGCCGACCTTAGGGGTGGGGGCGCCTAATTTAAAGTTTGAGGAGGGGGGGGGGTCGCAAACGAAAAGTTCGAGGGGGGGGGGGGTGCAAATTGAAAGTTTGAAGGGGGGGGGGGTGCAAATGAAAAGTTCAAGGGGGGGGGGGGTGCAAATCGAAAGTTTGTCCCCGGGCGCCGGGAAGGGTCGCTACGCCTCTGTTACACCCTAGCACAACATAACAAAGACTGTCCTAACCTATGTCCCCCAGTAACAAGATCCTACTCTCAAACGTCACATCCTTACGTAACTGGTCACGTAGTTACCAAAATTTAGTAATATAACCCATTCCACAACACACATACTCTTACACCCTTGCAATACACTAAGATACCATAAATAACATAAGTAACCTTTAAAACTAACAACACGTTTAAATAAGTGAAGATTTAAAATATACCAGTTACCAAAATCTAAAACGAAACATATGGCGGGAATATTTAAAGAATTTAAAAAATGTGTACCTACCAACTATAGAAGAAGACAGCCAAGCTGTGAGGTCGTAACTGCAACAACAATGAAACAACCTGAGTAAAGGCTACTACCTGTATCATATAGGGCTGGTAAGTAGGTCACCAACCAGTTCTACGGCTCAATAAAACCTGCATGAGCCATAGAACTGTTTATTGACCTACTTACCAGCCCTATATAGTCTGTTCGAGTACCTCTAAAAAGAAAGCTCTGTAGAAAATTAAATATCCTTTTCTTTTACCTGCTACTTTATTTGTCTATTGTAATGCCAAAACTAAAAACATAATTAAGGCAAGGTCTAGTAAAACATTTATCATTTATAAATGATGCCATACAATTGTATCCGATTTGCTAAATCCTTCAACTAAACATTTTACATTGTCACCGAAGCGATAAAAACAAATTGTAAACAGATTAAAGCAAATAATTTCTTTGTTAATAAATTGTTATGTAAGTCTTAGGGATTATATAGGCTTACAGCCTGTATAATATGTTTGACAAAAGTAAATTACTTATTTACCGCGGACAACAATATTTAACATTTGGGATCTTGGATTCCAGTGTGTTGGATTTTCCTGAGTACCCCAAGTTTTGATGGGTATCTAACTCACGTTAGGGAAACAAATGCTGCTGGACATTGTGCTGACCACACTATCTCCTGTATGGCGAGGTTATTAAAAGAGATTAACTCTACTTCATCTGCCTCCTTGTGTCATGAACGGGAAAAAAATGACGATTACAAAAACTTACCCAATAAAAAGCATGACATGGTCGTAAGGTGAAACTAAGGCAGAGCCCGAGCCATACACGTAGGTACTCAACTCATCTAAAGCTGTGTTTGCGTCCACCTTGTTGTAATATGCGCTTTGTGTAAATGGAGAGGCCGCGGAAGTCTGAGCATGTGGCAGAACATTTAAAATTCTATTAAACAAACAATACTGTTGTAACATAAAAAGTGAACAGTTAAAGATAAAATTAGTTGGATCAAAAGGACTGGACTGGCATTTAAGATGCGAGGTCTTACATAAATCCCTATAAGACCACCTTTAATATGACCACTCCTAATACCACCATCCCCAATATCACCACCCGCAATATACCACCCCCAATTAGGCCACCTCCAATATGACCAACCCCAATGTAATCACCCCAATATGACCACCCCCCATTTGACCAACCCACCCCCTTCCCCCTACCTCAAACCTGTGCCCCACCCGAATTATTATTGTTTTATTTGGGTAAAACTCTAGACCTCTAAAACTAAGCCTCTAGTCATATAATCCCCTAAATATTTAAACCTCTAGACCTCTAGATATCTAGACCTCTAAACCTTTAGACCTCTAGATATCTAGACCTCTAAACCTTTAGACCTCTAGATATCTAGACCTCTAAACCTTTAGACCTCTAGATATCTAGACCTCTAAACCTTTAGACATATAATCCTCTAAATCACTAAACCTCTAAATCTCTAAACATCTAGACCTCTAAACCTCTAGACCTCTAAATCTCTAGACATCTAATAATCTAAATCTCTAAATCTTTAAGCCTCTACTCATATAATCATCTAAATCTCTAAACCTTTACATCCAGGCCTCTAAGTTCTCTAGATATCTAAACATCTAAATCTCTAAACCTCTAACCAATAAATAAGGAAATAGTATACAATATGTTAACTGTTAGACAGAAAATAGTTTTTAACTTGATCGAAATCTTGAACAGAATGCACCCATTTTAGACTGAAAATAGTTTTTAACTTTACCGAAATCTTGAACAGAATGCACCCATTTGAGAAAGAAAATAATTTTTAACTTTACCGAAATTTTAAACAGAATACACCCATTTTAGAAAAACAATTTTATTTTGAAAGATTTTTACGAATATTTTCTTTACCTCGGCCACAATAATCTTAATGAGTTGAACTTTGATCCTGTAGTTGGTGTTTGAGATCCCCTGGTACAACATGTCAACCTAAAATTGATCTTCAGATATCATACGTTACATGATCTAATGGGCTTTGGGTTAGGGTTCTCATTCTCAATGGGCTTTAGGTTAGGGTTCTCATTCTCAATGGGCTTTGGGTTAGGGTTCTCATTCTCAATGGGCTTTGGGTTAGGGTTCTCATTCTCAATGGGCTTTGGGTTAGGGTTCTCATTGTCAATGAGCTTTGGGTTAGGGTTAGGGTTCTCATTCTCAATGGGCTTTGGGTTAGGGTTAGGGTTCTCATTCTCAATGGGCTTTGGGTTAGGGCTAGGGTTCTCATTCTCAATGGGCTTTGGGTTAGGGTTAGGGTTCTCATTCTCAATGGGCTTTAGGTTAGAGTTCGGGTTCTCATTCTCAATGGGCTTTGGGTTAGGGTTAGGGTTCTCATTCTCAATGGGCTTTGGGTTAGGGTTAGGGTTCTCATTCTCAATGGGCTTTGGGTTAGGGTTCTCATTCTCAATGGGCTTTGGGTTAGGGTTCTCATTGTCAATGAGCTTTGGGTTAGGGTTAGGGTTCTCATTCTCAATGGGCTTTGGGTTAGGGTTAGGGTTCTCATTCTCAATGGGCTTTGGGTTAGGGCTAGGGTTCTCATTCTCAATGGGCTTTGGGTTAGGGTTAGGGTTCTCATTCTCAATGGGCTTTAGGTTAGAGTTCGGGTTCTCATTCTCAATGGGCTTTGGGTTAGGGTTAGGGTTCTCATTCTCAATGGGCTTTGGGTTAGGGTTAGGGTTCTCATTCTCAATGGGCTTTGGGTTAGGGTTCTCATTCTCAATGGGCTTTGGGTTAGGGTTCTCATTGTCAATGAGCTTTGGGTTAGGGTTAGGGTTCTCATTCTCAATGGGCTTTGGGTTAGGGTTAGGGTTCTCATTCTCAATGGGCTTTGGGTTAGGGCTAGGGTTCTCATTCTCAATGGGCTTTGGGTTAGGGTTAGGGTTCTCATTCTCAATGGGCTTTAGGTTAGAGTTCGGGTTCTCATTCTCAATGGGCTTTGGGTTAGGGTTAGGGTTCTCATTCTCAATGGGCTTTGGGTTAGGGTTAGGGTTCTCATTCTCAATGGGCTTTGGGTTAGGGTTCTCATTCTCAATGGGCTTTGGGTTAGGGTTCTCATTCTCAATGGGCTTTGGGTTAGGACTAGGGTTCTCATTCTCAATGAGCTTAGGGTTAGGGTTAGGGTTCTCATTCTCAATGGGCTTTGGGTTAGGGTTAGGGTTCTCATTCTCAATGGGCTTTGGGTTAGGGTTAGGGTTCTCATTCTCAATGGGCTTTGGGTTAGGGTTCTCATTCTCCATGGGCTTTGGGTTAGGGTTCTCATTCTCAATGGGCTTTGGGTTAGGGTTCTCATTCTCAATGGGCTTTTGGTTAGGGTTCTCATTCTCATGGGCTTTAGGTTAGGGCTATCGTTCTCATTCTTAATGGGCTTTGGGTTATGGTTAGGGTTCTAATTCTCAATGGGCTTTGGGTTAGGGTTCTCATTCTCAATGGGCTTTGGGTTAGAGTTATGGTTCTCATTCTCAATGGGCTTTGGGTTAGAGTTAGGGTTCTCATTCTCAATGGGCTTTGGGTTAGGGTTAGGGTTCTCATCTCAATGTGCTTTGGGTTAGGGTTCTCATTCTCAATGGGCTTTGGGTTAGGGTTAGGGTTCTCCTTCTCAATGAGCTTTGGGTTAGGGTTAGGGTTCTCATTCTCAATGGGCTTTGGGTTAGGGTTCTCATTCTCATGGGCTTTGGGTCAGGGCTATCGTTCTCATTCTTAGTGGGCTTTGGGTTAAGGTTCTAATTCTCAATGGGCTTTGGGTTAGAGTTAGGGTTCTCATTCTCAATGGGCTTTGGGTTAGGGTTAGGGTTCTCATTCTCAATGGGCTTTGGGTTAAGGTTAGGGTTCTAAATAGGCTTTGATTATTTCATCAACTTTAAAAAACCAGAACAAAGTTAAACAACTGAACATTGTTTTTAGTAATTATACATCAACAAAAATTTCTCAGTGACTTTATAGTTACCGTCCGGGCTTTGACAAACAGACCTAACTCTTTAAACATGACGTACTAATGTAACTCTCTAAAGAAGACCTACTGATGTTACTCTCTAAAGATGACTTACGGATGTAACTCTTTAAAGATGACGTACGGATGTAACTCTCTAAAGATGACGTACGGATGTAACTCTCTAAAAATGTCTACGGACCTAACATTCTAAAGATGTCCTACGGATGTAACTCTCTAAAGATGACTTACGGATGTAACTCTCTAAAGATGACGTACGGATGCAACTCTCATGACGTACGGATGTAACTCTCTAAAGATGACCTACGGATGTAACTCTCTAAAGATGACGTACGGATGTAACTCTCTAAAGATGACGTACGGATGTAACTCTCTAAAGATGACCTACGGATGTAACTCTCTAAAGATGACGTACAGATGTAACTATAACTTACTAAAGATGATGTACAGACGTAAGAGATGACGTAACGGACTTGACGTATAGTAGGGATATTCAACAACTGACCAGTTTCAATAAATGTTTTTACAAATTTAAATTAGGTCTGTTGCAATTTACAAAATATCTGCAAGTCTAACTTTCCATATTATACACCATATTCTGCAGTAAATGAACAAACTGAACAACGATTTCATGAACAACGTCTACATGTTCATATTTGGTTGCTGTTTTCTCTTTCTCCCTACCCCCCCCCCCCCCCTTCCGCCCTCCTAATGAAACCAGATGTCGTCACGATAAGTTTGCAGCAATTTGTTACAATAGTTTTTTAATAAGATTAATTGCTAAAGGTATACAAGAATCAGAGGCGTACGCAGGGGGGAGCACGGGGAGCGGCCGCTCCCCCTCTGGCCATTTTCAGCAAAGTGGCGCCTTTTTGGAAACTTTTTAAACTCAAAGTTTTAAACAATGATATTTGTTAAAAAAATATTTTTGGTCGGCACATCTATGTAAATCACAAGATTTCTTTTCATGCAGCAATTAAGCATTATTATACTAGTCTAGTAGTGTCTACGTTTACAACACGTATTAATAGCTGCATCAGTTTGCCATTCTAAAAATAACCATTACGATGCATTGCAATGTTTAAAAAACTTCTACGGGTAATACCACTTGGCAAGAGGGGTGTTGAGTTTAAAGCAACTGTGTAATGTATTTGCTTACGAATAATTGAATTAGAAAATGTTATACATAAAACTTCGCACATAGTTACTTTATATATACAGTTTGAATCGTGTGATTAATTTTTTAAAAATTACAATACTGAAACAAATACAACTGATGTGGCACCTCTATTTAAATTTACTTAGGAGCAAACTGCGCAGTAGTGGGGAAATTTTGACAAGGTCAGCAAAGTCATCACGATGAACTAGTAGTATTCTTACAGTTTGGGCGATAGTGATTACGATTACAAATTATATGAAACAGTTACAACCCCCTCCCCCATGGACCCCTCTGTAAAAAAAATATTGTCATAATACCACTGCTACTTACTAAAATCTATTTCTGTATTATATATTTGTGTACTATATATTTGTGTATTATATATGTATGTTTAGAACAGTCATCTAAAAACTGACGCTATGTTCACTCTGAGTTGGTTATTCCCCCCCCCTCCCCCACACACACACCTCACCACCACAATTGTGTAGAGCGACATTAATGTCACACCTAGGTATACACTGGGTTGAATAATTGACCTAAAGTGACCGGACAGTGGTGAATGAAGTTGAACCCCCCCCCCCCCCTTCCCCCCAACCCACTCCGAACTGATCTGTAGAAAAACGCGTAATGATGTACCAAAGTACCATGCCGCCAGAAAATTAGCTTTTTAAACGTAAAACTCTGTGAATATTGTTTTTGCAATTACCAGTAAAAAGGTGTGTGATCAATACAGTGATCTAATTCATACCTATCACTATGTTAAAACATGATCTTTAAAGAACACAAAGAAGCAGTAGTTAATTAAAAATATATGATCTGAACTAAAAGACCAATATTTAGTTAAATGTAGGCTGTTATTTCGAGTGTTTTTCTATTATATCGAAAATTGTGGTTTTATACCAACTCTGATTTTAAAAACTTTCATTATGCTGTAATACTTTAGCATTTATGATGACGATATATTAAATTCTGATTATAGACAAAAACATTTTGCAAACACGAAGAGTTTTAAATAATTTCATTATATTCTAAAGAAATTATTTATTTGTTTTGACATTTATAATTAAATGTTTAGATATATACATATTTACATTAAGAGAGTAATTATTTCCCCTATTTCACTTGTATTAAATAATTTCCAGGGATTATTATGTAAGAATTTTTTTTACAAGAATTACAAAACAGATTGTGTCACGTTCATTGTATTTGGTTGTAGTGTGTGTATATTTCTTTTTTTTTTTAGATTGATACAATTTTTGTTTTGTCGGCCCACATTGTGTGTTTTTTCTTATTTCTTCAGAGTGCTACTTTCAATTTATTTTACATCATAGCGAAGTAATGACATACCGCTAGTAATTACACACACATATATATATATATATATATATATATATATATATATATATATATATATATATATATATATATATATATATATATATATACGTATATAGAACATATTACACATTCGGCGCCTTTTTTGCTATTTTTCGCTCCCCCTACACTGAAAACCTGGATACGCCTCTGACAAGAATGAAATAACTCACCCCGTTAAATATAAAGGCGTAATACTCTCGTATGTTTTCAAGGGCCAAAATTCTGTTATATTTAGCTTTAGCATAATGGAGGCGGTAGGCGCCGTAGTCAACAACAGCCACAATATCAACGGTAAATATGTTGACGGCTTGCTTTCGTCTTCTGGTCGTACGGCGAGTCAGGTTAGACGTGCGCCCGTTGGTTCTCACTCTGTCGGCACGCGGCCTCAACAATGCCCCAAAACCATTTGCAGCTGAAGAGGAATACAAACGGGTTCTCACTCTGTCGGCACGCTGTCTCAACAATGCCCCAAAACCAGTTGCAGCTGAAGAGGAATACAAACGTTTAATGTTTTTTAACACAGTAAAACAATTTATAAAGGTTGTTCAAACTAAGAGTGCGCCCATGGTCCCATTCCTAATATATAAAAGCCCATGTGCGCATTTCTCTCTCTCTCTCTCTCTCTTTCTCTCTCTCTCTGTCCGCAAAATATTTTTACAGGCTATCAGATCAGTGTCTTCAGCGATATATGGAGAAATTGATACGTACTTTTGTTGAAAATAATGTGTTAGATGTTTTAAATGTATAAACTATATTTTATTTAAAGACGAAAAATAAAAAATAAAGGCATATTCGAATGTACAAAAACAATTTTAATTATGCAACCGGAAAAGTGTTTATAGTTGTGAAAAGAACGCATTTAACAATGACGTCACTAATGTTTCTACTAAGGAAAAAGCACAAAATTAATGACGTCATCTTCCGAGTTTAGAATATAAAGAAATGATGTATATCATTCAAATATGATTTAGATCTACGTACGCTATGAAATGTATACAATACAATTTTCTCGGCCTAAACTTAAAAAATTTACTTGATCTATTAGGATTCTAGATTTAGATATTCTAGATCTAGAGATTCTAGATCTATATTGAGAATCTAGATCTAGATCTACGGAAAAACTAGACTTAGATCTAGATCCAGATTAGATCTATACCCTACCTAGATCTTGAATCAGTTCCAATAATAAATTTCTACACTAAACTATTTCAGGCCTTAATTATTTTATTGAAATCTTGATTTGTTTAGCTATGCAATTGGCTAATTTGTGATAAAATTTAATTTGAAAGAATAGGGCTTATTCGCGTAAGTTAAGTTTCTTAACAAACTCTTTTAACTCTCAAAATTGCTGAGATGATAGTGTAATTAATACCATGCGGGTGGTAAGGGTTCGAGACACACAAAGTCAATCTTAAGTATTTTATTTTCAAATTTTTAAAAAATATGTGAATGATAAAGTTGCCTATCCGAACTTGGCGGGACACGGGGCTGGTGAAGTAGAGACACGTGTTTTTGAAGGGATAGTGTGGTAAGACCCATATATATATATATATATATAAATATATATATATATATATATATATATATATATATATATATATAAATATATATATATATATATATATATATATATATATATATATTAAAAGACTTACTCACTAAATTCTAGATTAAATCATTTCTAAGTATATCAATCATGAGATAACAAACCACACAGAGATAGGCTCGAACTCATTTCTGGCCTGGTAATCAAGTTTTTAAAATTTCTCATTTTCGCCCAACTTAAATTAGTATTAATTTTTTTTTGCATTTCTACTATTAATTTGGAATGAACTCCTTTTTTACTTTCTCGTATATACGTAGTATAGAGAAAGTATTGTAATCGTGCAAAAAAAAAATCGTGATTTTTACAAATCTCGACGTTTTACACCTCACTGATACGGAAAAACAAAATTTTGCAATCTTGTCCGTATGTCTGTGTGTCTGTGTGTGTGTGTGTGTGTGTGTGTGTGTGTGTGTGTGTGTGTGTGTGTGTGTGTGTAAACACGATTACGTGAGTACCGTTACAGCTAGGTTGATGAAATTTCATATACAAATATTTTATCAAAATCGTAGATCCGTATCAACTTTTGAGCGATTTCCGATAACCGTAAGTGGTACTTTTTCTACTTTGAATTTTTCAAAAGCCTATAACTTGAATACTATTTCAGATAGATAAATGAAATTTTACATGTAAGTAAAAGATCTAATTCTCTACCTTCTGTCAAATTTTGAGTAATTGCCGTTGACCGGAAGTACTAATTTACGCTATTTCCGATTTCTCAAAAAACGCTTGTAAATTTATAAAGTACTAATAATATTCTTTTTTCGATGAGATTCTATTTTTAAAAGTTTAAGTAATTAAAAACTATGTCTATATTCCAAGTTATACAAGAATATTCGAGAAAGTTTAGGGGAGATCACTCCCGGTTTATTTTTTTGTTTTGTTTTTTGTTTTTACAAAACCACTAGCCTATCAAGATGAAAAAAAATTTGTTGGATTCGCCCCCCCCCCTAAAAGTCCTGCGTTATGCGCCGACCCAAAAAGGGCGCAAACGTGATAGGTACTAATATAAAGAGCTCATGACTGAATTATATACAGTCGAAATAAAGAATGTGGACTGCTACATGGCATTACAGACTTATTTAATTGTTTCCTACACCAATTGCGTGACACAAAAAAGGGCATAGTGACTGTTAAAAACAGAATTTCTTCCAGGCGTCTCTACCGCACCCCCCCCCCCCCCCGAACGAAATTGTATTTATATAGAAAATATAGTCCGCCCCCCCTCCCGAAAATTTCAAGTACCCCTGGAGAAAAAAAGTTTGGGAGAAGCACTGGTTATAAAGCGCCCCAACCTATCCAAATAAGGGAGGTAGGGGCGCATTTTCACCAACGGGACGCAAAATTGATGGACGCCTTTGTATATTGTTAATGTAATGTAATCAAAGTTATAAATTATGCGGTACTTTTTAATAATGGCGATTTTACATTTTATGCGCCCCCCCCCTATGGACAGCGCCCTAGGCGACCGCCTAGTTCGCCTTATAGGTAGCGCCAGCCCTGCATGGTATGAAGGTTTTAAAGTAAAATGGATCGGAACTGGCAATGTTTTCATCAAACTTACTTGAGTTGACAAAGTAGTGCATTCTGTCGTTTAATGGTGGGGCCTGCACTAGACTGTGGTCATAGGTTTCATCTTGAGAGGAAACCTCTCGTTTAGTGCGACTTGTCTGCTGCAACATGAACTTTTCACCCCATCTGCGGAACTCGCCGGTCTAAAACACAGGTCCACATTTAACTCGTAGCTGTCTGATTTATTGTTATACAATTCACAGTATTTGATTTGATTTAACTCGTAGCTGTCTGATTTATTGTTATACAATTCACAAAATTTGATTTAATTAAACACGTAGTTATCTAAATATGTTATACAATACACACAATTTCATTTGATGAAATTCGTAGATGTCTGTTTATTCTCTGTTAAACTCGAATGTGTAGGTTTATTGTCATACAATACACACACTTTTGTTTTTTATGAACTAGTATATGTTACTGAACACTATACACATACTGATAATGTGCTAGGGTAGTTGGACATTTGACTGGCGTGTACTTACAAGTGATAAACGCGTACGGTTCTCGTCAGCTTCATCCGTCCGAGTTATTTGAAAAGCTGCGAAGTTCTCAACATCCTGGTAGTAGCCGATGTTCTGTCGACATATAAAACATTGACATACAAAACAGTGACTATAAAACATTGACATACAAAACAGTGACATATAAAACAGTGACATACAAAACAGTGACATACAAAACAGTGACATACAAAACAGCGACATACAAAACAGTGACATACAAAACAGCGACGTACAAAACAGTGACATACAAAACAGCGATATATAAAACAGCGACATATTAAACAGCGACATACAAAACAGTGACATACAAAACAGTGACATATAAAACATCGACATATAAGACATCGACATATGAAACATCGACATACAAAACAGTGACATATAAAACAGTGACATACAAAACAGTGACATACAAAACAGCGACATATAAAACAGCGACATACAAAACAGTGACATACAAAACAGCGACATACAAAACAGCGATATATAAAACAGCGACATATAAGACATCGACATATGAAACATCGACATACAAAACAGTGACATATAAAACAGTGACATACAAAACAGTGACATACAAAACAGCGACATATAAAACAGCGACATACAAAAACAGTGACATACAAAACAGCGACATACAAAACAGCGACATATAAAACAGCGACATATAAAACAGCGAGATACAAAACAGCGACATATAAAACAGCGACATACAAAACAGCGACATATAAAACAGTGACATACAAAACAGTGACACACAAAACAGCGACATATAAAATGCCGACATATGAAACAGTGACATACAAAACAGTGACATATAAAACAGCAACATATAAAACAGCGACATATAAAAAAGCGACATATAAAATAACGACATATAAAACAGCGACATACAAGACATACAAAACAGCGACATATGAAACAGTGACATAGAAAACAGTGACATGCAAAACAGCGACATATAAAACAGCGACATATAAAACAGCGACATATAAAAAGCGACATATAAAATAACGACTTACAAAACCGCGACATATAAAAAAGCGACATATAAAATAACGACTTATAAAACAGCGACATACAAGACATACAAAACAGCAACATATAAAACAGCGACATACAAAACAGCGACATATAAAATGCCGATATACAAGACATACAAACAGCGACATATAAAACAGCGACATATAAAACATCGACATATAAAACAGCAACATATAAAACAGTGACATATAAAACAGCGATATATAAAACAGCGACATATAAAATGCCGACATACAAGACATACAAACAGCGACATATAAAACAGCAACATATAAAACAGCGACATATAAAACAGCGACATATAAAACAGCGACAAATAAAAAACAGTGACATATAAAACAGCGACATATAAAACAACGACATATAAAACAGCGACAATATGAAACAGCGACATATAAAACAGCGACATGTAAAACAGCGACATATAAAACAGCGACATATAAAATGCCGACATACAAGACATACAAACAGCGACATATAAAACAGCGACATGTAAAACAGCGACATATAAAACAGCGACATATAACACCGCGACACACAAAAAAGCGACATATAAAACAGCGACATATAAAACAGCGACATATAAAACAGCGACATATAAAACAGCGACATATAAAACAGCGACATATAAAACAGCGACATACAAAACAGCGACATATAAAATGCCGACATACAAGACATACAAACAGCGACATACAAAACAGCGACATTAAAACAGCG
Organism: Physella acuta; assembly: GCF_028476545.2. Lineage (NCBI taxonomy): Eukaryota > Metazoa > Mollusca > Gastropoda > Physidae > Physella > Physella acuta. Next base: position 64,169 of record NW_026731809.1, read on the forward strand.
TTACCTCCAGCTAGATGTTCCCTTGAGTGGATCTTACCTCCCTTACAGCTAGATGTTCCCTGGAGTGGATCCTACCTCCCTTACAGCTAGATGTTCCCTGGAGTGGATCATGTTCCCGTCCTTGTCCACACCAATCGTGTAGACCGGAACGTTTGGATTTATGTGACTGACAAGCCGTAAGTTGAGCTGTGTTGTGTTCTCATTGGTCACTAAGGTCAAGTTCACTTCTTCTGGCATTTCTTGGTTCCCTTCGTAGCTCGTGGCGTAACTCACCTTGACTTTGAAGAGTTAACTGCTTTAATTTTTTTTTACTTTTTGTTTGTCTAGTAAAATAAGTCTCGAGTAAAGAAATAGAAAGTCTATTTTAGGTATCACCTGAACAGATTTCTGTGACAAATTTAAATGTTCTATGTACAGTAAAAATATATCTATAATATGCAACAATTGTATGAAGAAATTGTATAAAACATTCGTATGAAAAATGTGTATGAGACATTTGTTACCTGGTACGGAGCGAGCAATCTGTACTGACACGGTGAGCACTACAGCACACAGGAGAGCGCACGTGTGGAATGAACTTCCCATGATGATGTCTGCATATTTTAATTGCGTTTAGTTTTGTTTCATTTGTAAGACCACGATAAATGCATTGTCGATAATAAATACATTTGTGGTGAATAATTTTGTGTTTGAATTTTTGTGTGCTATAAAATGTGTATGTTACGCTGAACAGTTGTTATATTTTGTAGAACAAACTTATTGTAGTCAAATCTAACTCTAAAACATTATTGAATGCACCACAAAGAAAAAACAGATACATTTTACCTGCAATAAGTACAACAGCACTATGTCCTTATACAAACACGTTTGCCTTTAAATATCCCATAATTTTGCGATACGCTTGGGCGATTCAAGGAGTGGTGAAAAAACATATTCATCTTGCTAACTTTTCTATGGAGGTTATAAAAAAATAATTAAATTACTGTTTGTGAATGTAGTTCAGAGGCGTAGCGACCCTTCCCGGCGCCCGGGGACAAACTTTCGATTTGCACCCCCCTCAAACTTTCGATTACTTTTTCCAACCTATTTTGGCGCCCCATAAGGTCGGCGTCCGGGGACATATGTCCCCCCCCCCTGCACCCCCCCCCCCTTCCATCGCTACGCCTCTGATGTAGTTGGATGTTTATTGAAGCTAATGTTGTTGGATGACAGTCGCATATTTGCTATCTATGAGATAAACTTCTAGGGAATTTTGAAAATTCTAAATTCCCGATTATCTGTTTATCTAATCAAGTTGAATGTGTTGCAGAAAACCACGTATAAATTTTGTTGCCGCTTTTAAAAACGTTGGTAATTTTTTTTTTTAACGCGTGAGAGCTCCCCTTAATTTTTAGTGTGAGGACTTAATTAAACTTGGACACTAAGGCAGGGGTCTCCAAAGTTTTCAGCCCAAGGGCCGCATTAACTATCAAATATCACTTCGGGGGCCAGATTTTCTTCAAGACATCTCTTCGGGGTGGCAGCAACCCCCCCCCCCCCCCCCCCCCCCCCCCCCGAAGAACGTATACCGTCCCCCGTCGTCGTCCCCCTTAACGAAATATAATTTTTTTAGAAATATATACACATTTTAAGTGTCCCCCCCCCCCCCGGAGGAAAAAGTCTGAACGAAACACTGTCGGTGGCCAAAATCACACTCGAGGTCTAAGTTAGCTCCCAAAGTGTTCTTCCCGTATCTTGAAAATATTTGTTTTCACAGGTATCTTGTTCCAAAATTTGAAAGGTACTTTAATGCAAAAGTTTTAATATTAGGAAAATCTTCCTTTAGCAAAAACTTATAAAAACCAACCCGCCCTTCTTTGAACGTGTCTCTAATGACCTCCAGCTGCTGTTCATCTTTGCAGCTGGCCACATTTGCTCCAAGTGGGTTCTGAAACAGTCTCACTTTTTTCTGCCTTTGAAACCAAGTCAGAAAACTGCTAATGAAACTGCAGCTTGAAGTCTTTGATGATCTCGTATGCAAATGACGTGGGGAACTAAGTGGTTGCTTCAGCCGTAAAGACCTTGCACTGCTGAGAGTGCGTCAAGTTGTTGGCCTGTTCTTGTTCCAAAAACATGACAAGTTTGGATCTGAAAGCCTTTAGGTGGGTGTATAGATCAGAAACTAAATTTCCATCTCTTGTCGTTTTAGATTCAGAAAATTGAAATGACTAATTATGTTTGCAGCAGAGGTCAATTTCTATACCCACTCTTCACCAGACAGTAAGTAAGACAAAATTTCTCGCAAATTAGCCATCTTACTGCTGTGAAATATGGTAAATCTTGCGATTCTGTGTTTCTATCTTTTAAGGGGGTAGGCTCCAGAAAATAACCAATTTCTTAATTAAAACCTGTTATTGATTCATTTGTGTATATCTAAGTTAGGGTACTTGAAGGAAAATATTTCCATGCATCAGGGACTCTTTTGAAAATATGGTTGCCATGGCAACGGCGGCCATCTTGAAAAAAACATCCTTTTCTGGAGTTCTAAAATTTCATAAATCAACATAAATATCGGCTATATAACCATTGATCCTTCTCGTACTAACGCTAATAGAGTCAGATGGCTAGTTTTTTTGTAACAGAAATCACTCTAGAAATATATTTTTTTAATTTTGAAAATTTGGTGTGACAAATTTCCAATGAAAATAATGATAAATTCAATGGAAATTCACCACAAAATGTTTTTGAAAATTTGAAAAAAAATATTTCTAAGAAATGCCTGGAAGAAACTCTGGCCCCCGAACTGGTATTTAATACTTAATGCGGCCCTCGGGCTGAAAAGTTTGGAGACCCCTGAGGCTGATGAAATTTCATATATATGTATTATATCAAATTTGTTGTTGAGGGCAAAATATGACCGTGATTGAAATTTTCCTTGTGATATATATATATATATATATATATATATATATATATATATATATATATATATATATATATATATATATATATATAAATTGATGAACAATCCCCGAAATATTTTGTAAGGCCTTAGAACGACCCTGGAAGGTAACAAAAAAAAACCTTTATCCCCGTCGGAAAACCCCTTAGGATCGTTAGATTTGTCCAGATGCCGTATTTTCATTATATAAACAATTGTTTGTGAAAAAGTAAACAAAGACCACGTCATTTGGTCTATGTACAGGGGAGGTAGCTTTTTAAAGTAATAATTTTAAAATATTTTTATACTATTTTTAACAGAAAAACGAAAATTAAAAATTATATAATTCGTTTAAATTAATATAATTCGTTATAAATTAAGTTATGTATTGTAATAAAATTGTAAAAATGAATTGTGAAAGTTTAATGTAATATTTAATTTATCTATTAAAGAGGCCTTTGCAGTTCTAATAATCTTGCGAGTAATAAGTTTGCAAATATTCCACCATAGTTATAAAGACATGAAATTACAAATTGTTTAAACTTAGGCCAAAAGCAATGTAAATCCTCTTCTTGATTAAAGTAATAGAGGAGAGCGAGTTGACGAGTATTCTTCCATCATGTTGTTGACATGGAATAAAAACGTGTTTTTTTAGATTTAGCAAACAAAGCGATCGTAAAAATAATAAGAAATAAAAACTTAAGCCTAAAATTAATTCAGAAATTTTAGAATTTTAGAATAATGCTATAAAAGTTGCAAATCCAGAGAACTTGAAAATAATTTGTTGAGTTTAAGGCTACATTTCTATTTATTTTCATCAAGCCTAAGTTATAACCGGATGTTTCACTTTCGTAAGACAAATATTGATTGGCTGTAAAGGAACTCCGTGATCGATAACTATTAATTTTGTTCACAAAACTTTGCAGATACAGTTTTAAAATAACAATGCAAATTTAAACCCCATGACCTAGTTTTTCTTTTTTTAAGCTTACAATGTGTACAATAAAATTTATGGCAGCCTATCGTATAGCAGGATGCCATTGTTTATGTCGCCATAACACCTGAAAACCAAATTGTTTTTGCTTTCTTTTAAATTTTTATTTAGGTACCTAAAATATTAAAAACATCAAATGCATCCAATCTTTAGTAAAGTGCGAAAAAAAAAACCCAGACAGGATTTTAAAATTATTTAATGAGCCTCTCGAATACTTTTTCGCTCGCGATCATTGCACTTTATATATTAGTGTGTGGTGTAGATTAATTTTAAGTTTCTAAAACTTGGATTTCTATTTGGAATCTTGTGTGTGTGTGTGTGTGTATTTACATTTTATACATTGTAAGTACTTTTTCTATTTGTTTATTTCTTCTTGTGTGTGTTGCCAGGCCCTGGGTGGGGTTACGCACAACTATGTCGGAAAAATACACTCAACGGCTATTCTTGCCTAAGTTTGGCTCGGCAGGACATGCGCCAAAAACTGCTGACGAGCTAAAAAGATAGCTATGCATGTTATGTAGCCTGTCACCAACTGAATTTGAAGGTCTGTGTAACTACGGGTCACTGCGTAAATCTTATGTCACTATATGAGAAAATGCAGGTAAAGGAATTTCACTGAGATTTACCACCTGGGGTAACATCAAGATACTGGATGTAAACCCATGTCGATAAATCTGGGCAAAGGGGGCATACTGAACTGGCTGCCTTACAAGACAAGCGATGATGATATAATGTAAATCCTGAAATCTATAAGCAGTCGGCAGTGGCAGATTTGGGGGCCCGAATTTACCACCTAATTGTTGGTTTTCAGTATAAAATCTAAAGTTTGAATGTTTGCATCACAAGCTTCAATTTTTTTTTACAAAATTTGTAACACTTACATACTTATGTATAAATACCACTTGTATACGTGTATATGTAGGTATGATTAGTGTATATGTGAGGTATGGTTAGTGTATATGTGAGGTATGGTTAGTGTAAAAGTGAGGTATGGCTAGTGTATAAGTGAGGTATGGTTAGTGTATAAGTGAGGTATGGTTAGTGTATAAGTGAGGTAAAGTTAGTGTATAAGCGAGGTATGGTTATTGTATAAGTGAGGTATGGTTAGTGTATAAGGGAGGTATGGTTAGTGTATAAGTGAGGTAAAGTTAGTGTATAAGTGAGGTATGGTTAGTGTATAAGTGAGGTATGGTTAGTGTATAAGTGAGGTATGGTTAGTGTATAAGGGAGGTATGGTTAGTGTATAAGTGAGGTAAAGTTAGTGTATAAGCGAGGTATGGTTATTGTATAAGTGAGGTATGGTTAAAGAATAAGTGATGTATGGTTAGTGTATAAATGAGTTATTGCTAGTGTATAAGTGAGGTATGGCTAGTGTATAAGTGAGGTTTGTTTAGTGTATATTTGAAATTTATTGGGCTACATATGACACTATGTAGAGAATCTTTTAATATAAAACATTTAATCATTTTAGATTCATAAAATGGAGTGTTTTGATTTATATATGAAGGCATAGACATCTGTGCTTATTATTAGAAGGAAAGGCACCTTGAATGAGGATGTTGGAGAAACAGGTTTAGAATAATTTGAGACATAATTTATGGATAAACCGGGTATCGCACAATGTCATCATGACATGTCATGATAACCCAAGCATGACTTCAATATGTTGGCGTGCGTTCATTCATACGTCACTTTCGTAGCTAGATCTTTCGGGCCCCTATGCAAAACTTATCAGTGGGCCCCCTCCGTCAGCCTTTAGGCTACAATAGAGTTAAACGAAGAAATCAACTGCTACTTATGATGGAGGATTTAAAAAATAATATAAATATTCTGTACATTTTATATTTTATACGTCCGGATTGTGTATTTATACTATATTAGTATGTAGTTTTGTAAACATATAAAAGGTTTAAATAATTTAATTTGTTTTTAAAGTAAACAAACACAGTAGCGTCACAAGGCGGTGGCAGAGGTGCGGTCTACATAGGATGACAACATTTAGGCGTGACACCATCACAAGACATTGTAAAATTAATGTCAAAGCTATGTTGTATCCAGCTAAAACAGGGGTTTCCAAACTTTTCAGTCCGAGGGCCGTATTAACTATCAAATTTCAGTTCGGGGGCCAGTTTCTTCCAGGCATGTCGTGATTTTTCTGAGGAAAGTTCCTCAGCGCGGAGATCTTTTTGTCCACGGAAAAAATTCCGTGGACAAAAAGATCTCCGCGGGCCGGATGAGAGGACCTCGCGGGCCGTAGTTTGGAGACCCCTGAGCTAAAGTAATAAAAGATTAGTGAGAGAGGATTAACACCCCTTTAGTTGTTGACGCCACTCACGGAATGCTAAAAGCGCAAATATTTTTCCTTTAAACTATTTTAAAAAGTAAAATCAATATCAAGATCTCAAGCTGCGTCATAGGAAAAAAAAAATAATTGTTTTAAATTCATAACCATTTAAATATTAAATGAAATAGTATATAAACGTTTCTAAATAACAGTCCCCATATTTAACCTTTCATTCTTGTAATTCAATCTAAACCTTTTTTAAAAATTAGTCTAGCCAATTCAACATTTGGTGTTTCTCCATTGCCCATCAGGGCACCACGTCTATATAAGGAAATGGGTCAAGATAGAAACACAGACAGAAAGACAGACAGACAGAACGATCCACCGAACCTAGCAGGTCTATTAAAAAAAAACCGGGTATAATATTGCGGGGGTTATTAACCAGATCTAAAGTCATCCTACCTGTCAGGGGCGGAACTACAGTGCCGCCAGACCCCGCAATGCGGGGGGGCCCAGACCGAATGGGGGCCCAAAAATCCCGGCTAAATTATTTAAAAAAAAAAATTTAAATAAAAAAATTAAAAAAAAAAAAAAAAGGTGGAGGTCGAGTTATCTTTCTTCTACAGTTACAAAAAAACACGATAGTCGCCAAACGTCTTTGAAAAAAATGTACAGACTATAGCTCGAGAGACCGCCAGACATATAGACAACTTCAAAGACGTAGCCTACCTTTTTACTTTTAGTGGCGTCGATTAGGAGAACAAAAAAGGATTGTTATATTGTTTACATTATTAAATATATATATATATATATATATATATATATATATATATATATATATATATATATATATATATATATATATAAATATATATATATATATATATATATATATATATATATATATTATATATATATATATATATATATATATATATATATATATATATATATATATATATATATATATATATAATATATATATATATATATATATATATATATTATATATATATAATATATAGATATATATATATATATATATATATATATATATATATGATTGTGTGTTTTAAACTTCTGGCCTGGACTCTACAAAAAATATAATTATTTATTTCGATGTCATACATTTATAATTGCGTTCATTTTTACTTTAACAACTGTATCAATAAACTTGTGAAAGTTTAAGTTATCTCCCTTTAGCGAAGCATCTGAAGTTTTTGCCGGCACGCTTTGAAATCGGGCTGGGGAAATGTTACGGCGACTATTCTGGTCTTCTAGACGACCGGAAAAAGTCGGCACTATTGATGTAGATGTTTATCGGCACTTTCTAGTCCCCTCCCTTGAACCTTCCCAACTCTCACCCCTCCCCCTCAACCCCCCTCTCACCCCTACCCCTCACCTCTACCCCCTCACCACAATCTTACTCTTACAATAAGATGTAATGCATAGATTAACGAACCGTCTATGAACTACTGAACTGTAAACTGACCACTTCTGCACATTTTGTTAAAGACAACTAGTCAGTAGTTGTTCATTTACCTGATGAAGTATTTTGTTGACGAGTCTAATTCACACAAGGAAGGTAAGGCTCGTCTTTATATTATTAATTGTTTTATAATTAGTACACGTATTAATTGAACATTAGTTATTAACACTAAATACATTAAAGTTAATCAAATTTAGGATACAATGATCTAGCTTTTAAGCCTAAAAACAACCAAAAGATCTATATCACCTTTGAATGTATTAATGTTTAGCCCGTAACGGGGAGGGGTTTATATTCGGTTATAATATGGGTGGTCTTTGGCAGTGTTTCTTCCAGACTTTTTTCTTCGGGGGGGGGGGGGGGGGTGTGGACCCGCACCGGGTGACACCATTTAGGGGGGTGACACCAAGGCCAAAACATAGCAAAATATATAGAGAAAAACTCGAGGGGGGGGGGGGGGGCAGGCCGTTTAGGGGCCCACTGCTGACCATAATCACTGCTGACCATAATTAGTATTTTTTTTTAATTTTGAATTTAATTTTCGTGCATTTTTGCCTTGATATTTAGTTTGTAAAAGAAAAACACTGTAGCTGCGGTACGATTATCTTTATTTTACAGTCACTATACCACGCTCTTCAGCAAAAAAAAAAATCGATTTTACACAAAATACAGTGTAAAATATAGGCAACGCTTCAAATTTGAATGACACATTTGACTCGTTGCCCCCCTTTGATAGCTAAATAGAGGACACGTAACTGTTTGACCGATCCTCCAAAGTGTACTGTGGCGGATGGGGCAGGGGATGGGGATCAAATTTCTTTTTATTTATAGTTGTATTTTTTAAGGCCGTCAAGGCCGAGTTCTATTTCCCCACAATCAAACACACGCTGTCGCCGGCAAAATTCTTTTTAAAAAAACAACAAAGACCATAGCACGAGAAGCCGCTACATATGAAGTGGCTTTCATGATGCGCGGTTCTACTTTGCGGCATAAATTAGGGACCCGCCGAAATCCATTGTACATGTGTTTGTGATAGTGGTTGAATTTGTATTCTGTACTATCTTGAATCCTACAAATAATAAAAAAGAATATAATACTAGAAACTTCGTTTTTATATACGTTTACTTGTTTTTTACTTTTACAAGAAATATCATAGTAAACTTTTAAGGCCTTTACTTGGAATTATCTCCCCTGAGTAAGTTTTTTAATGGGCGGTGGTACATAGACGCTTTGTTGTCTCTTTCAAAATTTTTTCCCGAGCCGACCCCCATCCCATCCCTCTTTTTTATCGAGTATCGAGTAGACCAATGTATCGTTTATGAACTACTTCCTAACCGTACGATTCACCACTTTAGCACATTTTGTCTGACATTAGACAGCACTAGTCAACATATATTGATTTATTTGCATAGTATTAGTATTAGGCACATCTAATTCACAAAACAAGGAAGGTAAGATTATTTTTTTATATAATTATTTAGAAATTAATTAGAACGTTTAAAATTAATTGAACATTATTATATAATTAATAGTCAATTACTATTTATAAATGATGTTATTGAGGTGGGGGTGTGTGAGGGTCTGGCTTTTTGTTAGTCGTTAAAAAATGTGACGTCATTTGTGGATTCCCCCCCCCCCCCCCCTTAAATCAGAAGGTTATCCGACGCGTGAGCTGGCCACATACAGTTGTGCATGTGAAAAACATTTTTCTGTCTATTTTGCATTACTGCATATTTACCCAATCGCCATGAAAACTTTGAAAGCTGTTGAGGACAGCCCAGGGGAGGAACTACAGTGCCGCCAGACCCCGCAATGCCTGGGGGAGGGGGGGGGGGGAACAAGCCGTTTAGGGGGCCCACAGCCGCCCATAAAAAATTTTTTATAGTTAAAATTATTTTTCTTGCATTTTTGACCTGATGGTTGTTTTGAAAAAGAATACCGTAGCTGTGGTTGGAGTATCTTTATTCTATAGACACCATCCCACGCACTTGTATATTCTTTTTCCTACAAACACACGCTGTTGTCGGCAAAATTCTTTTGAAAAAACATCAATTGCGCGAGAGGCCGCTAGATATTAAGACGGCATTTTGAGACCATCCCAAATTTGGTGCTGATGGATAAAATCACATTGGTGCTTTGTTGTCCCTTTTAAGTTCCTTTCTCAGACCTCCCCTCCCGCTCTTAGCCTTACAAGAAGCGAATAGATAGCGCCTCAACAACTAAGCTGGCTCATATCGGTGGTAGTGTAGACAAACTAGCGCTCCAACAACAACGCTGGCTCGAATCGGTGGTAGTTTTGATAAACTAGCGCTCCAACAACTAATATCCAAGAAATAAATGCCTACATTGTTTACGTTTAATAACCACTGTTCTAGAGAACAAGGCAGACGTCTCAAATGAATACACGAATGATAGCGTGTTATATATATATATATATATATATATATATATATATATATATATATATATATATATATATATATATATATATATATATATATATATATATATATATATATATATATATATATATATATATATATATATATATTTATATATATATATATATATATATATATATATATAATATATATAAATTAGTTTCGTCACTGGCAACTTGATAGTGGTTTTGTAAGTAACAAACAGAATACAGATCTAATACAGTAGTTATGTTATATAGTAGCTAAGACCTGCTGTTGCGTAAAATTTAAAAAAAAATGAACACAGCTGTAGTGTGAAAGATAGGCAAACGTTCAAACCACTTGCATAAATTATTTCCCTTTTTCAAATAGTCAAATAGGGGTGCTCAAAAACTCTTTTTAATAATCAAATTAAAAAGCAATTACTTATCTTAATTATTATTTTAAAAAAAATAAGTACTAAAGAATGATATAGTATAAAAATGAAACGTAGTTAAAGTTAATAATATAAATACAAAAAAACATAAAAATAAACATAACACGAGACACCATTACTTATACAAAGCTTCATACACTTTTGACCGACTTAATGATTAGAAGTATTTTATGTACACATGACATGCTGGTGTGATTAGATTTAATTGAATTTTTTTTTCAAAACTCGATCAGGCCAGAAAGGAGTATCCTATATTCGTATTGTGTTTGAGTGTGTGTATATATATATATATATATATATATATATATATATATATATATATATATATATATATATATATATATATATATATATATATATATATATATATATATATACATACATATATATATATATATATATACATATATAGGGGGGCCCAAAAAAATTTTTTGCGGGGTGGCCCATTTTTTCTAGTTCCGCCACTGCTACCTGTTAAAGATCAGTCGAGGGTAACGTGTAATGTTTTTCTTTATGATTAAGCAAGTTTGCAGTTTAAAGAGTCTACACTTTACGCTTCACTTAATCCTTTCTATATCAAATATAATTTTCATTTAATGTATGCGAACCATTGTTGATTTTATGTTGCCTTTTTAATTTAATTAAACACTATAAATGTGGCATAAATCAGACAGTGTAAATGTAGCATAAAAAAAAATTCATAAAAAACGTTTAAATTATCTGTTATTTAAAAAACATTTTCTTCTATATATTGTGCAATTTTTTTTGCCGTGTTGTCACCCCCTAAATGGTGTCACCCGGTGCGGTCCTCATCCCCCGCCCCCGCCCTGCGTCGCCTCTGCCACTACCACATCACCACATCTGTCCACTACCACATCACCACATCTGTCCACTACCACATCACCACATCTGTCCACTAACACATCACCACATCTGTCCACTAACACATCACCACATCTGTCCACTACCACATCACCACATCTGTCCACTACCACATCACCACATCTGTCCACTACCACATCACCACATCTGTCCACTACCACATCACCACATCTGTCCACTAACACATCACCACATCTGTCCACTAACACATCACCACATCTGTCCACTACCACATCACCATATCTGTCCACTACCACATCACCACATCTGTCCACTACCACATCACCACATCACCACATCTGTCCACGACCACATCACTACATCTGCCCCCTACAACATCACCACATCTGTCCACTACCACATCACCACATCTGTCCACTACCACATGACCACATCTGTCCACTACCACATCACCACATCTGTCCACTACCACATGACCACATCTGTCCACTACCACATCACCACATCTGTCAACTACCACATCACCACATCTGTCCACTACCACATCACCACATCACCACATCTGTCCACTACCACATCACCACATCTGTCCACTACCACATCACCACATCTGTCCACTACCACATCACCACATCTGTCCACTACCACATCACCACATCTGTCCACTACCACATCACCACATCTGTCCACTGCCACATCACCACATCTGTCCACTACCACATCACCACATCTGTCCACTACCACATCACCACATCTGTCCACTACCACATCACCACATCTCTCCACTACCACATCACCACATCTGTCCACTACCACATCACCACATCTGTCCACTACCACATCACCACATCACCACATCTGTCCACTACCACATCACCACATCACCACATCTGTCCACTACCACATCACCACATCTGTCCACTACCACATCACCACATCACCACATCTGTCCACTACCACATCACCACATCACCACATCTGTCCACGACCACATCACCACATCTGTCCACTACCACATCACCACATCTGTCCACTACCACATTACTACATCTGTCCACTACCACATCACCACATCTGTCCACTACGACATCACCACATCTGTCCACTACCACATCACCACATCTGTTCACCACCACATCACCACATCTGTCCACTACCACATCACCACATCACCACATCTGTCCACTACCACATCACCACATCTGTCCACTACCACATCACCACATCACCACATCTGTCCACTACCACATCACCACACCTGTCCACTACCACATCACCACATCACCACATCTGTCCACTACCACATCACCACATCACCACATCTGTCCACTACCACATCACCACATCTGTCCACTAACACATCACCACATCTGTCCACTACCACATCACCACATCTGTCCACTACCACATCACCACATCTGTCCACTACCACATCACCACATCACGACATCTGTCCACTACCACATCACCACATTTGTTCACTACCACATCACCACATCTGACCATTACCACATTACTACATCTGTCCACTACCACATTACTACATCTGGCCATTACCACATCACCACATCTGTCCACTACCACATCACCACATCAGTCCACAACACCATCACTACATCTGTCCACAACCACATCACCACACACTACACTTGTCCACAGGATTCATGTAAGACCCAACTGGACAGTTGAACTCTTTAGAAAACTCGGGAAAATTTTGTGCTGGTCCGTTGGCCCTGGGTAAAAATGAGCAAAGGATATGTTATAAATAGATAAAGAAATAAATATTTTATGTATATATATATATATATATATATATATATATATATATATATATATATATATATTTATATATATATATATATACGTAACGACGAAAAAGTTTTAAGTTTTTAATCACCAACTAACTCACCTGTATATAGAGGGACTGTGGACATCGTTGTTGAGCAGGTACAAGGCCTGGGCGTCTGTGTTAGACTGGCACCATGTCTAGAGAAGAGAATATAAACCTTTTCTAGTGTGTTTATTAGCAATTGAGTCTACAGTTATAGACAGAGGTGTCTGTAGTTATAGGTAGAGGTGCCCTAACTGGGTATAGAGGTGTCCAGTTTATTTTTTGATCCCCCATGAATCCATTCAATTAATAAAATACAAACGTCTCATTTCTTTATTCATACCGTATATCATTTAACAACAAATTATCAACTTAAAAAAACGAACATACTAAAATACCAAATATATTACCTAAAGGGATACAACAAAATTTTTAACACATTTTTAACATTATGAAATTAGTAAAAAAAAAACGTTCGATATTCAAACAGTTCTAAGTAAAACACTATTCCTGGTTATAACCCAACCCCACTTCTAACGGTTATATTTTCTGTTTATGTATAACTTCCACCCCACTAACCTGAGCCTGACTGATGAAGTACAGCTGGTTGTTGGTAAAGTTTAACCCCGGCAATCTTGGCTCTTCTCTCCCTTGTTTCGTCACCCAGTTCCTATAAGCCTGCAGGGGACATAATTCATAAAATGTTAGCTTTTTTTGTTAGAACACAACCAATCGGGCATCATGTCGCAAGATAACAATTGGAAACTCTACAGAAATATATTTATGTTTCATTTATTTTCTAAATACAAGCTTTTGATCTGTTGTTTTTAACACAAAATAAAAATGAATAAATTAACCGTCATATTTTCACCTTAAACGACTGTTTGATGCCGCCGTTATCAGCGATGTTCTCGTTTAGAGACCTGGTACCACTGACCTTAAAAGGTACGATCATAAATCAATATATACACATACAGGCCTGTGAAAAATTCTAAAAGGACCCCCCCCCCTCATCCGGATTTTAGACCGAAGATTCAATCCCTAATAGAGAAACAAGGAGGGCCGGCCTAGATGAGTGCCAGAAGATGCAAATATTAAAACAAAATTTTCCCCAACACGGCCCCTGACATGGACTTAACTAAGAGGGGAACAGTGGCGCCATTAGGTCGGGTACGGTACCCAATGGTGTCTCTCCCCAACCCCGAAAAATATCTATACAGGCATATATATATATATATATATATATATATATATATATATATATATATATATATATATATGTAAATATGTATATTAGACATAAACCTAACGTCAGCACCACCCCCCCCTGCTATGCCTCAAGAGAGAGAGAGAGAGAGATAAGAAAGGGCCGCTCGCTCATGCGTCTTGCCCAGGACAAGTAAGGTAGAGCATTGATCTACTTATTGTTCCTATAGATAAGTCTATACTATTTATAGTATTTACCATTTGTTCCAAAACTTAAAATTATAAACTTACATTATACGTCTTGTTTGAAGCTTTGATGGTGTAGTTTCCGTACTGGTATGTCATGCACAATTTTCTGCTGTTGAACGCATTAACTGCAGCACTAGACCACCACTGCACTATCTCACCATACTTGTTGTACCTACGACCTGCACAAACGAAATGTGTGCACACGTTACATATGCTGTGGTTTGATGTTTTGGTCTTTAGATAAAAATCATTCCATTTGATGAAATCTGTATTTGTTGAGTAGATTACCTACTGACTTGCTAGTAATGGAAATGCGTGGTTGTGTCTCAGTTCGTAACAGTTAACTGGAGAGTTGTAGTGTCTACAGTGGGACGGTGAAATGTTACCTCTGCTTTAATTTACCTGGGTCGTCCACTGCCTTACTGACAGTAACATAATTTACCTGGGCTGTCCACTGCCTTACTGACAGTAACATAATTTACCTGGGCTGTCCACTGCCTTACTGACAGTAACATTATTTACCTGGGCTGACCACTGCCTTACTGACAGTAACATAATTTACCTGGGCTGTCCACTGCCTTACTGACAGTAACTTAATTTACCTGGGCTGACCACTGCCTTACTGACAGTAACTTACTTTACCTGGGCTGTCCACTGCCTTACTATTAATAGCGTAATGTAACTGGGCTGTTTAATACCGCACCATTGATAACATAATTTATCTGGGCTGACCACTACACCACAGACAATACCTGGGCTGACCACTACCCCACTAAAGGTAACTCAATTTACTTTGGCTGAATCACTACCCCACTATTGATAATTTAGTTGACCTTGATTCTGCACTACCCCACTAGCGATATATTTGCTGGAATTTACCTTGGCTGTCAAAAGCGTGTGTAATTTCGTGCCCAAGTATCATACCAAGGCTGCCGTAGTTGAGGAATCTAGAAGACAGGGTACAAAGGTCAAGAAGGGGCAAGACTGGTTATATAAATATGAAAAGTGAAATACGAATTTTAAAACCATGGCGGTTAGAAAATAGATACAGTCATTTCTTGTATTTTAATTGGCTTATTTCGGTTGTCCATAACTCGATACATTATTTGAAATAGTTTCTAGGTTACAGTTATAACGTTTCTATAATACAAATATTTCTTAAAATTTATACAATTTAAATTTAAACTTAGTTTATACGTTTTTATATTTGTTTAAAAAATGGCACATTAGTCTCAGTACATAACAAAATAAATTACATCGATCAAAGGTCAATAGCCTCAAAAATGAGTTACCGAGGTTTTTTTTTTTTAAATTGTTTCTTTTTATAAAAACCTCATTTATTCTTAATTAAAAACCCCCTCAAGGATACCGTGTTATGGAAACAATATTATGAAATGAAAATATTAAACTTAATAGTTAAGTGGAATTAGAGTTTCTTTCAGGCATCTTGGTGCCCCCCCCCCCCCCCATCCCTCATCACGAATCGCGTTAACTGCCAATCACTTGATCTATGTCAAATTTTTATACTTTAACCAATATCCACCCATTTCCCCCTTGAAATTTAAGTCGGTGTGGACTTGGCAGCTTACATAATAATTGGCTTAGCTCGCCATATGTCTCTATGTAATTCGACTTAAATAAGCTGCTAATAAACTATGATAAATCAACTGGTTTTCATTGGTATAATTAAATCAATGGTACATAATTTTGATGAAATATTTGTTCATTTTTTTTGTTCTATGTTGTTTCTATACAAATTCATCCTTAGGACCTGACCTAGAAAACAATCTTATAAACATTAGATTAAAAACCAATTTTTTGCCTGTGATCCGACAGGCTTAGCAGCAAGTTTTGTAAATAAATAACAACTAGAAATGCAACTAAACTGTAAAATATACTCAGCTAATACCGTTTAGGTCAAGTGATAAAAATGCACTTATCCTTTGAGGTTTTTTTTATATAAAAATGTATATAGCATAAACAAAAACTATTCAATTTCATGCAGTTTAATTATATATTTTATAATTGCTAAAAGCTTATAGTTTCAAAACTAAGTTCGATTGACATACTTGAAAGAAATATTTGTTTTTTAATTAACATAAAATTAACTCACTTGGGATAGGTTTTTTTGAAGACTGGTGGCATCAAGATTCCAGTCATTACAGCTAGTAAATAAATAAATATTTTGTATAGTACCCTCTGTTTGCAGGTTAAACAGTAATGTAACAGGAGACTTACAATGAAATAAGATAAAGCTAACCAAATTAAAACACATTAGTGACTTAACAACTGTCTCTAAGTTCAGCATATTGATAACAGTCATTTATTAATCTGGATGTTCGTGTATTGCACATCTCAATGTCCCAACTTTTTACATATTAAACCTATCACACTTGACTTACCGATCATATTTGAGTCATAAAAATAGCTGGCTTTAATGTCGGTAGCGCTAAAAGATGAGCTGTAGGATAATTAAATCATTAATTAATTTGTCTTATCTTAAACGTATAAGCAGTGGTGTATCTAATAGGAGACTTGAGAGGGTGCATTCCCGGGGTGGCTGTTCGAAAGACTCAAATCTCTGAGTTAAATAGCCAAGTTCTTGAAATAATCGAACTGCCATTATTGAGAGCTTGTAGGTATTTGATTGACTGGGTGTTGAACCTACCAATGTAAGTGTGCGATATCAAATCCACAACTCCAGTAGAACAACCAGCACAGTACAACATTAAAGACAGCTGCAATTGTACTCTCGTACGAGATTTATCATGTTAGTTAAATACGATGCACCCTTAGTTAAAAAAAAAAACCCTCTAGTATCACTGTGGTAAAGGGTCTGCGTGGTCGAGTCGGTAAAGCTCATGGCTGCTAAACCAAGCTGGGGACAGCCACTCTTCTAGGAGAGACAACTCCAAAATCAAACAACTGCTGCCTTGTAGTTTGTTCTTGGTTAAACAAAGGCTATGGAAGCAAAGCTAAAAACAAAAGCAGGCTGAAATCGGAGTCAATGGCCTCAATGGTGCATAACCAGTTGACACGTATGCTTAATTTTGTGTTGGAGGGGATCACTTCCAACACTAAAATTAAGAACGTAGAAAAAGAAAAAGAAGACTGTAGTAAAAAAAACCATGAAAAGTTAATTTCATTGCAAATTTTCTACGACTCATTGTTCGAGTGATCCACAACCATCTATTATTGACACAAGTAAAACTCATGTGTCAGCCTAAAGTCAGGTTTATTTACTCACAGAATGGAACCTCCAGCCCACCTCAGTACTCGCCAGTCCTGATAGGCGATCTCAACTCTCATGTCCGCTATGTTCTCAAAGTAAGTGTCGTTCTTTAATGTGTACTAGAACGTGAGAGAACAAATGATCTTGGGACAAATAAACTCAGAAAAATAGCTCAGCAAAAGATATCACGAAAAAAATCATACATATACATATACATACATACACACACAAATATATATATATATATATATATATATATATAAATATATAAATATATATCATATATACATATATAAATATATATATATATATATATATATATATATATATATATATATATATATATATATATATAATATGTATACATACACACACACACATATATATATATATATATATAAATTCATATATATGCATGTAAATGTATATATATATATATATATATATATATATATATATATATATATATATATATATATATATATATATATATATATATATATATATATATAAGCTAGCATGTTACAGCACCAAAAAATAATTCTAGAAAAGGATCAAATAAAAAATATATATTTTTAACTTACATTCTTGTATTTTTCTTCGATAAACGAGTCATTTGTGAGCTCGGGTGGGTAGCCAATTACAAACTTGATGAAGTCATTCTGGAATGTTCAATACATAAGTCGATCTGAGAAGTATCTGGGGCAGCGAGCATACAAACTATACTGAACTACTAGTTCTACGGACAAAAGGCGGATATGGAGAAAAGACCGATATGGAGAAAAGACCTATAAGCTTTCAAAAACAATAAACTACAATTACCTTTAAAGATTAAAACGGCATAATAACGTTTATTAATGGCTTTTCTAGGTGGGCTGAATATGACTTATTTTTGTGTTAATAAAAATTGTACTTGTAATTTCTTTATTATTTGATACTAATAAAGAAATTACAAGTACAAGTTTTTGTACTTGTATTATTACAATTGATAATGTAATAAATCTCTTTAACACAAAAAGTACCAATTTTTGGTACCCTTGCATCAATCAATCCCACTAATATAGTATAATTTGTTTTACGCAATCCGCAATGGACGAAACTGAAATATAATTCAAATTTTGTCGGTATTTAACATTAAGTCCAATCAAAGCAAATGATCGGTCAACTTCATTCGGTTTCTTTTTTTTTTTTTTTTGCGAAATATGGTGGTAACACCACTTATCGGTTTAATCTTTGTACACTCCCGTCATCTCCAGCCGCGTGTACTTCATTGTTTACCTTATAAGGATAGCAACTTACTTTGTCTCTTCTTCTGGAACGTTTCACATTATTTTATATGGGCAATTGTGCCGGCGGCTATTGGCTTCGTTCTTCGATAGTTGTCTAGATAGAAGCTTTGTAGCAACAAATATTTGCGATATTAGTATGTATTTGTTGACGGCCTTATGATTAGCCGGCCTTGAGGTTTGTCGGCTTTGTGGTCTGTCAGCATTGTGGTCTGTCGGCCTTGGAGTCTGTCGGTCTTTTGGCTGTCGGCCTTATAGTCTGTTTGCCTTATGCCCAGTCGGCCTTTTGGATGCCAGCCTTTTAATTGTGTCGGACTTTTTGTCCGAGTCGGTCTTTTGTCTTGTCGGCCTTTTGTATGTCGGCCTTTTGTCCTACACCCGTGTTCTACTGACTTTTTCCTTAGCCAATATCTTGGAACTGTTGTCCATCCAAGTCACATCCTGGAGCAGCTCAGTGAAAGCCTCTTGGAGGTTACCTCCCATGTCGAGTAACTGAAGACATTAAAAAATTCTTAAAGATAACCTCCGATCACTAACAAAGGACAATTCTTTTGAGATAAACTACCTTGTGAAGAGAATGAGGGAAATTGTTTTTTTTTTTCAATATTACAATACATAGTTAGCAACTGGAGACTAAGGAAAAATGCTTTTAAAATTGCCTCCCATGTCTAGCTAACATTTGAAATATAATAGACCAGGGCTTTACTTAAATTATCAAGGAAAGTGTTAGGCGTTACATGCCATTTATATTATATGTCGCATTTTAATAGTTGTAGCATGTAATAAAACGTATCACTTATCTCGTTACTGCAATAATTTGTACATGTAACACACCATACCTCGAAATTGCAATTTTGTTCTATCTGTAACCCTAAATCTAACCCTAACGTATCCCTATCCCTTTCCCTAACCATAACCCAACCCTAACCCTAATCCTCAAGGTTTCGTGCGTGCACTAAATTGCAGGTGGAAAAAAGTCGCGTGGCTCAACTTTTAGAGCGTGCACTTTTTACATTAAAAAAAAGGGGGCTTCTCTGGGCTAGACCGCGATAATTTTTACATCTAACATACCATATCTTTAATCTCGTCATCAAAGTATTCTCGGACGAACATCTTAGCCAGTGGCATGTTGATGAAGTTACTGACCGTTCCTACACACGACTTGTAGACAGGTCGCCTCGATATCTGTCCGGATATCACCTGTACCACATAACGTCACACAATATGTTAATAATGTCACAATTGGAAACATATTGTACGGTATCGAGGTTGATAATTTTATGTTTTACTGTGCTCTCAAAAACTCAAATTTAAATGCTTTAAACTAAATAATATAAATGGTACATTAAAAAAATGAACTTAATTTAAAAAAAACAATCATTTCTAATTAATGTAGTTTTTCTTATTCAAGGATAGTTTAGCTTTACCTTTTGATAATCATAATACAGGGTTAAGTATTTCTCTCCCATCATTTGGCTTACAGACAGCATAAATTTAAACACGATGTAGTTGGCTACTGTCCTATAAACATAGTAAACATAAACAAAAACAATTATTCTAAACGTGTTGTTGGAGAATCAGAGAAAAATATTTATTAGCTTAGTAGCATACCCGTCTCGCGCGTTGCTGCGGTCATGGAAGAAAGGCTGACGCAATTTCTTAAAAAGGCTTCATTAATGCATTATCAATCGTTTATATTTAGATGCGTGGTCTAGCTTTTTAAATTTTCTGATTGGATTGTATTAAAACACACATTGCAATTTTTGAGGGTTTCTAAACTGGTTAGTACAAGTGTAACTTGTCTGACGAAACTTAACATATTACCAATAGTGTATTTTTAGACGCGTGACCTTCTTTTCTAAAAGTGATTTAATTAAATGTAAGCAATGCCGCCCAGATGCGTGCTGTATGACAGTTGTATAACAGCCAGCCAGACAGCTAGCCAGCCAGCCAGCTATCCAGACAAATTAACAGACAGACAGACAGACAGACAGACAGACAGACAGACAGACAGACAGACAGACAGACAGACAGACAGACAGACAGACAGACAGACAGACAGACAGACAGACAGACAGACAGACAGACAGACAGACAGACAGACAGACAGACAGACAGACAGACAGACAGACAGACAGACAGACAGACAGACAGACAGACAGACAGACAGACAGACAGACAGACAGACAGACAGACAGACAGACAGACAGACAGACAGACAGACAGACAGACAGACAGACAGACGACAGACAGACAGAGGGCAGACAGACAGACAGACAGACAGACAGACAGACAGACAGACAGACAGACAGACAGACAGACAGACAGACAGACAGACAGACAGACAGACAGACAGACAGACAGACAGACAGACAGACAGACAGACAGACAGACAGACAGACAGACAGACAGACAGACAGACAGACAGACAGACAGACAGACAGACAGACAGACAGACAGACAGACAGACAGACAGACAGACAGACAGACAGACAGACAGACACACAGACACACAGACACACAGACAGACAGACAGACAGACACACAGACACACAGACACACAGACACACAGACACACAGACACACAGACACACAGACACACAGACACACAGACACACAGACAGACACACAGACACACAGACACACAGACGCACAGACACACAGACACACAGACACACAAGCAGGCAGGCTGGCGGACAGTCAGGCAGACAAGATGACACAAACCGTGTTTCTGTCCCTTGATCAAATCGATTTCTAATTTACATATCTTTTGAGAAATCCCTTTGCACCTGTACGTATTTTTCTTTCCTATTTTCCCTAGTGTTAGTTCCAGTGGCGTAGCGAGGTCGGGTGTCACCCGGTGCGGCACTTAATGGTGTCACCCCCCCCAGAGGCTTAGCGACCCTTCCCGGGGACAAACTTTCAAATTTTCGATTTGCACCTCCCCCCCTCAAGTTTTCGATTTGCACCCCCCCCCCTCCCTCAAACTTTCGATTTGCACCCCCCCCTTCAAGTTTTTCTCTATATAATTTGCTATTTTTTTGCCTTGGTGTCACCCCCCTAAATGGTGTCACCCGGTGCGGTCCGCACCCCCCGCCGCCCCCCCCCCCCCCTCGCTACGCCCCTGGCTAGTTCTATGAACCAACTACTTCATAAGGTTGCATAGTTTCCATCTACTGTTCAACATTGTATTAAACTTTAATTTAAATAAAAATTACTTTTAGTCACCACACCTCGTCATAGTTCACACACTCACCGTTTTGACGTCTGGTTGAGCAGGACAGCGAGCCTGTCGAAATATGCTGGAACTACGTTGTTGACCCTCTCACTCTCGTCAATCTCCGTGATGCCAATATGAGGGTCACTCAGCAAAGTTTGGAAGAAATGTGTCCAGTTCATTATCTAAAATATATAATGTGTCAAGTTCATTATCTAAAATATATGTGTCCAGTTCATTATCTAAAATATATAATGTGTCCAGTTCATAATCTAAAATATAAAATGTGTCCAGTTCATTATCTAAAATATAAAATGTGTCAAGTTTGTTATCTAAAATATAAAATGTGTCAAGTTTGTTATCTAAAATATAAAATGTGTCAAGTTTGTTATCTAAAATATAAACATGTGTCCAGTTCATTATCTAATACACAAACATGTGTGTCCATTTCATTATCTAAAATATATAATGTGTCCAGTTCATTATGTAAAATATAAAAATGTATCAAGTTCATTATCTAAAATACAAACATGTGTGTCCAGTTCATTATCTAAATTATAAATATGTGTCCAATTCTTTATCTAGATTATAAACATGTGTCCAGTTCATTATCTAAAATATAAAATGTGTCCAGCTCATTATCTAAAATAAATAATGTGTCCAGTTCATTATCCAAAACACAATTATGTGTCCAGTTCATTATCTTAAGAGTAAAATGTGCCCCGTTTATTATCTGTCAAAACCTATCTATATGTATTTACATACATGTCCATTTGTATTTACGTACCTGACCATATGAATTTACGTACCTGACCATATGAATTTACGTACCTGACCATATGAATTTACATACCTGACCATATGAATTTACGTATCTGACCATATGTATTTACGTACCTGACCATATGTGTTTACGTACATGACCATATATATTTACGTACCTGACCATATGTGTTTACCTGACCATATGTATTTACGTACCTGACCATATGTATTTACGTACCTGACCATATGTATTTACTTACCTGACCATATGTGTGTACGTACCTGACCATATGTGTTTACCTGACCATATGAATTTACGTACCTGACCATATGTGTTTACCTGACCATATGTATTTACGTACCTGACCATATGTATTTACGTACCTGACCATATGTGTTAGTACCTGACCATATGAATTTACGTACCTGACCATATGTGTTTACCTGGCCATATGTATTTACGTGCCTGGCCAGATGTGTTTACGTACCTGACCATATGTATTTACGTACCTGACCATATGAATTTACGTACCTGGCCATATGTATTTACCTGACCATATGTATTTACATACCTGACCATATGTATTTACATACCTGGCCATACTTTGTCTGTAGTTGGCCGAGAGTGGTAGGGTGAAAGTAGTTGGTAACAGACACAAGCTGTTCTGCTGGTACAGAAATCTAGCAAAAAAAATCAAAGGGTTCTCAGAGAAAACTTCGGATTTTTGGTTCAAATTCATTTCTGTGGTAAATAAACAAAAGCTAATATAGTAGGTAATAAAGTTATTTGATTAACCTAACAAGCAGTTTTGCAATATTTGATTTGTTTACATATTAAACACATTTGCTTTTTTCCAACCCTCATTGCTGGATTTCTTCCTCCATTATTTTAGCCATAGTTTACTATTACATTCATGTAAGGTCAAGGAACCTCTTTCTTCTGTAAAGACTGTTTTACTCTAGGCGCAGTAGCATTGGATAATTATCTAAAATTACCTTGGCCTATTGAATCTTACTCACGTTGGACTATTAAATCTTTACTAAAATTGGCCTATTGAATCTTTACTCAAGTTGGACTATTGAATCTTGACTCAAGTTGGACTATTGAATCTTTACTCAAGTTGGCCTATTGAATCTTTACTCAAGTTGGCCAATTGAATCTTTACTCAAGTTGGACTATTGAATCTTTACTCAAGTTGGCCCATTGAATCTTTACTCAAGTTGGCCTATTGAATCTTTACTCAAGTTGGCCTATTGAATCTTTACTCAAGTTGGCCTATTGAATCTTTACTCAAGTTGGCCTATTGAATCTTAACTTACATTGGCCAGCTAAGTCCTAACTACGCTTACGTTTGCCAACTGAATCTCAAAGTCCACAACCTCCGTGACGTCTGCCCTGGCCCTGTTGACGTCAGCAAACCCTAGCAGCGAGCCCATCCCGTAGAGAAATGTTTCATATGCCACGACAAAAGTACTGTTTCTGGCACCAAGCAGGTAAGTTTTAGCTAACCCAAATCCGGGCTGGTCAACCTGTAGGAAAGTAAATGTAGTTAAACTTAACACAAAACGAAACGGCTAGTAAATAAACCGGGAGTGATCTCCCCTAAACTTTCTCGAATATTCTTATATAAAACAACAGGGGATGGGAACTCGGGCTATAGAAATGATTTTTAATACATTTTAAATACTTAAAGTTTTAAAAATAGAATACAATCTCGTAGACAAAAGAATTGAACACCAAGTGAACGCCAAATAAAAAAGTGCATAATAGTGCGCAATATTATTAGTACTTTAAAAATTTACATTATATTTTTGAGAAATCGGAAGTAGCGTAAATTACTACTTACGGTCAATGGAAATTACTCAAAATTTAACAGATGGTAGAGAATTTGATCTTTTACTTACATATGAAATTTCATTTATCTATCTGAAATAGTCCTCAAATTATAGGCTTTTGAAAAATTCAAAGTAGAAAAAGTACCACTTCCGGTTATCGGAAATCGCTCAAAAGTTGATACGGATCTACGATTTTGATAAAATACTTATATATGAAATTTCATCAATCTGGCTGTAACGGTACTCAAGTTATCGTGTTTACACACTGACAGACAGACAGACAGACAGACACACAGACATACGGATAGAATTGCAAAGCCCAGTTTTTAGACTGGATTACGCATAAAACCTCTAAATTTTGATAAATCTGGATTGATAATTTTTGCCCGATTAAAATAAGTCCTTTATACTTTGGATGTGATGAAGGACTGATGTGTAATACGGTGAAAATTGTTAAAATTTCAAGTGATTTTTGTGCACGATTACAATACTTTCTCTATACTTCGTATATACGAGAAAGTAAAAAATGGAACAAACACAACATCACAAACACAACACTAAATCACAAGTACAACACAACAAACATAACACCTCATCACAAGCACAAGACAACAAAGACAAACAAACTACAAACTTAGCACAACAGAACAAACACATCACCACAAGCACAACACAACATTACTAGCACTACACAGCAAAAACAACACCACAAACACAACAAACACAATATCACAAACACAGCACAACAGAACAAACACAACACCATATCACAAACACAAACACAAAACAACAAAAACAATACAACAAACACAACACCGCACACACAAGACCACACAACACCACAAACACATAACAATACAAACAC
This sequence comes from Physella acuta, assembly GCF_028476545.2. Taxonomy (NCBI): domain Eukaryota; kingdom Metazoa; phylum Mollusca; class Gastropoda; family Physidae; genus Physella; species Physella acuta. The sequence continues at coordinate 90,042 of NW_026731809.1, forward strand.
AACACAACAAACACAACACAACACAACAAACACAACAAACACAACACAACAAACACAACACAACACAACACAACAAACACAACAAACACAACACAACAAACACAACACAATAAACACAACACAACAAACACAACACCACAAACACAACACCACAACAATAACACCTGAACATGAATCAGACCTGCAACATCTGTCTGGATGTGTTGCTGTAGTCCACGTCCACATAGAATGAGATAATCGCCTCCTGGTACCGTCTTTGCATGGCCCGCATCGCGTGACCCAACTCAAAGTTTTCTTCTGTCCACGAGCCGTTCATGATTGGGAAGCCACCCAGTTCATTATCTATGATTGTCCTTAGTGGCTTATCGGAACGGGCGGTTTGTAGATCTGTTGATGTACGAACATGATATGGAGTTACACTCTTAGTCTATTGCGTATGAACATGCATATATATATATATATATATATATATATATATATATATATATATATATATATTTATTTATTTAAATATATATATATATATATGTATATATATATATATATATATATATATATATATATATATATATATATATATATATATATACATATATATATATATATATATATATATATATATATATATATAAATATATATATATATATATATATATATATATGCATGTTCATACGCAATAGACTAAGAACGCCCCGACATAAGTGATTTTAACAGTTTGGATATAACAGTTCGTGGAAAACAAATGCCCCGAAAACGTTGCAACTGTGTGTCGTCAAGTCAATTTTGACGGTGTTTCTATTGGCCCAGTTGGTCTATTAGCACGGATTGTCTATTGGCACGGTTTGTCTACTGGCACGGTTTGTCTACTGGCACGGTTTGTCTATTAGTACGTTTTGTCTATTGGCACAGTTTGTCTATTAGCACGGATGTCTATTTGTCTATTGGCACAGTTTGTCTATTGGCACATTTTGTCTATTGGCACAGTTTTTCTATTAGCACGGATTGTCTACTGGCACGGTACATCTATTAGTGTTTAGGACATGTCTTACCCTGGTTCATACAAGAGGCGAATAAATCCTTGACCTTCCTCATGCTTGGTAGATCTGTTGGTCGATGAGGTTCCTCTAAGAGACCTGTATGAGTAAAAGTCGAATGTATTTTACTAAAGCACTCGGGGGTATTATTATCTTCTGTCGATATATTTTTTTATCCATTACGTTTTGCCTTAACAGATAACAAACAGTAAACAAATGCTATTCAAACGGTAGGAGGGACGGAGCCTCTTCCTACTTGGAATAAATAAGTGAATCGTAAAATAATTAATTAGTAAGACAAAGTAAACGGCAACAGTAAGCCATGAATTTATTATACATAAATATGATCATACACACAGTGAATAAAAAATGTTACAAAAAATTAAGATGAACTAAGCAAAAATCGTGCCAATAGGAGTCCGGTCAAAACTCTTTGAACACTATAGCTGCCCCCAAAAAGGGCGCAACCACTGGTAGATAAACACTAGTGGAAAGAGCGATTACCAACCCTTTTTAAGGCCTCAGTGAAATCCTGACCCTAAGCCTTTCAGACTTGGTCAATATCGTAATCTCACCGCAACTGGACAGTCTAACGAATGTGTCAGAAGTCGCTGCTAGCGACGTAATATGTAGCTGCCAGGGTTGGAGGAAATAATCGTAAAGGCAGAGGGTAGGGGTTTACACAAAATGGCGGTAAATTGTTTTACTATCAGATTCAACATTTAAAAGAAATTACCTTTCAGTATAATATCTATGCGATCTTTCAAGCTGATAAACGTTGAGATGGAGGCCTGATCGCTGGGTATGATGGAATCTTTCAGCCACTTTCCACAGGCGAACTGGTAGAGATTGTCACAGGGGGAAACTTTGTAGTCGATCATACTGTTGATACGGGAGGCTGGAGAGATAGAGGAAACTTTGTAGTCGATCATACTGTTGATACGGGAGGCTGGAGAGATAGAGGAAACTTTGTAGTCGATCATACTGTTGATACGGGAGGCTGGAGAGATAGAGGAAACTTTGTAGTCGATCATACTGTTGATACGGGAGGCTGGAGAGATAGACACAGGGGGAAACTTTGTAGTCGATCATACTGTTGATACGGGAGGCTGGAGAGATAGAGGAAACTTTGTAGTCGATCATACTGTTGATACGGGAGGCTGGAGAGATAGAGGAAACTTTGTAGTCGATCATACTGTTGATACGGGAGGCTGGAGAGATAGAGGAAACTTTGTAGTCGATCATACTGTTGATACGGGAGGCTGGAGAGATAGAGGAAACTTTGTAGTCGATCATACTGTTGATACGGGAGGCTGGAGAGATAGACACAGGGGGAAACTTTGTAGTCGATCATACTGTTGATACGGGAGGCTGGAGAGATAGAGGAAACTTTGTAGTCGATCATACTGTTGATACGGGAGGCTGGAGAGATAGAGGAAACTTTGTAGTCGATCATACTGTTGATACGGGAGGCTGGAGAGATAGAGGAAACTTTGTAGTCGATCATACTGTTGATACGGGAGGCTGGAGAGATAGACACAGGGGGAAACTTTGTAGTCGATCATACTGTTGATACGGGAGGCTGGAGAGATAGAGGAAACTTTGTAGTCGATCATACTGTTGATACGGGAGGCTGGAGAGATAGAGGAAACTTTGTAGTCGATCATACTGTTGATACGGGAGGCTGGTGAGATAGAGGAAACTTTGTAGTCGATCATACTGTTGATACGGGAGGCTGGAGAGATAGAGGAAACTTTGTAGTCGATCATACTGTTGATACGGGAGGCTGGAGAGATAGACACAGGGGGAAACTTTGTAGTCGATCATACTGTTGATACGGGAGGCTGGAGAGATAGAGGAAACTTTGTAGTCGATCATACTGTTGATACGGGAGGCTGGAGAGATAGAGGAAACTTTGTAGTCGATCATACTGTTGATACGGGAGGCTGGAGAGATAGAGGAAACTTTGTAGTCGATCATACTGTTGATACGGGAGGCTGGAGAGATAGAGGAAACTTTGTAGTCGATCATACTGTTGATACGGGAGGCTGGAGAGATAGAGGAAACTTTGTAGTCGATCATACTGTTGATACGGGAGGCTGGAGAGATAGAGGAAACTTTGTAGTCGATCATACTGTTGATACGGGAGGCTGGAGAGATAGAGGAAACTTTGTAGTCGATCATACTGTTGATACGGGAGGCTGGAGAGATAGAGGAAACTTTGTAGTCGATCATACTGTTGATACGGGAGGCTGGAGAGATAGACACAGGGGGAAACTTTGTAGTCGATCATACTGTTGATACGGGAGGCTGGAGAGATAGACACAGGGGGAAACTTTGTAGTCGATCATACTGTTGATACGGGAGGCTGGAGAGATAGAGGAAACTTTGTAGTCGATCATACTGTTGATACGGGAGGCTGGAGAGATAGAGGAAACTTTGTAGTCGATCATACTGTTGATACGGGAGGCTGGAGAGATAGACACAGGGGGAAACTTTGTAGTCGATCATACTGTTGATACGGGAGGCTGGAGAGATAGACACAGGGGGAAACTTTGTAGTCGATCATACTGTTGATACGGGAGGCTGGAGAGATAGAGGAAACTTTGTAGTCGATCATACTGTTGATACGGGAGACTGGAGAGATAGACACAGGGGGAAACTTTGTAGTCGATCATACTGTTGATACGGGAGGCTGGAGAGATAGACACAGGGGGAAACTTTGTAGTCGATCATACTGTTGATACGGGAGGCTGGAGAGATAGACACAGGGGGAAACTTTGTAGTCGATCATACTGTTGATACGGGAGGCTGGAGAGATAGAGGAAACTTTGTAGTCGATCATACTGTTGATACGGGAGGCTGGAGAGATAGAGGAAACTTTGTAGTCGATCATACTGTTGATACGGGAGGCTGGAGAGATAGAGGAAACTTTGTAGTCGATCATACTGTTGATACGGGAGGCTGGAGAGATAGAGGAAACTTTGTAGTCGATCATACTGTTGATACGGGAGGCTGGTGAGATAGAGGAAACTTTGTAGTCGATCATACTGTTGATACGGGAGGCTGGAGAGATAGAGGAAACTTTGTAGTCGATCATACTGTTGATACGGGAGGCTGGAGAGATAGAGGAAACTTTGTAGTCGATCATACTGTTGATACGGGAGGCTGGTGAGATAGAGGAAACTTTGTAGTCGATCATACTGTTGATACGGGAGGCTGGAAAGATAGAGGAAACTTTGTAGTCGATCATACTGTTGATACGGGAGGCTGGAGAGATAGACACAGGGGGAAACTTTGTAGTCGATCATACTGTTGATACGGGAGGCTGGAGAGATAGAGGAAACTTTGTAGTCGATCATACTGTTGATACGGGAGGCTGGAGAGATAGAGGAAACTTTGTAGTCGATCATACTGTTGATACGGGAGGCTGGAGAGATAGAGGAAACTTTGTAGTCGATCATACTGTTGATACGGGAGGCTGGAGAGATAGAGGAAACTTTGTAGTCGATCATACTGTTGATACGGGAGGCTGGAGAGATAGAGGAAACTTTGTAGTCGATCATACTGTTGATACGGGAGGCTGGAGAGATAGAGGAAACTTTGTAGTCGATCATACTGTTGATACGGGAGGCTGGAGAGATAGAGGAAACTTTGTAGTCGATCATACTGTTGATACGGGAGGCTGGAGAGATAGACACAGGGGGAAACTTTGTAGTCGATCATACTGTTGATACGGGAGGCTGGAGAGATAGAGGAAACTTTGTAGTCGATCATACTGTTGATACGGGAGGCTGGAGAGATAGACACAGGGGGAAACTTTGTAGTCGATCATACTGTTGATACGGGAGGCTGGAGAGATAGAGGAAACTTTGTAGTCGATCATACTGTTGATACGGGAGGCTGGAGAGATAGACACAGGGGGAAACTTTGTAGTCGATCATACTGTTGATACGGGAGGCTGGAGAGATAGAGGAAACTTTGTAGTCGATCATACTGTTGATACGGGAGGCTGGAGAGATAGAGGAAACTTTGTAGTCGATCATACTGTTGATACGGGAGGCTGGAGAGATAGAGGAAACTTTGTAGTCGATCATACTGTTGATACGGGAGGCTGGTGAGATAGAGGAAACTTTGTAGTCGATCATACTGTTGATACGGGAGGCTGGAGAGATAGAGGAAACTTTGTAGTCGATCATACTGTTGATACGGGAGGCTGGAGAGATAGACACAGAGGGAAACTTTGTAGTCGATCATACTGTTGATACGGGAGGCTGGAGAGATAGAGGAAACTTTGTAGTCGATCATACTGTTGATACGGGAGGCTGGAGAGATAGAGGAAACTTTGTAGTCGATCATACTGTTGATACGGGAGGCTGGTGAGATAGAGGAAACTTTGTAGTCGATCATACTGTTGATACGGGAGGCTGGAGAGATAGAGGAAACTTTGTAGTCGATCATACTGTTGATACGGGAGGCTGGAGAGATAGACACAGAGGGAAACTTTGTAGTCGATCATACTGTTGATACGGGAGGCTGGAGAGATAGAGGAAACTTTGTAGTCGATCATACTGTTGATACGGGAGGCTGGAGAGATAGACACAGAGGGAAACTTTGTAGTCGATCATACTGTTGATACGGGAGGCTGGAGAGATAGAGGAAACTTTGTAGTCGATCATACTGTTGATACGGGAGGCTGGAGAAGATAGAGGAAACTTTGTAGTCGATCATACTGTTGATACGGGAGGCTGGTGAGATAGAGGAAACTTTGTAGTCGATCATACTGTTGATACGGGAGGCTGGAGAGATAGACACAGAGGGAAACTTTGTAGTCGATCATACTGTTGATACGGGAGGCTGGAGAGATAGAGGAAACTTTGTAGTCGATCATACTGTTGATACGGGAGGCTGGAGAGATAGAGGAAACTTTGTAGTCGATCATACTGTTGATACGGGAGGCTGGAGAGATAGACACAGAGGGAAACTTTGTAGTCGATCATACTGTTGATACGGGAGGCTGGAGAGATAGAGGAAACTTTGTAGTCGATCATACTGTTGATACGGGAGGCTGGTGAGATAGAGGAAACTTTGTAGTCGATCATACTGTTGATACGGGAGGCTGGTGAGATAGAGGAAACTTTGTAGTCGATCATACTGTTGATACGGGAGGCTGGAGAGATAGAGGAAACTTTGTAGTCGATCATACTGTTGATACGGGAGGCTGGTGAGATAGAGGAAACTTTGTAGTCGATCATACTGTTGATACGGGAGGCTGGAGAGATAGAGGAAACTTTGTAGTCGATCATACTGTTGATACGGGAGGCTGGAGAGATAGAGGAAACTTTGTAGTCGATCATACTGTTGATACGGGAGGCTGGTGAGATAGAGGAAACTTTGTAGTCGATCATACTGTTGATACGGGAGGCTGGAAAGATAGAGGAAACTTTGTAGTCGATCATACTGTTGATACGGGAGGCTGGAGAGATAGAGGAAACTTTGTAGTCGATCATACTGTTGATACGGGAGGCTGGAGAGATAGAGGAAACTTTGTAGTCGATCATACTGTTGATACGGGAGGCTGGAGAGATAGAGGAAACTTTGTAGTCGATCATACTGTTGATACGGGAGGCTGGAGAGATAGAGGAAACTTTGTAGTCGATCATACTGTTGATACGGGAGGCTGGAGAGATAGAGGAAACTTTGTAGTCGATCATACTGTTGATACGGGAGGCTGGAGAGATAGAGGAAACTTTGTAGTCGATCATACTGTTGATACGGGAGGCTGGAGAGATAGAGGAAACTTTGTAGTCGATCATACTGTTGATACGGGAGGCTGGAGAGATAGAGGAAACTTTGTAGTCGATCATACTGTTGATACGGGAGGCTGGAGAGATAGACACAGGGGGAAACTTTGTAGTCGATCATACTGTTGATACGGGAGGCTGGAGAGATAGAGGAAACTTTGTAGTCGATCATACTGTTGATACGGGAGGCTGGAGAGATAGACACAGGGGGAAACTTTGTAGTCGATCATACTGTTGATACGGGAGGCTGGAGAGATAGAGGAAACTTTGTAGTCGATCATACTGTTGATACGGGAGGCTGGAGAGATAGACACAGGGGGAAACTTTGTAGTCGATCATACTGTTGATACGGGAGGCTGGAGAGATAGAGGAAACTTTGTAGTCGATCATACTGTTGATACGGGAGGCTGGAGAGATAGAGGAAACTTTGTAGTCGATCATACTGTTGATACGGGAGGCTGGAGAGATAGAGGAAACTTTGTAGTCGATCATACTGTTGATACGGGAGGCTGGTGAGATAGAGGAAACTTTGTAGTCGATCATACTGTTGATACGGGAGGCTGGAGAGATAGAGGAAACTTTGTAGTCGATCATACTGTTGATACGGGAGGCTGGAGAGATAGACACAGAGGGAAACTTTGTAGTCGATCATACTGTTGATACGGGAGGCTGGAGAGATAGAGGAAACTTTGTAGTCGATCATACTGTTGATACGGGAGGCTGGAGAGATAGAGGAAACTTTGTAGTCGATCATACTGTTGATACGGGAGGCTGGTGAGATAGAGGAAACTTTGTAGTCGATCATACTGTTGATACGGGAGGCTGGAGAGATAGAGGAAACTTTGTAGTCGATCATACTGTTGATACGGGAGGCTGGAGAGATAGACACAGAGGGAAACTTTGTAGTCGATCATACTGTTGATACGGGAGGCTGGAGAGATAGAGGAAACTTTGTAGTCGATCATACTGTTGATACGGGAGGCTGGAGAGATAGACACAGAGGGAAACTTTGTAGTCGATCATACTGTTGATACGGGAGGCTGGAGAGATAGAGGAAACTTTGTAGTCGATCATACTGTTGATACGGGAGGCTGGAGAGATAGAGGAAACTTTGTAGTCGATCATACTGTTGATACGGGAGGCTGGTGAGATAGAGGAAACTTTGTAGTCGATCATACTGTTGATACGGGAGGCTGGAGAGATAGACACAGAGGGAAACTTTGTAGTCGATCATACTGTTGATACGGGAGGCTGGAGAGATAGAGGAAACTTTGTAGTCGATCATACTGTTGATACGGGAGGCTGGAGAGATAGAGGAAACTTTGTAGTCGATCATACTGTTGATACGGGAGGCTGGAGAGATAGAGGAAACTTTGTAGTCGATCATACTGTTGATATGGGAGGCTGGAGAGATAGACACAGAGGGAAACTTTGTAGTCGATCATACTGTTGATACGGGAGGCTGGAGAGATAGAGGAAACTTTGTAGTCGATCATACTGTTGATACGGGAGGCTGGTGAGATAGAGGAAACTTTGTAGTCGATCATACTGTTGATACGGGAGGCTGGTGAGATAGAGGAAACTTTGTAGTCGATCATACTGTTGATACGGGAGGCTGGAGAGATAGAGGAAACTTTGTAGTCGATCATACTGTTGATACGGGAGGCTGGTGAGATAGAGGAAACTTTGTAGTCGATCATACTGTTGATACGGGAGGCTGGTGAGATAGAGGAAACTTTGTAGTCGATCATACTGTTGATACGGGAGGCTGGAGAGATAGAGGAAACTTTGTAGTCGATCATACTGTTGATACGGGAGGCTGGAGAGATAGACACAGAGGGAAACTTTGTAGTCGATCATACTGTTGATACGGGAGGCTGGAGAGATAGAGGAAACTTTGTAGTCGATCATACTGTTGATACGGGAGGCTGGAGAGATAGACACAGAGGGAAACTTTGTAGTCGATCATACTGTTGATACGGGAGGCTGGAGAGATAGAGGAAACTTTGTAGTCGATCATACTGTTGATACGGGAGGCTGGAGAGATAGAGGAAACTTTGTAGTCGATCATACTGTTGATACGGGAGGCTGGTGAGATAGAGGAAACTTTGTAGTCGATCATACTGTTGATACGGGAGGCTGGAGAGATAGACACAGAGGGAAACTTTGTAGTCGATCATACTGTTGATACGGGAGGCTGGAGAGATAGAGGAAACTTTGTAGTCGATCATACTGTTGATACGGGAGGCTGGAGAGATAGAGGAAACTTTGTAGTCGATCATACTGTTGATACGGGAGGCTGGAGAGATAGACACAGAGGGAAACTTTGTAGTCGATCATACTGTTGATACGGGAGGCTGGAGAGATAGACACAGGGGGAAACTTTGTAGTCGATCATACTGTTGATACGGGAGGCTGGAGAGATAGACACAGGGGGAAACTTTGTAGTCGATCATACTGTTGATACGGGAGGCTGGAGAGATAGAGGAAACTTTGTAGTCGATCATACTGTTGATACGGGAGGCTGGTGAGATAGAGGAAACTTTGTAGTCGATCATACTGTTGATACGGGAGGCTGGTGAGATAGAGGAAACTTTGTAGTCGATCATACTGTTGATACGGGAGGCTGGAGAGATAGAGGAAACTTTGTAGTCGATCATACTGTTGATACGGGAGGCTGGAGAGATAGACACAGGGGGAAACTTTGTAGTCGATCATACTGTTGATACGGGAGGCTGGAGAGATAGAGGAAACTTTGTAGTCGATCATACTGTTGATACGGGAGGCTGGAGAGATAGACACAGGGGGAAACTTTGTAGTCGATCATACTGTTGATACGGGAGGCTGGTGAGATAGAGGAAACTTTGTAGTCGATCATACTGTTGATACGGGAGGCTGGTGAGATAGAGGAAACTTTGTAGTCGATCATACTGTTGATACGGGAGGCTGGAGAGATAGAGGAAACTTTGTAGTCGATCATACTGTTGATACGGGAGGCTGGAGAGATAGACACAGGGGGAAACTTTGTAGTCGATCATACTGTTGATACGGGAGGCTGGAGAGATAGAGGAAACTTTGTAGTCGATCATACTGTTGATACGGGAGGCTGGAGAGATAGACACAGGGGGAAACTTTGTAGTCGATCATACTGTTGATACGGGAGGCTGGAGAGATAGAGGAAACTTTGTAGTCGATCATACTGTTGATACGGGAGGCTGGTGAGATAGAGGAAACTTTGTAGTCGATCATACTGTTGATACGGGAGGCTGGAGAGATAGAGGAAACTTTGTAGTCGATCATACTGTTGATACGGGAGGCTGGAGAGATAGACACAGAGGGAAACTTTGTAGTCGATCATACTGTTGATACGGGAGGCTGGAGAGATAGAGGAAACTTTGTAGTCGATCATACTGTTGATACGGGAGGCTGGAGAGATAGAGGAAACTTTGTAGTCGATCATACTGTTGATACGGGAGGCTGGAGAGATAGACACAGGGGGAAACTTTGTAGTCGATCATACTGTTGATACGGGAGGCTGGAGAGATAGAGGAAACTTTGTAGTCGATCATACTGTTGATACGGGAGGCTGGAGAGATAGAGGAAACTTTGTAGTCGATCATACTGTTGATACGGGAGGCTGGAGAGATAGAGGAAACTTTGTAGTCGATCATACTGTTGATACGGGAGGCTGGAGAGATAGAGGAAACTTTGTAGTCGATCATACTGTTGATACGGGAGGCTGGAGAGATAGAGGAAACTTTGTAGTCGATCATACTGTTGATACGGGAGGCTGGAGAGATAGAGGAAACTTTGTAGTCGATCATACTGTTGATACGGGAGGCTGGAGAGATAGAGGAAACTTTGTAGTCGATCATACTGTTGATACGGGAGGCTGGAGAGATAGAGGAAACTTTGTAGTCGATCATACTGTTGATACGGGAGGCTGGAGAGATAGAGGAAACTTTGTAGTCGATCATACTGTTGATACGGGAGGCTGGAGAGATAGAGGAAACTTTGTAGTCGATCATACTGTTGATACGGGAGGCTGGAGAGATAGAGGAAACTTTGTAGTCGATCATACTGTTGATACGGGAGGCTGGAGAGATAGAGGAAACTTTGTAGTCGATCATACTGTTGATACGGGAGGCTGGTGAGATAGAGGAAACTTTGTAGTCGATCATACTGTTGATACGGGAGGCTGGAGAGATAGAGGAAACTTTGTAGTCGATCATACTGTTGATACGGGAGGCTGGAGAGATAGAGGAAACTTTGTAGTCGATCATACTGTTGATACGGGAGGCTGGAGAGATAGAGGAAACTTTGTAGTCGATCATACTGTTGATACGGGAGGCTGGAGAGATAGAGGAAACTTTGTAGTCGATCATACTGTTGATACGGGAGGCTGGAGAGATAGAGGAAACTTTGTAGTCGATCATACTGTTGATACGGGAGGCTGGAGAGATAGAGGAAACTTTGTAGTCGATCATACTGTTGATACGGGAGGCTGGAGAGATAGAGGAAACTTTGTAGTCGATCATACTGTTGATACGGGAGGCTGGAGAGATAGAGGAAACTTTGTAGTCGATCATACTGTTGATACGGGAGGCTGGAGAGATAGAGGAAACTTTGTAGTCGATCATACTGTTGATACGGGAGGCTGGAGAGATAGAGGAAACTTTGTAGTCGATCATACTGTTGATACGGGAGGCTGGAGAGATAGAGGAAACTTTGTAGTCGATCATACTGTTGATACGGGAGGCTGGAGAGATAGAGGAAACTTTGTAGTCGATCATACTGTTGATACGGGAGGCTGGAGAGATAGAGAAAACTTTGTAGTCGATCATACTGTTGATACGGGAGGCTGGAGAGATAGAGGAAACTTTGTAGTCGATCATACTGTTGATACGGGAGGCTGGAGAGATAGAGGAAACTTTGTAGTCGATCATACTGTTGATACGGGAGGCTGGAGAGATAGAGGAAACTTTGTAGTCGATCATACTGTTGATACGGGAGGCTGGAGAGATAGAGGAAACTTTGTAGTCGATCATACTGTTGATACGGGAGGCTGGAGAGATAGACACAGGGGGAAACTTTGTAGTCGATCATACTGTTGATACGGGAGGCTGGAGAGATAGAGGAAACTTTGTAGTCGATCATACTGTTGATACGGGAGGCTGGAGAGATAGACACAGGGGGAAACTTTGTAGTCGATCATACTGTTGATACGGGAGGCTGGAGAGATAGAGGAAACTTTGTAGTCGATCATACTGTTGATACGGGAGGCTGGAGAGATAGAGGAAACTTTGTAGTCGATCATACTGTTGATACGGGAGGCTGGAGAGATAGAGGAAACTTTGTAGTCGATCATACTGTTGATACGGGAGGCTGGAGAGATAGAGGAAACTTTGTAGTCGATCATACTGTTGATACGGGAGGCTGGAGAGATAGAGGAAACTTTGTAGTCGATCATACTGTTGATACGGGAGGCTGGAGAGATAGAGGAAACTTTGTAGTCGATCATACTGTTGATACGGGAGGCTGGAGAGATAGAGGAAACTTTGTAGTCGATCATACTGTTGATACGGGAGACTGGAGAGATAGAGGAAACTTTGTAGTCGATCATACTGTTGATACGGGAGGCTGGAGAGATAGAGGAAACTTTGTAGTCGATCATACTGTTGATACGGGAGGCTGGAGAGATAGAGGAAACTTTGTAGTCGATCATACTGTTGATACGGGAGGCTGGAGAGATAGACACAGGGGGAAACTTTGTAGTCGATCATACTGTTGATACGGGAGGCTGGAGAGATAGAGGAACCTTTGTAGTCGATCATACTGTTGATACGGGAGGCTGGAGAGATAGACACAGGGGGAAACTTTGTAGTCGATCATACTGTTGATACGGGAGGCTGGAGAGATAGAGAAAACTTTGTAGTCGATCATACTGTTGATACGGGAGGCTGGAGAGATAGAGAAAACTTTGTAGTCGATCATACTGTTGATACGGGAGGCTGGAGAGATAGAGGAAACTTTGTAGTCGATCATACTGTTGATACGGGAGGCTGGAGAGATAGAGGAAACTTTGTAGTCGATCATACTGTTGATACGGGAGGCTGGAGAGATAGAGAAAACTTTGTAGTCGATCATACTGTTGATACGGGAGGCTGGAGAGATAGACACAGGGGGAAACTTTGTAGTCGATCATACTGTTGATACGGGAGGCTGGAGAGATAGAGGAAACTTTGTAGTCGATCATACTGTTGATACGGGAGGCTGGAGAGATAGAGGAAACTTTGTAGTCGATCATACTGTTGATACGGGAGGCTGGAGAGATAGAGAAAACTTTGTAGTCGATCATACTGTTGATACGGGAGGCTGGAGAGATAGACACAGGGGGAAACTTTGTAGTCGATCATACTGTTGATACGGGAGGCTGGAGAGATAGAGGAAACTTTGTAGTCGATCATACTGTTGATACGGGAGGCTGGAGAGATAGAGGAAACTTTGTAGTCGATCATACTGTTGATACGGGAGGCTGGAGAGATAGAGGAAACTTTGTAGTCGATCATACTGTTGATACGGGAGGCTGGAGAGATAGAGGAAACTTTGTAGTCGATCATACTGTTGATACGGGAGGCTGGAGAGATAGAGGAAACTTTGTAGTCGATCATACTGTTGATACGGGAGGCTGGAGAGATAGAGGAAACTTTGTAGTCGATCATACTGTTGATACGGGAGGCTGGAGAGATAGAGGAAACTTTGTAGTCGATCATACTGTTGATACGGGAGACTGGAGAGATAGAGGAAACTTTGTAGTCGATCATACTGTTGATACGGGAGGCTGGAGAGATAGAGGAAACTTTGTAGTCGATCATACTGTTGATACGGGAGGCTGGAGAGATAGAGGAAACTTTGTAGTCGATCATACTGTTGATACGGGAGGCTGGAGAGATAGACACAGGGGGAAACTTTGTAGTCGATCATACTGTTGATACGGGAGGCTGGAGAGATAGAGGAACCTTTGTAGTCGATCATACTGTTGATACGGGAGGCTGGAGAGATAGACACAGGGGGAAACTTTGTAGTCGATCATACTGTTGATACGGGAGGCTGGAGAGATAGAGAAAACTTTGTAGTCGATCATACTGTTGATACGGGAGGCTGGAGAGATAGAGAAAACTTTGTAGTCGATCATACTGTTGATACGGGAGGCTGGAGAGATAGAGGAAACTTTGTAGTCGATCATACTGTTGATACGGGAGGCTGGAGAGATAGAGGAAACTTTGTAGTCGATCATACTGTTGATACGGGAGGCTGGAGAGATAGAGAAAACTTTGTAGTCGATCATACTGTTGATACGGGAGGCTGGGATAGATAGAGGAAACTTTGTAGTCGATCATACTGTTGATACGGGAGGCTGGAGAGATAGAGGAAACTTTGTAGTCGATCATACTGTTGATACGGGAGGCTGGAGAGATAGAGGAAACTTTATAGTCGATCATACTGTTGATACGGGAGGCTGGAGAGATAGAGGAAACTTTGTAGTCGATCATACTGTTGATACGGGAGGCTGGAGAGATAGAGGAAACTTTGTAGTCGATCATACTGTTGATACGGGAGGCTGGAGAGATAGAGGAAACTTTGTAGTTGATCATACTGTTGATACGGGAGGCTGGAGAGATAGAGGAAACTTTGTAGTCGATCATACTGTTGATACGGGAGGCTGGAGACATAGAGGAAACTTTGTAGTCGATCATACTGTTGATACGGGAGGCTGGAGAGATAGAGGAAACTTTGTAGTCGATCATACTGTTGATACGGGAGGCTGGAGAGATAGAGGAAACTTTGTAGTCGATCATACTGTTGATACGGGAGGCTGGAGAGATAGACACAGGGGGAAACTTTGTAGTCGATCATACTGTTGATACGGGAGGCTGGAGAGATAGACACAGGGGGAAACTTTGTAGTCGATCATACTGTTGATACGGGAGGCTGGAGAGATAGACACAGGGGGAAACTTTGTAGTCGATCATACTGTTGATACGGGAGGCTGGAGAGATAGAGGAAACTTTGTAGTCGATCATACTGTTGATACGGGAGGCTGGAGAGATAGAGGAAACTTTGTAGTCGATCATACTGTTGATACGGGAGGCTGGAGAGATAGAGGAAACTTTGTAGTCGATCATACTGTTGATACGGGAGGCTGGAGAGATAGAGGAAACTTTGTAGTCGATCATACTGTTGATACGGGAGGCTGGAGAGATAGAGGAAACTTTGTAGTCGATCATACTGTTGATACGGGAGGCTGGAGAGATAGAGGAAACTTTGTAGTCGATCATACTGTTGATACGGGAGACTGGTGAGATAGAGGAAACTTTGTAGTCGATCATACTGTTGATACGGGAGGCTGGAGAGATAGAGGAAACTTTGTAGTCGATCATACTGTTGATACGGGAGGCTGGAGAGATAGAGGAAACTTTGTAGTCGATCATACTGTTGATACGGGAGGCTGGAGAGATAGAGAAAACTTTGTAGTCGATCATACTGTTGATACGGGAGGCTGGAGAGATAGAGGAAACTTTGTAGTCGATCATACTGTTGATACGGGAGGCTGGAGAGATAGACACAGGGGGAAACTTTGTAGTCGATCATACTGTTGATACGGGAGGCTGGAGAGATAGAGGAAACTTTGTAGTCGATCATACTGTTGATACGGGAGGCTGGAGAGATAGAGGGGGGACTGAAATTTGATAGATTAGGCTATCCGTGGATAGGAAGTGACCTGTGACCTGTGACCTGTGACCTGTGACCTGGTAGGCATTTGTATGACGTAAAAGCATCTTGAGTGACGTAATCAACATTTCATATTGCTTAACAAATAAACAGACGGGTATTAATTTGAGTAAAATTCTTAAATTTTAACATGAGTCTTATATATATATATATATATATATATATATATATATATATATATATATATATATATATATATATATATATATATATATATATATATGTATATATATATATATATATATTGTATATGTTTCAACTCACCTGCTTCTATGCAGTCAGGCGTCAAACAGAACTCTGAAAAAATAATTATACAAATTTATACAAAATGTTAAACAGAACTCATCAGAAGACATCCGAGACAAACGTCCATCAGCAAAAACTGACAGCTCTGCAAACGTTTGGTCCCTACTGTTTCTCAGACCAGTCAGCTTAATTCTAGATCATTCTATCCTATTCTAGTCTAACCTACAACTGACCCGTAACAAGGACAATGACTGACACCCATGCTAACATGACCTTTTTGATCCTGCATTGTAGTCTCTTCTGTTTTGTCTGTCTGTAAAAATGCTGTGTCCTTAACATTGCCCAACCAGGCAGGTTTCCCCATGGTGGTGAGGACAATCAGCGCGACAAAAACAGCAACCAGAGCAGCAAACACCACCAGCAACAGCAGCAGTAGAACCTTCTCTCGCCGTGTCTCTATGCAGCATCGTGTGCGGGTGAAACTTTGGATATTTAAATTTAAAAAAAAAACAACTATAAATTATTTACAGACTTGCATGAACAAAGTATGATCAAATATAACAAAACAGAATACGTCTCAATATTTTTTTCAAAATTTTTTGGAAACTTTACCAATACGCCGTTCCTGAATGGCTTTACGAGAATACAACAATGAAACATTATTCATTAATATTTACAATAAATGTGTCTACGTAGTGGCCATGTATTGATAAAAATTTAGTAAAACTTTGTGTAATTTATTCGCTTCTATAATTCTTGGTTAAAAATTAATTAATTTTAAAACAGCAGAAATTGTTTTATTTTATTAGCATCTTCCTTTTGACATACTAGCATAATGTTTAGTATCAACTTGTATAACATTATTTACACATTTTGGACTTGTTAGTATTAAGAGCTAGAACGTTCAGTGTAATATATTACGTTATTTCCTCAATCAATTTGAGATCACTTGACTTTAGTTTCTGACTCGAAGGCCTGGCATCTGAGTTCTCCATCGTGTAAGTCCAAGATCTGTTGCTGCCAGAAATATAAACAAATGTCGATGTTTAAACATAACATTTTATAAATAAATAAACAGACAAGATTTTCTAATTTCAACTGAGCTGTCCACTTTAAGTCAATTGAAATTACTGAAGCAAATTAGTTTTGAAATTAGCTTACCAGTGTTAAAAAACCGACAACTTTACTGTTTTAGTATCTGACGTGAAATCAGTAGTGTAAAACACCGACAGCTTTAATCTGTCCATTAATCCGGTTAGTGTTAAAAAAAACAAGAGATGCTCTGTGTTATAGGTTCCACCCGACTTGCTACCTTTGATGTAACTTGGCAACCGGTGCCCATTGAAGTGTTGGTTGTTAGAAATGTTAAGAAAATATTTGTAATCTCTACAGATACTACAATGTCTTCTTTGTTAACAGAGATTCGACTACAATTAGAGACACGCATACACACACACGCAGGCTTATATACACACACACGCACCAATAATCAAACACACACACACCATTATACACACACGCGCACCAATACTGAAACACACACACACATACGACACGCCTAGACAGACGACTAATTCATGTGAGAAATGTATGGGGAAGATGTGACAATTATTCGCACAAAGAACCTTTGACACATCCTAACTGGATGATGAACGGGGTCTACAACTTACCTGTAGCTACCTGCTGACTGTGACCACATCTCTATTCACCTGTCTGTATAGAGCTTAATAAAAAACACTCGGTAAATACGTAATGCCTGTAGATTGCTCGTTGTTTCTTATTGTGTTTGTGATTTTTGTACAATGTGCGGTCTCTCTCTAGCATCCACCTTGACCTTCAGCGATTCTATGAGAAATAACCTTGACATTTCTTATGTCAGGTAACCAATGGAAGGTATGACAAACGCAGGGCACATATTAGGTGTGACATATAACAAATGTCCAGTATGTAATTTGTTATGCAAAATATTTAGTATGTAGTCATGTTATGCAAACTATCAAGTATGTAATTTGTTATGCAAAATATTCAGTATGTAATTTGTTATGCAAAATATTTAGTATGTAGTCATGTTATGCAAACTATCAAGTATGTAATTTGTTATGCAAAATATCCAGTATGTAATTTGTTATGCAAAATATTTAGTATGTAATTTGTTATGCAAAATATCTAGTATGTAGTCTTGTTATGCTTTGTATTTAAATTTACGTTTATCGTTTTACGTCATTTGTTATGCGAAATATCTAGTATGGAGTCTTGTTATGCAAAATATCCAGTATGTAATTTGTTATGCAAAATATCTAGTATGTAGTCTTGTTATGCTTTGTATTTAAACTTACGTTTATCGTTTTACGTCATTCGACAGTCCATACGTGTATGCCATTTTTAGATTTAATGTTTTTAAATTCTTTAGATCAGTTAAAATAATACATTATTCAACACATCTCTAATGTGATAGCTAAACTTAAGAAAGGTAAAGTTAGAGTGCCCCATGTGTTTTGTGCACAAACGGTAATAGATGAAAGCCATAGTAATGGATTATAGATGAATGTTGATGTTATATGTAAAATTTAATTTCGTTTTCCATAGTAAAATTAACTTTCTTTAATAAAAATAAAATAAAAATAAAAATCGAAGCTTATTTTATAGAGTTGGGTTTATGTATTGTTCTGGGTTCAAGATTTCAAATTGGGCTTAAGGTTAGTTTATAAATGGATGCTTTAATAAATGGAGATGAAGTTTTTAGCTGACTTGAAAGGATTAAGTTTAGGGTTATAGTGAGGATTATAAATGTATGTTAAGGCTCATGTTAAATCTCATATAAAGTTTTGATGTTTCGTGTTTAGATTTGTGTTTAGGAGTTTAACTCAATTTAATACACGTGTGATAATTTGTTGATCAATACGAAATGTTTTTTACGTCACTCAAGATGCTTTTACGTCATACAAATGCCTACTAGGTCACAGGTGACTTCCTATTCACGGATAGCCTAATCTGTAAAATTTCAGCCCCCCCCCCCACCCCATCCCAGATGAGGGATGTAAGTTATATAGCTAGTTGCATGAATTCGGTCCATATATCTGGAAAAATATTAACCAAAACCTTTTTAACAATAATCGTAGGTTAATTTACATTGGGTCATTATACTGGCAAATACCATCCGAATCATGCCACGTAATGGGAGGCCACTCTAACACATTCTCTCTTTCTATTCTTAGTGCCTACACATTATTTTAGACGACAGCGTCACAATTATACCGACAAATTGCAATAAAAAATGATTAAATAGTCCATGATATTTAGAAATACGAATACACTACTTCTCTATAATATTTTTTAAAAAAATGTTAACCATCTTTATTTTTTCTGCATGGAAAGTTCTTCCAAGAAGATAAATATTGTTTCCCCACTCCCAATATCAAACCTCCAACGATCCAAAAATAGACTTCAACAGTATTTGCATTCTGGTTTTAATTCTAATATATTATTATTTTCAAAGAAACATAATATAATAAATAGTCTTTAATAAGCTCTAAACGCCAACAAAACTACTGTTTAGGATAATCAATTACATCGAGAGTTATTAAAGCAGACTCTAAAATTGTTAGTTTGCTATTTTTTTTAAATGTAAAACAATAAACATAACGTCAAACACATCACCGTTTATGCTCTAATTCACTCGTTTACTGTCTAAACAGTTTAACAGACGTACATTCGGACAAAATTTTTTACATGAACAGAATAATAGCCCAATAATAATCTAACAAGTAATGCATTACAAATAATTCCAAAAGCTTATGTAACAATAAAGAAATGACTGAAGCAAACTTGCACAATAAAATCACCAATTATTGTTTTACTGGTGTCACCCCCCCCCCTACACCCACTTTCACACTCAGCTACTGTTGAGTGGGGATTTAGCAGCATTGATAAGTGTTTCTTCCAGACTTTTTACTCCGGGTGGCACTTGAAATTTTTTTTTGGGGGGGGGGGGGGCGGACACTGTTAAAAGTATATATTTTCTATATAAATTCCATTTCGTTTGGGGGGGGGGAGGGCGGGAGAGGGCATAGATGCCAGGAAGAAATTCTTATTGATAAGTTACGTAGTTGTCAATCATCCAATAAAATGTTAATTTGCATATTTCCAATGTGGTATCACCCCAACCACCTCGGTTTATTATTTTTTTATTAGTACATTCTTTGTCCGTGAAAGTTGTTTTACCAGACTCCTACCCTTTGGTCTTATAGCGTCTATTCGTGAACACATCATATTATTCCACCTATATATTTAAGTTAAGTGAAGAAAAGAATTGTTTTCATAATAAATTTTTAGAGGTTGTGTAACCCCATCGTGGCCACTGATTGACGATCAGTTTTTGAAAAAAATCAACGTCACATTTTTTTGACCTTTTGTAAATTTTGCAGTTGGTGTCATCCTCCCCCCCCCCCCCGGGGGGGATTTAGCTTTAATTTATCCACACTTAATAGTAAAGATGTTGATCTCAAGTCGGTTATAAAGTCGGCTACAGCTGCATGTAACGTTGTTTTCTCTATACTTTAAGCACGTTTAAGTCATGGTGCTACCCCATGGAGGGACTGGTCACTTGGTGCACCGTCTAATCTGAATGAGTGGACTGGACAACTCACACAATTTTATTTGGTTTTTGAGAAAAATGAAAAAAAAAATCGATAATAGTTTTCTCATGGGGTAATGGCCACAGCGGGTGTAGTGACTTTTACCACATCCCTACACACTACATCTGCCCACTCCCACTTCACCAAACGCTACACGTGACCACTACCACATCACCAGTTCTGTCCACAACCACATGACCATATCTGAGCACAACCACATCACCACACACTACACTTGTCCACTACCACGTCACCACACGTCCCATCTAACCATCACCACACACCACATCAGTCCACAACCACATCACCACACGCCCGATCTAACCATCACCACACACCACATCAGTCCACAACCACATCACCACACACCACATCAGTCCACAACCACATCACCACACACCACATCAGTCCACAACCACATCACCACACACCACATCAGTCCACAACCACATCACCACACACCACATCAGTCCACAACCACATCACCACACACCACATCAGTCCACAACCACATCACCACACACCACATCAGTCCACAACCACATCACCACACGCCCGATCTAACCATCACCACACACCACATCACTCCACAACCACATCACCACACACCACATCAGTCCACAACCACATCACCACACGCCACATCTGAGCACAACCACATCACAACACGCCCGATCTAACCATCACCACATCACCACACGCCCGATCTAACCATCACCACACACCACATCAGTCCACAACCACATAACCACACACCACATCAGTCCACAACCACATCACCACACACTACATCTGTCCACAACCACATCACCACACACTACACTTGTCCACTGGATTCATGTAAGACCCAACTGGACAGTTGAACTCTTTAGAAAACTCGGGGAAATTTTGTGCTGGTCCGTTGGCCCTGGGTAAAAAATAATCACAAACTTTTAATTTCAAAGGTTTCAAATGGTATATACTGGTATACATTCACAGTCACACACATACACACAAATAAATGCACACACATGCACGATTGCCAACTGACCTGAATATCGAGAGACTGTGAACGTCGTAGTTCATTAGAAGAATTGTTTGGGCGTCTGTGTTGGTCTGGCACCAGGTCTGTAGGGGGGGGGGGGGGGGGGGGGGGGAGGGGAGAAGTTAAGAATGGTATTATAATACATTTCTCAAAGTTTTAGTCCGGCTCCTAATCAATGTGACTACCATCAAATTACTATCGCTGTAGATGTGAACGACTGGTCAATCCAAAGCTTTTTCTGATCTACCGATTACACAAACACGGCCTGAACATGTACCAATAAAAACAAAGTTTTCTCCCATACCTGAGCCTGACTGATGAAGTACAGCTGGTTGTTGGTAAAGTTTAACCCCGGCAATCTTGGCTCTTCTCTCCCTTGTTTCGTCACCCAGTTCCTATAGGCCTGCAGGGGACAGAATGTAGCACTTATGTGTATATATATATATATATATATATATATATATATATATATATATATATATATATATATATATATATATATATATATATACATACATATATACATATATATATATATTATATATATATATATTTATTTATTTATTTATTTATTTATTTATTTATTTATTTATTTATTTATTTATTTATTTATTTATTTATTTATTTATTTATTTATTTATTTATTTATTTATTTATTTATTTAGTTATTTAGTTATTTATTTATTTATTTATTTATTTATTTATTTATTTATTTATTTATACGTAAAGGCTAAAAGTTAATATGAAGGAAAATGCTTAAATGCTTAAATGATTTATTATGAAAGATCAGTTGTTTTTTTTTAAATACAGATATTTAAACAAGTAGCGTCTCCTCTAACTTATAGAGTCTAGTGAGTGGACGAGTTCCGTCCAGCAGACAGTGACGTATTACCCGGTATGAATGTTTGATGCCTCCATTGTCTGCGATGTTCTCTCCCTGTGTCGTCACGCCATTGACCTGAGAGGGGGGGGGGGGGAGATTTTTTTTTATTACACAAAGTTTGATCAAGAGTTCTCTTTCCTCGTAGTATTATACTAGACTACCCGTCATCCGTTGGATAACTGTGGGTTTCGGGGGTCATCCATCAAAAAACATCACGTCTGTCACTCAGAGGCGTAGCGACCCTTCCCGGCGCCCGGGGACAAACTTTTCGATTTGAACCCCCCCCCCCCTCCCCCCCCGCAAGATTTCGATTTGCAACCCCCCCCCCCCTCAAACTTGATGTGCACCCACCCCCCTCAAGATTTCGATTTGCACCCCCCCCCCCTCAACCTTTCAATTTATTTTTCCATTTTGGCGCCCTCTAAGGTCGGCGCCCGGGGACATATGCCCCCCCCCCCCCCCCCTCGCTACGCTACTGCAGTGTCACTTATCGTCACAAAAAACAGACCCCATATTCAAAAATATGTTTTTTTTTATCTTTTAAAAACACCGAAAACACCGATTTCGGACTATCCCTTCATATACTGACGTCACAGGTGACCTACTCAACTCTACTTCACCTGCCCAGTGTCCCGCCAAGTCGCAGACAACATGTTTTTATCGGTTTAAAAACGATTCCAGCCGAGCATGTCTCTGACCACACTATCCCTTCATATGCTTAGGACAAAGAAAAAGATGAACTCTACTTCACCTGCCCTGTATCCCGCCAAGTTCAGATAGGCAACTTTATCATTCACATCTAAAAAAGTTAAAAAATAAATTGAAAAAAAAAATCATCATTGACGTATTGGTCTAGAACCTGTGCAACCCGCATGAGAGCCGAATACACTAACAACTTAGCTATTTAGTCGTAACGTCACAGATTAATTTTTATACTATACTTTAATACTTTGAGTCTCCTTATGCAACTTGAGTTACGCGCATAGATCTAGATCTAAGTCTAGAGTAGTAGTAACTTTCAAATTAAATTTTATCTTAAAATAGCCAAACAAAGATTTATATAAAATAAAGAAGGTCTGAAATTATCTAGATCTAGATCTAGATTCTACGACTCGTTTGCATAAGTCTAGAATCTAGTAGATCTAGATCTATTTGCGTAACTCTTGCTAGATCTAGGTCTAGATCTAGAATCTAGAAATTCTAGATCTAGAATCTAGAATCTAGATAGGTATATCACAAAGATTTATATCAAGTATTTAAGGACTAAAAATGTATTATGATTATAAAATGGATTGTATTTTTATTTACTTAATCTTTGGTATGTATCTAATTAATCTTTTGTTTGACCTAGATTCTAGATCTAGATATATAAATAACTTGCTTTGCCACATGATAGATCTATAAATAACTGTCTTGGTCAGATTGTAGAGAAATTTATTGTAAAACTAAATGAAAAAGACAGTTAAAAATTTATATAGGTGTTGGAACGTAATAAAAACAGCAAACGGACGTATTGTTAAAGTTGTGGCCGACAGAAAATTAGATTTAGAAGGCGTTAAACTTTTGAATGGGCCTATGATGGAAGCCGCCATTTCATTGTTATGAAAAGTAAACAAAAAATGTGACGTCACTGTTTCGTCGACTCTAGTGGTTTTTCTAATCTTTTAAAAAAAATGTGGTTAATCTACCTATGAATAAATCAATAAATTAATTAAGGTCTTTAAATAAATTTGTTATTAACAGTCTGTCTTAAAACAAAAATTGTTCTCTACCTACATACTATTTTACAGCTCTCCACGATGAGTAGAACCATTTGATATAGTAAATCAGACAAACAAATAAATATTCAAACATGTAAACAAACTTGAGTTTTAGTAGTATATAGATAGATTATAACACGCTGTTACTTAATCCCTCCCCATTTTTTTTCATCCGTTAGATGGTTTGTATTCTACTGCATCACTGGTGATGCTTTTTAAAAACGTTTCTAGCGATGGGAAAATAAAGTTTTATTAATTAAAAGATATCGGCATTTTATATTGTGAAGTAGAACGCTGTACACTTCATGTAAGAAACGGCCTTTCAATAATCTTTTCACAGAGCAATAACTGTAGATAAAACAAAATCTGATATAGCATTAGACTAAATGTCTTTAAAACAGACATTCATTAATCTTTATAGAAAATGATTCAATAAAAACAAAATACTGTATCAGAAAAGAAACCTGCAGTGGGTCATTATAGATGATTTTTATCTATTATATTTTAACAACGGCTCTATAGTAAAAAATGGAGCTGTATCTAATTTTGTATCAATGTTCTCACGTGATAAGTCTTAGCCAGTGCTTGTATAGTGTAGTTCCCATACTGATTGATAAGACATTCCTTTTTTCGATTGAATGCCTCCAGAGTTTCAGTCGACCACCAATTCTCTACGTCACCGTATTTGTTCATCTCCCTACCTGTCAGAGGGGGCAGTTATATACAGGACGACCATTAAACAACAAAATTACCAGTCATTCAGAATGTAAATAGCTAAATAAAAAATAATATTAAAAAATATAAATAATTAAAATAGATAATAAATACCAATTTGAAGTAAACTTTAACGTAACTAGTTCTAAATCTTAAAGGCTATTTATTTGGAAAAATGAAAACCAAATAAATAAAATGTGAGCAAGCTATGCATCTTTGTGAGACCGTTAAATCTACCTTGATCATCGAATCCATGAGTTATTTCGTGAGCAATGAACATGCCGATTACTCCATAATTCAAATACCTGGTTGTTTGATCATATAGCATAGTTATATTATAATCTCTCTCTCTGTATATATATATATATATATATATATATATATATATATATATATATATATATATATATATATATATATATATATATATATATGTATATATATATACATATATACATATATATATATATATATACATAGACACGTTATATATATATATATATATATATATATATATATATATATATATATATATATATATATATGTATGTATATATATATATATATATATATATATATATATATATATATATATATATATATATATATATATATGATGTAGAAGCAGAACAAATAAAATTTAGACATATAGAGTAATTTATGTACCCATGTTTAGATCCCTTACCTACACTAAATTGTTGCCAGTTTTAGGAAAACTTGTGATTGTAAACATTTGAACTTACATTGGATACGACTTTTTAAATAGTGGCGGCAACAAAATCCCAGTCATTATAGCTAGAACAAAATGAAATTAATTCTAATTGATAATTTATTAAACCATTTTGGTTTATGGGAATCTTTATATATAAATTTATATATATATATAATATATATATATATATATATATATATATATATATATATATATATATATATATATATATATATCGATGGTCTCGGTCGCAAACCGTCTAACTCAAAAAAATTCGATTTTCTTTTTTTTACATAAATCAAAAGCCAGTATGAGTCCCCCATAATGCCTGAAAATATTAGAGAAATCTGTAGAATGATTATTGATATATCATTTGAACAAACCGCCTATTATTTCAAGCGCTAAAAATCTCGGCGCAAAACGAATATCGCTATATTTGTCAGTACACTTTTGATCGGGAACGCAGTCGCACGCCGCAATCACACAATTTTACAGCACAACAGTCACAGTACTTATAGGTAAGGATATTTGATTAATTATGTTCAGATATTCTATTACATTTTATCATTTTAAAGAATAATAAACAAATAGTATTTGTTTAATATAGCCTATTTCCAGATTTCCAATAACCAAACTGATTTGTTTACAATTTTTAGGCTAAAAGAATGCTTTGAAACTAGATCTTCATTCTAGAATCTAAATATCAATCAAAACAATATTATTCGAATTATATTTCCACAAGATTGTGCAATAAATTTAATTACTGTTAATTCACTACTAGCTTTAGATTGAGGGTTCAGCTACGTGTTAAGAAATATTTATATGGTAGGTTACAAAATGTTTTGCGTACATGTTCAACGAGCTGGTTAGTTGTCTTTAGAAAAGCTTTTATGATTAATTTTTCAACAGACAAGCCTACCTCAACACACCAGATTCTCTCAACAGATTAGCCTCTCTCAACACACCAGCCTCTCTCAACACACAAGTCTTAGAACATAACAGACCAGCCTCTCTGAACAGACCAGCCTCTCAACATATCAGCCTCTCTCAACAGATTAGCCTCTCTCAACAGACCAGCCTCTCTCAACAGACCAGCCTCTCTCAACAGACCAGCCTCTCTCAACAGACCAGCCTCTCTCAACAGACCAGCCTCTCTCAACAGACCAGCCTCTCTCAACAGACCAGCCTCTCAACAGACCAGCCTCTCTTAACAGATCAGCCTCTCTCAACATATCAGCATCTCTCAACAGACCAGCCTCTCAAAGACCAGCCTCTCTCAACATATCAGCCTCTCTCAACATACCAGCCTCTCTCAAAAGACCTGCCTCTCTCAACAGACCAGCCTCTCTCAACAGACCAGCCTCTCTCAACAGACCAGCCTCTCAACATATCAGCCTCTCTCAACACACCAGTCTTACCATACAAGACACCAGCATCTCTCAACAGACCAGCTTCTCTCAACAGACCAGCCTCTCTCAACAGACCAGCCTCTCTCAACAGACCAGCCTCTCAACATATCAGCCTCTCTCAACACACCAGTCTTACCATACAAGACACCAGCATCTCTCAACTGACCAATCTTAAAAGCACCAGCCTCTCTCAACAGACAAGCCTCTCTCAACAGACCAGCCTCTCTCAACAGACCAGCCTCTCTCAACAGACCAGCCTCTCTCAACAGACCAGCCTCTCTCAACAGACCAGCCTCTCTCAACAGACCAGCCTCTCTAAACAGACCAGCCTCTCTCAACAGATTAGCCTCTCCCAACAGACCAGATTCTCTCAACAGACCAGCCTCTCTCAACAGACCAGCCTCTCTCAACAGACCAGCCTCTCTCAACAGACCAGTCTTACCATACAAGACACCAGCATCTCTCAACTGACCAATCTTTAAGGAACCAGCATCTCTCAACTGACCAGCCTTTCACAACAGACCAGTATTAACATAGAAAAGACCAAACTCTCTTCAATGACCAATCTTACCATATAGGAAACTAGAATATCTCAACATAAATCTAACCCTCTAAGACACCAGCAACTCAACAGACCAGCCTCTCTCAACAGACCATTCTTACCATACAAGAGACCAGTCTCTCTCAGCAAACCAGTCGTAATATACAAAAGACCAAACTCTCTCAACACACCAGTCTTACCAAACAAGTCACCAGCCTTTCTCAACAGACCAGTTGTAACATACAATAGACCAGCCTCACATAACAGACAATAGACACCAGCCACCCTCAAAAAGACCAGTATTACCATACAAGAGACCAGCCGATCTCAAAAGACCAGTCAGACCTATCAAGAATTCAAAGCGACAGATATTCGTGCACTGCAGTACAAGCCTGATGCTACTGTCTACTTCAAAGTGAATTAGCAAATAGCTGGCAATTGCTAAGCTAGGGTCGTAAGATTATGATCTCATCTGTAGCCCCTGACAAGTTGTACAAGAGCAGAAAACAAAGATAAAAGCTGTCATATATGAGCACCTAAAAGCAAGTTATAAATTCACATTTTTGTGATGATTTGCCTGATTTTAAAAATATGTTGCCATTTTAATGTCTCTTCGTGTGACGTTTATTTAAAGAATAAATTTAAAAAATAAATACATTGTTTTTGTTACATTTTGTCAAAACATTAAGTCATTATTAATGTGATTAAAGTGTTATGTCTCATTCATAATATATCTGAAAATAAGGTATATATTTTTACTGTTGTCATTCTACAAACCCAGCACCCACTAGATTTAGTAAAATAAACTGTGAGAATAGAAAGATGTTATAAATAAAGCATAACCATCAACAGTTAATTAACAAGTCTAGTGCTAAATACAGCCATAATGAATAAACAGTCGAAAGCGATAAAGCAATATTAACACATCTCTACTAAAATTAAACTGACCTCATAAAGTAGAATAAACTCAAATAATTAAAATATGAGCCCAAAACTATAATCTAAATATTATGAACTGTTAATTATAACTTAAAAGCATAAACATAACTAAAACACGTTCATTGGACAAAACGAACGAACGCGGCTGAGACCGAAATTCTCGGATCAAAACAGCTAAGTCTGCGCGCGCACAGATAGACGGTTTGCACCGAGAATTTTAGACCGAGCAAACCGTCTATCTTTTAAAACCTGCTATAATTTTGTAAATATTAACCTAACTCATTTTAAAACGCTATAGTATAGTCGGTAGAGAGAGTCTTCGCAAATATGATTAAAAATAGTTTGTATTAAAGCGATCAACAAACAAATAATCAGTTTTTTTTGTCTCTCCTGTAAAATTTACATTTTTGGAGTTAGACGGTTTGCGACCGAGACCATCGATATATATATATATATATATATATATATATATATATATATATATATATATATATATATATATATATATATATATATATATATACAAATATATATATATATATATATATATATATATATATATATATATATATATATATATACAAATATATATATATATATATATATATATATATATATATATATATGTATGTGTTTATTTATATACATATAAGTACTCTAAAGCTATTCAAACAGACAAATTATAGTTATGTATTATGTATTATTACTGTATAATTACTATAAAACGTGTTTGAATGTTTAGATATGTGTCAATACTTTACCAAAACTTACTTACCAATGGTGTTTGAATCAGACAAATAACTTCCTTTAAGATCAATGGCACTGAAGGAGGAGCTTCAAATGTAAATAAAACGTTACAAAGATCTTTTGAAATGATTTAAGTTTATTTATTTTTATGTTACTGTTTTTTTTTAAATGTGAAAGCACATCAATAAATATTTTCACAATTTAGATGAGATTTTTTAATTCTCTCTCTGAAAGTTCTTCTTATTTTCAAAGATTTTTAAAAAAATATGAAGCAACATATATTTGTTTTTCAGCGAATTAAAGCGTAGATAATGAACTCACAGAACTGAGTTACCCCGCCATCTGAGGGTCCTCCAGTTGATGTACGAATACTCGACCCTAGCGTCAGCGAGGTTCTCCAGGAAAGTCGAGTTCTTGTAGGTAAACTAGGATAACAAAATATTCTTGTAGTTAAACTAGGACTTTTTACAGAGTAGGTCATGTTCTTGTAGGTAAACTAGGACATTTTTACAGAGTAGGTCATGTTCTTGTAGGTAAACTAGGACATTTTATATAGTAGGTCATGTTTTGATAGGTAAACTAGGACATTTTAAATAGTAGGTCATGTTTTGATAGGTAAACTAGGACAACACAGTTTAAAAGAGTAGGTCTTGTTCTTGTAGGTAAACTAGGACAACAAATCAAATAAACTAGGTCGCATTTTTTAATGTATACCCTAACGACAAATCTTAGTGGTTCGCGTTATTTAATGTAACTTAGGATAATATTTTTACAAAATAGGTAATGTTTTGCTTTTAAACTAAGAAAATAACTTTCAAAAAGTAGGTCAAGTTAGTCTAAGTAAACTAGGACACCTAGATTTACAAAGTAAATGAAGTTCGCGTATGTAAATTAGGTAAACAAATGCTAATATAGCGCAACACCACAACCAGTAGAAAAGATTACACGACTAATATTATTCTTATACGGAATATTTTTTATTAAATCCTTACGGGACGTCCATAAATGACGTCATACTGATATGACGGAAAGGGAGTCCGTAATATTGTGAAGGGGTATGATGAGAGGGAGGGGGAGGGCGGGGGGGGGGGGGTTAAGATAGTGTGACGTCACACATTTGCTTTATAAAAAAAGTAATGTTAGAAAACAAATTTTAGCCGTTATTTCACGTTTTCGATAACTGTTTTAATAAAATGTAATAAGGAATTGATTAAAATAATCTATGTTGACCGAGCTTAGACTAGGTTTTAATAAAAATTCAACTGCTGTTGTGTGATCTCATTTTAAGGGGGGGGGGTCTGGTTTTTTTGTGACGCAGGGTAGAGGGGAGGTAAAATTCGTTAAAAACAGCGTGACATCATTAATGGATGACCCCTTAATTCACGGACATAAAAAAATATACTTGACCGGGTAGTACAAACACTGTAAAACTTACGTTCATATACTTCATTTCAATGAATGTGTCGTTCATTAGCTCATCTGGGTAGCCAATGACAAACTTGATGAAGTCGTTCTAAAATATGTAAAGAAATAATTTAGATAGTTTAAGACATTGTATGTTGTTTAACTAAAACTAAACTCTAGCTATACAATATTTTTATCTCCAAAATACATCAACTGTTCCATTCTAAGGAAACACTTTAATATTACTCCACTATTTAACTACATGTGTTTTATTTCGTTCAAATTGCTTCGAAAACAATAACAAAAAATATATGCTACATGAGACAACATATGGCATGATAATTTATCAGAAATTATTTCAAACGAATGCACGAACCTTTTCTTTTGCACGTTGCCTAGTTTGTTCATCCATCCAACCAGCTTCATCGAGAACGTCTTGAAATGTGCTTTGAATATTTTTCCCCATAGTTAGAAGCTGTGAAATTAACACATACATTAGATGCAGAGGCGTAGCGATGGGGTGCAGGGGGGGGGGACATATGTCCTCGGGCGCTGACCTTAGGGGGCGCCAAAATGGGTTGTAAAAACAAATTAAAATGTCAATTTAGCTGCCATTTGTGCAGTATGAGGAGGGGGGTGGGTGGGTGCAAATCTAAAGTTTGAGGGGGGAGGGGGGGCGCCAAATTGAAAGTTTGTCCCCGGGCGCCGGGAAGGGTCGCTACGCCTCTGATTAGATGTAACATTAAAAATCAAACAATCAGAGCTAAGTGATGCTGATTACCTTTTATTCATCAGAGGGGCGGAACTTGTACTTTGTGATAATTTATTATTGTTAAAAATTGTGCGTAAATGTTTTTGTGTTTCTTTGTAAAGGAGTAATTTTTATTACCCACCATTTCCTTCATTTCATCATCAAAGTAATCCCTGACAAACATTTTGGCCAATGGCATGCCAATGAAGCTGTTGACTGTTGATACACAACCCTTGAAGACAGGTGGTCGAGTGGCTAGTCCTGTCATCACCTGCAATACATTGACAGTCCCTGCATCACCAATCAAAGATAATTAACGAGTTAGTAATACCTAAACAATACGAGTCAACCAGTCACAAGATGTAAGGCGATGTCTACAATCAGAGTTTCTTCCAGGCATCTCTTCGGGGGGGCAAAGCCCCCCCCCCCGAAATTTTTTTACCGCCCCCCCCCCGGAACGAAATGAAATTTATATAATTTATATAGAAAATATATACTTTTAACCGTGTCCGCCCCCCCCCCCCCCCCCGCAGAAAGTCTACCGCCCCCCCCCCGAAAATTTCAAGTGCCCCCCCCCCCCCCCCCCCGGAGAAAAAAGT
Source organism: Physella acuta (assembly GCF_028476545.2). Classification (NCBI taxonomy): domain Eukaryota; kingdom Metazoa; phylum Mollusca; class Gastropoda; family Physidae; genus Physella; species Physella acuta. The sequence goes on from NW_026731809.1 coordinate 122,037, forward strand.
CTGGAAGAAACACTGTCTACAATTACAGAAAACCTTTAATTTAATTAACAATGATTGTTTGTTTGCTATTCTGGTTGTGTGTTTGCTATTCTGTTTGTGTGTTTGCGACAACTCTGGAAATTCAATTTTGACCCACTTCTGATTTAGCTACAACTTTCCAGAAACGTTCGTCTAGAACATCAGTGTCAGAATATCTAATTTTTAATCTATTCATATATTAAATTAGTCATTATAAATCAATTAAATGACTTTTGTATTCTATAACACAAGCATCGATAGCAAGACCAAAAGCTCACTAAGGTCAACTAGTGCTTTATCATACACTGACAGGTTTTTAAGGCCTATTTTACTTTTCATTTACGAAATACTCAGTAAAGAAATATTCTTATCAATTTATCACTTTTAACATCACAGATCCTCGAGCGAACCTATAGCATTCTGTAAAATGATTTCACGCCCGCTAATACATCAGCAACATGTTAATACCAAATTTAATACGGCTATAAATGAATATGGTCGATAAATAATACCAAAATTGCGAGGGCGGCATGATAAAATGAGCTCACTTTTTGGTAATCGTAGTAGAGTGACAAGTACTTCTCTCCCATCAGCTTGTTTACAGAGAGCATGAATTTAAACAAAATGTAGTTTGCTATGGTTCTGAAAATATAGAGACACGTTTAAATGTTAGATAGTTGGTTTTGGACAAAATGTAGTTTGCTATGGTCCTGAAAATATAGAGACACGTTTAAACGTTATGCAGACAATTTGCTTTTGGACAATATGCGTTGACTTTTCTCTTTTGCAGTCACCATTTTAGTGTCTGGTTTAGCTCAGATAGATTATTCACCTTTTTGACGTCTGATTAGGTTGTGTACTCACTGTTTTGACGTCTGATTGAGTCGTGTACTCACCGTTTTGACGTCTGATTGAGTCGTGTACTCACCGTTTTGACGTCTGATTGAGACGTGTACTCACCGTTTTGACGTCTGATTGAGTCGTGTACTCACTGTTTTGACGTCTGATTGAGTCGTGTACTCACCGTTTTAACGTCTGATTGAGTCGTGTACTCACCGTTTTGACGTCTGATTGAGTCGTGTACTCACCGTTTTGACGTCTGATTGAGTCGTGTACTCACCGTTTTGACGTCTGATTGAGTCGTGTACTCACCGTTTTGACGTCTGATTGAGTCGTGTACTCACCGTTTTGACGTCTGATTGAGTCGTGTACTCACCGTTTTGACGTCTGATTTAGCACACCCACCAGCCTGTCAAAATATGCTGGCACATAGTTGTTGACCCTCTCACTCTCGTCAATGTCCGTGATGCCAATATGAGGGTCACTCAGCAAAGTTTGGAAGAAATGTGTCCAGTTCATTATCTAAAATATAAAATGTGTCCAGTTCATTATCTAAATTATATAATGTGTCCAGTTCATTATCTAAAATATATAATGTGTCCAGTTCATTATCTAAAATATATAATGTGTCCAGTTCATTATCTAAAATATAAAATGTGTCCAGTTCATTATCTAAATTATATAATGTGTCCAGTTCATTATCTAAAATATAAAATGTGTCCAGTTCATTATCTAAAATAAAAAATGTGTCCAGTTCATTATCTAAAATATAAAATGTGTCCAGTTCATTATCTAAAATATAAACATGTGTCCAGTTCATTATCTAAATTATATAATGTGTCCAGTTCATTATCTAAAATAAAAAATGTGTCCAGTTCATTATCTAAAATATAAACATGTGTCCAGTTCATTATCTAAAATAAAAAACGTGTCCAGTTCATTATCTAAAATATAAACATGTGTCCAGTTCATTATCTAAAATAAAAAATGTGTCCAGTTCATTATCTAAAATATAAACATGTGTCCAGTTCATTATCTAAAATAAAAAATGTGTCCAGTTCATTATCTAAAATATAAACATGTGTCCAGTTCATTATCTAAAATATAAAATGTGTCCAGTTCATTATCTAAAATAAAAAATGTGTCCAGTTCATTATCTAAAATATAAAATGTGTCCAGTTCATTATCTAAAATATAAACATGTGTCCAGTTCATTATCTAAATTATATAATGTGTCCAGTTCATTTTCTAAAATATAAAATGTGTCCAGTTCATTATCTAAAATATAAACATGTGTCCAGTTCATTATCTAAAATATATAATGTGTCCAGTTCATTATCTAAAATATATAATGTGTCCAGTTCATTATCTAAAATATATAATGTGTCCAGTTCATTATCTAAAATATATAATGTGTCCAGTTCATTATCTAAAATATAAAATGTGTCCAGTTCATTATCTAAAATATAAAATGTGTCCAGTTCATTATCTAAAATATAAACATGTGTCCAGTTCATTATCTAAATTATATAATGTGTCCAGTTCATTATCTAAAATAAAAAATGTGTCCAGTTCATTATCTAAAATATAAACATGTGTCCAGTTCATTATCTAAAATAAAAAACGTGTCCAGTTCATTATCTAAAATATAAACATGTGTCCAGTTCATTATCTAAAATAAAAAATGTGTCCAGTTCATTATCTAAAATATAAACATGTGTCCAGTTCATTATCTAAAATAAAAAATGTGTCCAGTTCATTATCTAAAATATAAACATGTGTCCAGTTCATTATCTAAAATATAAAATGTGTCCAGTTCATTATCTAAAATAAAAAATGTGTCCAGTTCATTATCTAAAATATAAAATGTGTCCAGTTCATTATCTAAAATATAAACATGTGTCCAGTTCATTATCTAAATTATATAATGTGTCCAGTTCATTTTCTAAAATATAAAATGTGTCCAGTTCATTATCTAAAATATAAACATGTGTCCAGTTCATTATCTAAAATATATAATGTGTCCAGTTCATTATCTAAAATATATAATGTGTCCAGTTCATTATCTAAAATATATAATGTGTCCAGTTCATTATCTAAAATATATAATGTGTCCAGTTCATTATCTAAAATATAAAATGTGTCCAGTTCATTATCTAAAATATATAATGTGTCCAGTTCATTATCTAAAATATAAACATGTGTCCAGTTCATTATCTAAAATATATAATGTGTCCAGTTCATTATCTAAAATATAAACATGTGTCCAGTTCATTATCTAAAATATATAATGTGTCCAGTTCATTATCTAAATTATAAACATGTGTCCAGTTCATTATCTAAAATATATAATGTGTCCAGTTCATTATCTAAAATATAAACATGTGTCCAGTTCATTATCTAAAATATAATATGTGTCCAGTTCATTATCTAAATTATATAATGTGTCCAGTTCATTATCTAAAATATATAATGTGTCCAGTTCATTATCTAAAATATAAACATGTGTCCAGTTCATTATCTAAAATATATAATGTGTCCAGTTCATTATCTAAAATATAAACATGTGTCCAGTTCATTATCTAAAATAAAAAATGTGTCCAGTTCATTATCTAAATTATATAATGTGTCCAGTTCATTATCTAAAATATAAACATGTGTCCAGTTCATTATCTAAATTATATAATGTGTCCAGTTCATTATCTAAAATATATAATGTGTCCAGTTCATTATCTAAATTATATAATGTGTCCAGTTCATTATCTAAAATATAAACATGTGTCCAGTTCATTATCTAAAATATATAATGTGTCCAGTTCATTATCTAAATTATATAATGTGTCCAGTTCATTATCTGAAATATAAACATGTGTCCAGTTCATTATCTAAAATATATAATGTGTCCAGTTCATTATCTAAAATATATAATGTGTCCAGTTCATTATCTAAATTATATAATGTGTCCAGTTCATTATCTAAAATAAAAAATGTGTCCAGTTCATTATCTAAAATATAAACATGTGTCCAGTTCATTATCTAAAATAAAAAATGTGTCCAGTTCATTATCTAAAATATAAACATGTGTCCAGTTCATTATCTAAAATAAAAAATGTGTCCAGTTCATTATCTAAAATAAAAAATGTGTCCAGTTCATTATCTAAAATATAAACATGTGTCCAGTTCATTATCTAAAATATAATATGTGTCCAGTTCATTATCTAAAATATATAATGTGTCCAGTTCATTATCTAAATTATATAATGTGTCCAGTTCATTATCTAAAATATAAACATGTGTCCAGTTCATTATCTAAAATATATAATGTGTCCAGTTCATTATCTAAAATATATAATGTGTCCAGTTCATTATCTAAATTATATAATGTGTCCAGTTCATTATCTAAAATAAAAAATGTGTCCAGTTCATTATCTAAAATATAATCATGTGTCCAGTTCATTATCTAAAATAAAAAATGTGTCCAGTTCATTATCTAAAATATAAACATGTGTCCAGTTCATTATCTAAAATAAAAAATGTGTCCAGTTCATTATCTAAAATAAAAAATGTGTCCAGTTCATTATCTAAAATATAAACATGTGTCCAGTTCATTATCTAAAATATAAAATGTGTCCAGTTCATTATCTAAAATAAAAAATGTGTCCAGTTCATTATCTAAAATATAAAATGTGTCCAGTTCATTATCTAAAATATAAACATGTGTCCAGTTCATTATCTAAATTATATAATGTGTCCAGTTCATTTTCTAAAATATAAAATGTGTCCAGTTCATTATCTAAAATATAAAATGTGTCCAGTTCATTATCTAAATTATAAACATGTGTCCAGTTCATTATCTAAAATATATAATGTGTCCAGTTCATTATCTAAAATATAAACATGTGTCCAGTTCATTATCTAAAATATAATATGTGTCCAGTTCATTATCTAAATTATATAATGTGTCCAGTTCATTATCTAAAATATATAATGTGTCCAGTTCATTATCTAAAATATAAACATGTGTCCAGTTCATTATCTAAAATATATAATGTGTCCAGTTCATTATCTAAAATATAAACAGGTGTCCAGTTCATTATCTAAAATAAAAAATGTGTCCAGTTCATTATCTAAATTATATAATGTGTCCAGTTCATTATCTAAAATATAAACATGTGTCCAGTTCATTATCTAAATTATATAATGTGTCCAGTTCATTATCTAAAATATATAATGTGTCCAGTTCATTATCTAAATTATATAATGTGTCCAGTTCATTATCTAAAATATAAACATGTGTCCAGTTCATTATCTAAAATATATAATGTGTCCAGTTCATTATCTAAATTATATAATGTGTCCAGTTCATTATCTAAAATATAAACATGTGTCCAGTTCATTATCTAAAATATATAATGTGTCCAGTTCATTATCTAAAATATATAATGTGTCCAGTTCATTATCTAAAATATATAATGTGTCCAGTTCATTATCTAAAATATATAATGTGTCCAGTTCATTATCTAAAATATATAATGTGTCCAGTTCATTATCTAAAATATAAAATGTGTCCAGTTCATTATCTAAAATATATAATGTGTCCAGTTCATTATCTAAAATATAAACATGTGTCCAGTTCATTATCTAAAATATATAATGTGTCCAGTTCATTATCTAAAATATAAACATGTGTCCAGTTCATTATCTAAAATATATAATGTGTCCAGTTAATTATCTAAAATATAAACATGTGTCCAGTTCATTATCTAAAATATATGTGTCCAGTTCATTATCTAAAATATATAATGTGTCCAGTTCATTATCTAAAATATAAAATGTGTCCAGTTCATTATCTAAAATATATAATGTGTCCAGTTCATTATCTAAAATATATGTGTCCAGTTCATTATCTAAATTATATAATGTGTCTAGTTCATTATCTAAAATATATAATGTGTCCAGTTCATTATCTAAAATATATAATGTGTCCAGTTCATTATCTAAAATATATAATGTGTCCAGTTCATTATCTTAAATATATAATGTGTCCAGTTCATTATCTAAAATATATAATGTGTCCAGTTCATTATCTAAAATATATAATGTGTCCAGTTCATTATCTTAAATATATAATGTGTCCAGTTCATTATCTAAAATATATAATGTGTCCAGTTCATTATCTAAAATATATAATGTGTCCAGTTCATTATCTAAATTATATAATGTGTCCAGTTCATTATCTAAAATATATAATGTGTCCAGTTCATTATCTAAAATATAAACATGTGTCCAGTTCATTATCTAAATTATATAATGTGTCCAGTTCATTATCTAAAATAAAAAATGTGTCCAGTTCATTATCTAAAATATAAACATGTGTCCAGTTCATTATCTAAAATAAAAAATGTGTCCAGTTCATTATCTAAAATATAAACATGTGTCCAGTTCATTATCTAAAATAAAAAATGTGTCCAGTTCATTATCTAAAATATAAACATGTGTCCAGTTCATTATCTAAAATAAAAAATGTGTCCAGTTCATTATCTAAAATATAAACATGTGTCCAGTTCATTATCTAAAATATAAAATGTGTCCAGTTCATTATCTAAAATAAAAAATGTGTCCAGTTCATTATCTAAAATATAAAATGTGTCCAGTTCATTATCTAAAATATAAACATGTGTCCAGTTCATTATCTAAATTATATAATGTGTCCAGTTCATTTTCTAAAATATAAAATGTGTCCAGTTCATTATCTAAAATATAAAATGTGTCCAGTTCATTATCTAAATTATAAACATGTGTCCAGTTCATTATCTAAAATATATAATGTGTCCAGTTCATTATCTAAAATATAAACATGTGTCCAGTTCATTATCTAAAATATAGTATGTGTCCAGTTCATTATCTAAATTATATAATGTGTCCAGTTCATTATCTAAACTATATAATGTGTCCAGTTCATTATCTAAAATATAAACATGTGTCCAGTTCATTATCTAAAATATATAATGTGTCCAGTTCATTATCTAAAATATAAACATGTGTCCAGTTCATTATCTAAAATAAAAAATGTGTCCAGTTCATTATCTAAATTATATAATGTGTCCAGTTCATTATCTAAAATATAAACATGTGTCCAGTTCATTATCTAAATTATATAATGTGTCCAGTTCATTATCTAAAATATATAATGTGTCCAGTTCATTATCTAAATTATATAATGTGTCCAGTTCATTATCTAAAATATAAACATGTGTCCAGTTCATTATCTAAAATATATAATGTGTCCAGTTCATTATCTAAATTATATAATGTGTCCAGTTCATTATCTAAAATATAAACATGTGTCCAGTTCATTATCTAAAATATATAATGTGTCCAGTTCATTATCTAAAATATATAATGTGTCCAGTTCATTATCTAAATTATATAATGTGTCCAGTTCATTATCTAAAATAAAATATGTGTCCAGTTCATTATCTAAAATATAAACATGTGTCCAGTTCATTATCTAAAATAAAAAATGTGTCCAGTTCATTATCTAAAATATAAACATGTGTCCAGTTCATTATCTAAAATAAAAAATGTGTCCAGTTCATTATCTAAAATAAAAAATGTGTCCAGTTCATTATCTAAAATATAAACATGTGTCCAGTTCATTATCTAAAATATAATATGTGTCCAGTTCATTATCTAAAATATATAATGTGTCCAGTTCATTATCTAAATTATATAATGTGTCCAGTTCATTATCTAAAATATAAACATGTGTCCAGTTCATTATCTAAAATATATAATGTGTCCAGTTCATTATCTAAAATATATAATGTGTCCAGTTCATTATCTAAATTATATAATGTGTCCAGTTCATTATCTAAAATAAAAAATGTGTCCAGTTCATTATCTAAAATATAAACATGTGTCCAGTTCATTATCTAAAATAAAAAATGTGTCCAGTTCATTATCTAAAATATAAACATGTGTCCAGTTCATTATCTAAAATAAAAAATGTGTCCAGTTCATTATCTAAAATAAAAAAGGTGTCCAGTTCATTATCTAAAATATAAACATGTGTCCAGTTCATTATCTAAAATAAAAAATGTGTCCAGTTCATTATCTAAAATATAAACATGTGTCCAGTTCATTATCTAAAATAAAAAATGTGTCCAGTTCATTATCTAAAATATAAACATGTGTCCAGTTCATTATCTAAAATATAAAATGTGTCCAGTTCATTATCTAAAATATAAACATGTGTCCAGTTCATTATCTAAATTATATAATGTGTCCAGTTCATTTTCTAAAATATAAAATGTGTCCAGTTCATTATCTAAAATATAAAATGTGTCCAGTTCATTATCTAAATTATAAACATGTGTCCAGTTCATTATCTAAAATATATAATGTGTCCAGTTCATTATCTAAAATATAAACATGTGTCCAGTTCATTATCTAAAATATAATATGTGTCCAGTTCATTATCTAAATTATATAATGTGTCCAGTTCATTATCTAAAATATATAATGTGTCCAGTTCATTATCTAAAATATAAACATGTGTCCAGTTCATTATCTAAAATATATAATGTGTCCAGTTCATTATCTAAAATATAAACATGTGTCCAGTTCATTATCTAAAATATAAACATGTGTCCAGTTCATTATCTAAATTATATAATGTGTCCAGTTCATTATCTAAAATGTAAACATGTGTCCAGTTCATTATCTAAAATATAAACATGTGTCCAGTTCATTATCTAAATTATATAATGTGTCCAGTTCATTATCTAAAATATAAACATGTGTCCAGTTCATTATCTAAAATATAAACATGTGTCCAGTTCATTATCTAAATCATATAATGTGTCCAGTTCATTATCTAAAATATATAATGTGTCCAGTTCATTATCTAAATTATATAATGTGTCCAGTTCATTATCTAAAATATAAACATGTGTCCAGTTCATTATCTAAAATATATAATGTGTCCAGTTCATTATCTAAATTATATAATGTGTCCAGTTCATTATCTAAAATATAAACATGTGTCCAGTTCATTATCTAAAATATATAATGTGTCCAGTTCATTATCTAAAATATATAATGTGTCCAGTTCATTATCTAAATTATATAATGTGTCCAGTTCATTATCTAAAATACAAAATGTGTCCAGTTCATTATCTAAAATATAAACATGTGTCCAGTTCATTATCTAAAATAAAAAATGTGTCCAGTTCATTATCTAAAATATAAACATGTGTCCAGTTCATTATCTAAAATAAAAAATGTGTCCAGTTCATTATCTAAAATAAAAAATGTGTCCAGTTCATTATCTAAAATATAAACATGTGTCCAGTTCATTATCTAAAATATAATATGTGTCCAGTTCATTATCTAAAATATATAATGTGTCCAGTTCATTATCTAAATTATATAATGTGTCCAGTTCATTATCTAAAATATAAACATGTGTCCAGTTCATTATCTAAAATATATAATGTGTCCAGTTCATTATCTAAAATATATAATGTGTCCAGTTCATTATCTAAATTATATAATGTGTCCAGTTCATTATCTAAAATAAAAAATGTGTCCAGTTCATTATCTAAAATATAATCATGTGTCCAGTTCATTATCTAAAATAAAAAATGTGTCCAGTTCATTATCTAAAATATAAACATGTGTCCAGTTCATTATCTAAAATAAAAAATGTGTCCAGTTCATTATCTAAAATAAAAAATGTGTCCAGTTCATTATCTAAAATATAAACATGTGTCCAGTTCATTATCTAAAATATAAAATGTGTCCAGTTCATTATCTAAAATAAAAAATGTGTCCAGTTCATTATCTAAAATATAAAATGTGTCCAGTTCATTATCTAAAATATAAACATGTGTCCAGTTCATTATCTAAATTATATAATGTGTCCAGTTCATTTTCTAAAATATAAAATGTGTCCAGTTCATTATCTAAAATATAAAATGTGTCCAGTTCATTATCTAAATTATAAACATGTGTCCAGTTCATTATCTAAAATATATAATGTGTCCAGTTCATTATCTAAAATATAAACATGTGTCCAGTTCATTATCTAAAATATAATATGTGTCCAGTTCATTATCTAAATTATATAATGTGTCCAGTTCATTATCTAAAATATATAATGTGTCCAGTTCATTATCTAAAATATAAACATGTGTCCAGTTCATTATCTAAAATATATAATGTGTCCAGTTCATTATCTAAAATATAAACATGTGTCCAGTTCATTATCTAAAATAAAAAATGTGTCCAGTTCATTATCTAAATTATATAATGTGTCGCGTTCATTATCTAAAATATAAACATGTGTCCAGTTCATTATCTAAATTATATAATGTGTCCAGTTCATTATCTAAAATATATAATGTGTCCAGTTCATTATCTAAATTATATAATGTGTCCAGTTCATTATCTAAAATATAAACATGTGTCCAGTTCATTATCTAAAATATATAATGTGTCCAGTTCATTATCTAAATTATATAATGTGTCCAGTTCATTATCTAAAATATAAACATGTGTCCAGTTCATTATCTAAAATATATAATGTGTCCAGTTCATTATCTAAAATATATAATGTGTCCAGTTCATTATCTAAAATATATAATGTGTCCAGTTCATTATCTAAAATATATAATGTGTCCAGTTCATTATCTAAAATATAAAATGTGTCCAGTTCATTATCTAAAATATATAATGTGTCCAGTTCATTATCTAAAATATAAACATGTGTCCAGTTCATTATCTAAAATATATAATGTGTCCAGTTCATTATCTAAAATATAAACATGTGTCCAGTTCATTATCTAAAATATATAATGTGTCCAGTTCATTATCTAAAATATAAACATGTGTCCAGTTCATTATCTAAAATATATAATGTGTCCAGTTCATTATCTAAAATATAAAATGTGTCCAGTTCATTATCTAAAATATATAATGTGTCCAGTTCATTATCTAAAATATATGTGTCCAGTTCATTATCTAAATTATATAATGTGTCTAGTTCATTATCTAAAATATATAATGTGTCCAGTTCATTATCTAAAATATATAATGTGTCCAGTTCATTATCTAAAATATATAATGTGTCCAGTTCATTATCTTAAATATATAATGTGTCCAGTTCATTATCTAAAATATATAATGTGTCCAGTTCATTATCTAAAATATATAATGTGTCCAGTTCATTATCTTAAATATATAATGTGTCCAGTTCATTATCTAAAATATATAATGTGTCCAGTTCATTATCTAAAATATATAATGTGTCCAGTTCATTATCTAAATTATATAATGTGTCCAGTTCATTATCTAAAATATATAATGTGTCCAGTTCATTATCTAAAATATAAACATGTGTCCAGTTCATTATCTAAATTATATATTGTGTCCAGTTCATTATCTAAAATAAAAAATGTGTCCAGTTCATTATCTAAAATATAAACATGTGTCCAGTTCATTATCTAAAATAAAAAATGTGTCCAGTTCATTATCTAAAATATAAACATGTGTCCAGTTCATTATCTAAAATAAAAAATGTGTCCAGTTCATTATCTAAAATATAAACATGTGTCCAGTTCATTATCTAAAATAAAAAATGTGTCCAGTTCATTATCTAAAATATAAACATGTGTCCAGTTCATTATCTAAAATATAAAATGTGTCCAGTTCATTATCTAAAATAAAAAATGTGTCCAGTTCATTATCTAAAATATAAAATGTGTCCAGTTCATTATCTAAAATATAAACATGTGTCCAGTTCATTATCTAAATTATATAATGTGTCCAGTTCATTTTCTAAAATATAAAATGTGTCCAGTTCATTATCTAAAATATAAAATGTGTCCAGTTCATTATCTAAATTATAAACATGTGTCCAGTTCATTATCTAAAATATATAATGTGTCCAGTTCATTATCTAAAATATAAACATGTGTCCAGTTCATTATCTAAAATATAATATGTGTCCAGTTCATTATCTAAATTATATAATGTGTCCAGTTCATTATCTAAAATATATAATGTGTCCAGTTCATTATCTAAAATATAAACATGTGTCCAGTTCATTATCTAAAATATATAATGTGTCCAGTTCATTATCTAAAATATAAACATGTGTCCAGTTCATTATCTAAAATAAAAAATGTGTCCAGTTCATTATCTAAATTATATAATGTGTCCAGTTCATTATCTAAAATATAAACATGTGTCCAGTTCATTATCTAAATTATATAATGTGTCCAGTTCATTATCTAAAATATATAATGTGTCCAGTTCATTATCTAAATTATATAATGTGTCCAGTTCATTATCTAAAATATAAACATGTGTCCAGTTCATTATCTAAAATATATAATGTGTCCAGTTCATTATCTAAATTATATAATGTGTCCAGTTCATTATCTAAAATATAAACATGTGTCCAGTTCATTATCTAAAATATATAATGTGTCCTGTTCATTATCTAAAATATATAATGTGTCCAGTTCATTATCTAAATTATATAATGTGTCCAGTTCATTATCTAAAATAAAAAATGTGTCCAGTTCATTATCTAAAATATAAACATGTGTCCAGTTCATTATCTAAAATAAAAAATGTGTCCAGTTCATTATCTAAAATATAAACATGTGTCCAGTTCATTATCTAAAATAAAAAATGTGTCCAGTTCATTATCTAAAATATAAACATGTGTCCAGTTCATTATCTAAAATATAATATGTGTCCAGTTCATTATCTAAAATATATAATGTGTCCAGTTCATTATCTAAATTATATAATGTGTCCAGTTCATTATCTAAAATATAAACATGTGTCCAGTTCATTATCTAAAATATATAATGTGTCCAGTTCATTATCTAAAATATATAATGTGTCCAGTTCATTATCTAAATTATATAATGTGTCCAGTTCATTTTCTAAAATATAAAATGTGTCCAGTTCATTATCTAAAATATAAAATGTGTCCAGTTCATTATCTAAATTATAAACATGTGTCCAGTTCATTATCTAAAATATATAATGTGTCCAGTTCATTATCTAAAATATAAACATGTGTCCAGTTCATTATCTAAAATATATAATGTGTCCAGTTCATTATCTAAAATATAAACATGTGTCCAGTTCATTATCTAAAATATATGTGTCCAGTTCATTATCTAAAATATATAATGTGTCCAGTTCATTATCTAAAATATAAAATGTGTCCAGTTCATTATCTAAAATATATAATGTGTCCAGTTCATTATCTAAAATATATGTGTCCAGTTCATTATCTAAATTATATAATGTGTCTAGTTCATTATCTAAAATATATAATGTGTCCAGTTCATTATCTAAAATATATAATGTGTCCAGTTCATTATCTAAAATATATAATGTGTCCAGTTCATTATCTTAAATATATAATGTGTCCAGTTCATTATCTAAAATATATAATGTGTCCAGTTCATTATCTAAAATATATAATGTGTCCAGTTCATTATCTTAAATATATAATGTGTCCAGTTCATTATCTAAAATATATAATGTGTCCAGTTCATTATCTAAAATATATAATGTGTCCAGTTCATTATCTAAATTATATAATGTGTCCAGTTCATTATCTAAAATATATAATGTGTCCAGTTCATTATCTAAAATATAAACATGTGTCCAGTTCATTATCTAAATTATATATTGTGTCCAGTTCATTATCTAAAATAAAAAATGTGTCCAGTTCATTATCTAAAATATAAACATGTGTCCAGTTCATTATCTAAAATAAAAAATGTGTCCAGTTCATTATCTAAAATATAAACATGTGTCCAGTTCATTATCTAAAATAAAAAATGTGTCCAGTTCATTATCTAAAATATAAACATGTGTCCAGTTCATTATCTAAAATAAAAAATGTGTCCAGTTCATTATCTAAAATATAAACATGTGTCCAGTTCATTATCTAAAATATAAAATGTGTCCAGTTCATTATCTAAAATAAAAAATGTGTCCAGTTCATTATCTAAAATATAAAATGTGTCCAGTTCATTATCTAAAATATAAACATGTGTCCAGTTCATTATCTAAATTATATAATGTGTCCAGTTCATTTTCTAAAATATAAAATGTGTCCAGTTCATTATCTAAAATATAAAATGTGTCCAGTTCATTATCTAAATTATAAACATGTGTCCAGTTCATTATCTAAAATATATAATGTGTCCAGTTCATTATCTAAAATATAAACATGTGTCCAGTTCATTATCTAAAATATAATATGTGTCCAGTTCATTATCTAAATTATATAATGTGTCCAGTTCATTATCTAAAATATATAATGTGTCCAGTTCATTATCTAAAATATAAACATGTGTCCAGTTCATTATCTAAAATATATAATGTGTCCAGTTCATTATCTAAAATATAAACATGTGTCCAGTTCATTATCTAAAATAAAAAATGTGTCCAGTTCATTATCTAAATTATATAATGTGTCCAGTTCATTATCTAAAATATAAACATGTGTCCAGTTCATTATCTAAATTATATAATGTGTCCAGTTCATTATCTAAAATATATAATGTGTCCAGTTCATTATCTAAATTATATAATGTGTCCAGTTCATTATCTAAAATATAAACATGTGTCCAGTTCATTATCTAAAATATATAATGTGTCCAGTTCATTATCTAAATTATATAATGTGTCCAGTTCATTATCTAAAATATAAACATGTGTCCAGTTCATTATCTAAAATATATAATGTGTCCAGTTCATTATCTAAAATATATAATGTGTCCAGTTCATTATCTAAATTATATAATGTGTCCAGTTCATTATCTAAAATAAAAAATGTGTCCAGTTCATTATCTAAAATATAAACATGTGTCCAGTTCATTATCTAAAATAAAAAATGTGTCCAGTTCATTATCTAAAATATAAACATGTGTCCAGTTCATTATCTAAAATAAAAAATGTGTCCAGTTCATTATCTAAAATATAAACATGTGTCCAGTTCATTATCTAAAATATAATATGTGTCCAGTTCATTATCTAAAATATATAATGTGTCCAGTTCATTATCTAAATTATATAATGTGTCCAGTTCATTATCTAAAATATAAACATGTGTCCAGTTCATTATCTAAAATATATAATGTGTCCAGTTCATTATCTAAAATATATAATGTGTCCAGTTCATTATCTAAATTATATAATGTGTCCAGTTCATTTTCTAAAATATAAAATGTGTCCAGTTCATTATCTAAAATATAAAATGTGTCCAGTTCATTATCTAAATTATAAACATGTGTCCAGTTCATTATCTAAAATATATAATGTGTCCAGTTCATTATCTAAAATATAAACATGTGTCCAGTTCATTATCTAAAATATAATATGTGTCCAGTTCATTATCTAAATTATATAATGTGTCCAGTTCATTATCTAAAATATATAATGTGTCCAGTTCATTATCTAAAATATAAACATGTGTCCAGTTCATTATCTAAAATATATAATGTGTCCAGTTCATTATCTAAAATATAAACATGTGTCCAGTTCATTATCTAAAATAAAAAATGTGTCCAGTTCATTATCTAAATTATATAATGTGTCCAGTTCATTATCTAAAATATAAACATGTGTCCAGTTCATTATCTAAATTATATAATGTGTCCAGTTCATTATCTAAAATATATAATGTGTCCAGTTCATTATCTAAATTATATAATGTGTCCAGTTCATTATCTAAAATATAAACATGTGTCCAGTTCATTATCTAAAATATATAATGTGTCCAGTTCATTATCTAAATTATATAATGTGTCCAGTTCATTATCTAAAATATAAACATGTGTCCAGTTCATTATCTAAAATATATAATGTGTCCAGTTCATTATCTAAAATATATAATGTGTCCAGTTCATTATCTAAATTATATAATGTGTCCAGTTCATTATCTAAAATAAAAAATGTGTCCAGTTCATTATCTAAAATATAAACATGTGTCCAGTTCATTATCTAAAATAAAAAATGTGTCCAGTTCATTATCTAAAATATAAACATGTGTCCAGTTCATTATCTAAAATAAAAAATGTGTCCAGTTCATTATCTAAAATATAAACATGTGTCCAGTTCATTATCTAAAATATAATATGTGTCCAGTTCATTATCTAAAATATATAATGTGTCCAGTTCATTATCTAAATTATATAATGTGTCCAGTTCATTATCTAAAATATAAACATGTGTCCAGTTCATTATCTAAAATATATAATGTGTCCAGTTCATTATCTAAAATATATAATGTGTCCAGTTCATTATCTAAATTATATAATGTGTCCAGTTCATTATCTAAAATAAAAAATGTGTCCAGTTCATTATCTAAAATATAAACATGTGTCCAGTTCATTATCTAAAATAAAAAATGTGTCCAGTTCATTATCTAAAATATAAACATGTGTCCAGTTCATTATCTAAAATAAAAAATGTGTCCAGTTCATTATCTAAAATAAAAAATGTGTCCAGTTCATTATCTAAAATATAAACATGTGTCCAGTTCATTATCTAAAATAAAAAATGTGTCCAGTTCATTATCTAAAATATAAACATGTGTCCAGTTCATTATCTAAAATATTAAATGTGTCCAGTTCATTATCTAAAATAAAAAATGTGTCCAGTTCATTATCTAAAATATAAAATGTGTCCAGTTCATTATCTAAAATATAAACATGTGTCCAGTTCATTATCTAAATTATATAATGTGTCCAGTTCATTTTCTAAAATATAAAATGTGTCCAGTTCATTATCTAAAATATAAAATGTGTCCAGTTCATTATCTAAATTATAAACATGTGTCCAGTTCATTATCTAAAATATATAATGTGTCCAGTTCATTATCTAAAATATAAACATGTGTCCAGTTCATTATCTAAAATATAATATGTGTCCAGTTCATTATCTAAATTATATAATGTGTCCAGTTCATTATCTAAAATATATAATGTGTCCAGTTCATTATCTAAAATATAAACATGTGTCCAGTTCATTATCTAAAATATATAATGTGTCCAGTTCATTATCTAAAATATAAACATGTGTCCAGTTCATTATCTAAAATAAAAAATGTGTCCAGTTCATTATCTAAATTATATAATGTGTCCAGTTCATTATCTAAAATATAAACATGTGTCCAGTTCATTATCTAAATTATATAATGTGTCCAGTTCATTATCTAAAATATATAATGTGTCCAGTTCATTATCTAAATTATATAATGTGTCCAGTTCATTATCTAAAATATAAACATGTGTCCAGTTCATTATCTAAAATATATAATGTGTCCAGTTCATTATCTAAATTATATAATGTGTCCAGTTCATTATCTAAAATATAAACATGTGTCCAGTTCATTATCTAAAATATATAATGTGTCCAGTTCATTATCTAAAATATATAATGTGTCCAGTTCATTATCTAAAATATAATATGTGTCCAGTTCATTATCTAAATTATATAATGTGTCCAGTTCATTATCTAAAATATATAATGTGTCCAGTTCATTATCTAAAATATAAACATGTGTCCAGTTCATTATCTAAAATATATAATGTGTCCAGTTCATTATCTAAAATATAAACATGTGTCCAGTTCATTATCTAAAATAAAAAATGTGTCCAGTTCATTATCTAAATTATATAATGTGTCCAGTTCATTATCTAAAATATAAACATGTGTCCAGTTCATTATCTAAATTATATAATGTGTCCAGTTCATTATCTAAAATATATAATGTGTCCAGTTCATTATCTAAATTATATAATGTGTCCAGTTCATTATCTAAAATATAAACATGTGTCCAGTTCATTATCTAAAATATATAATGTGTCCAGTTCATTATCTAAATTATATAATGTGTCCAGTTCATTATCTAAAATATAAACATGTGTCCAGTTCATTATCTAAAATATATAATGTGTCCAGTTCATTATCTAAAATATATAATGTGTCCAGTTCATTATCTAAAATATATAATGTGTCCAGTTCATTATCTAAAATATATAATGTGTCCAGTTCATTATCTAAAATATATAATGTGTCCAGTTCATTATCTAAAATATAAAATGTGTCCAGTTCATTATCTAAAATATAAACATGTGTCCAGTTCATTATCTAAAATATATAATGTGTCCAGTTCATTATCTAAAATATAAACATGTGTCCAGTTCATTATCTAAAATATATAATGTGTCCAGTTCATTATCTAAAATATAAACATGTGTCCAGTTCATTATCTAAAATATATGTGTCCAGTTCATTATCTAAAATATATAATGTGTCCAGTTCATTATCTAAAATATAAAATGTGTCCAGTTCATTATCTAAAATATATAATGTGTCCAGTTCATTATCTAAAATATATGTGTCCAGTTCATTATCTAAATTATATAATGTGTCTAGTTCATTATCTAAAATATATAATGTGTCCAGTTCATTATCTAAAATATATAATGTGTCCAGTTCATTATCTAAAATATATAATGTGTCCAGTTCATTATCTTAAATATATAATGTGTCCAGTTCATTATCTAAAATATATAATGTGTCCAGTTCATTATCTAAAATATATAATGTGTCCAGTTCATTATCTAAAATATATAATGTGTCCAGTTCATTATCTAAAATATATAATGTGTCCAGTTCATTATCTAAATTATATAATGTGTCCAGTTCATTATCTAAAATATATAATGTGTCCAGTTCATTATCTAAAATATAAACATGTGTCCAGTTCATTATCTAAATTATATAATGTGTCCAGTTCATTATCTAAAATAAAAAATGTGTCCAGTTCATTATCTAAAATATAAACATGTGTCCAGTTCATTATCTAAAATAAAAAATGTGTCCAGTTCATTATCTAAAATATAAACATGTGTCCAGTTCATTATCTAAAATAAAAAATGTGTCCAGTTCATTATCTAAAATATAAACATGTGTCCAGTTCATTATCTAAAATAAAAAATGTGTCCAGTTCATTATCTAAAATATAAACATGTGTCCAGTTCATTATCTAAAATATAAAATGTGTCCAGTTCATTATCTAAAATAAAAAATGTGTCCAGTTCATTATCTAAAATATAAAATGTGTCCAGTTCATTATCTAAAATATAAACATGTGTCCAGTTCATTATCTAAATTATATAATGTGTCCAGTTCATTTTCTAAAATATAAAATGTGTCCAGTTCATTATCTAAAATATAAAATGTGTCCAGTTCATTATCTAAATTATAAACATGTGTCCAGTTCATTATCTAAAATATATAATGTGTCCAGTTCATTATCTAAAATAAAAAATGTGTCCAGTTCATTATCTAAAATATAAACATGTGTCCAGTTCATTATCTAAAATAAAAAATGTGTCCAGTTCATTATCTAAAATATAAACATGTGTCCAGTTCATTATCTAAAATATAAACATGTGTCCAGTTCATTATCTAAAATATATAATGTGTCCAGTTCATTATCTAAAATATAAACATGTGTCCAGTTCATTATCTAAAATAAAAAATGTGTCCAGTTCATTATCTAAAATATATAATGTGTCCAGTTCATTATCTAAATTATATAATGTGTCCAGTTCATTATCTAAAATATAAACATGTGTCCAGTTCATTATCTAAAATATATAATGTGTCCAGTTCATTATCTAAAATATATAATGTGTCCAGTTCATTATCTAAATTATATAATGTGTCCAGTTCATTATCTAAAATAAAAAATGTGTCCAGTTCATTATCTAAAATATAAACATGTGTCCAGTTCATTATCTAAAATAAAAAATGTGTCCAGTTCATTATCTAAAATATAAACATGTGTCCAGTTCATTATCTAAAATAAAAAATGTGTCCAGTTCATTATCTAAAATAAAAAATGTGTCCAGTTCATTATCTAAAATATAAACATGTGTCCAGTTCATTATCTAAAATATAAAATGTGTCCAGTTCATTATCTAAAATAAAAAATGTGTCCAGTTCATTATCTAAAATATAAAATGTGTCCAGTTCATTATCTAAAATATAAACATGTGTCCAGTTCATTATCTAAATTATATAATGTGTCCAGTTCATTATCTAAATTATAAACATGTGTCCAGTTCATTATCTAAAATATATAATGTGTCCAGTTCATTATCTAAAATATAAACATGTGTCCAGTTCATTTTCTAAAATATAATATGTGTCCAGTTCATTATCTAAATGATATAATGTGTCCAGTTCATTATCTAAAATATATAATGTGTCCAGTTCATTATCTAAAATATAAACATGTGTCCAGTTCATTATCTAAAATATATAATGTGTCCAGTTCATTATCTAAAATATAAACATGTGTCCAGTTCATTATCTAAAATAAAAAATGTGTCCAGTTCATTATCTAAATTATATAATGTGTCCAGTTCATTATCTAAAATATAAACATGTGTCCAGTTCATTATCTAAATTATATAATGTGTCCAGTTCATTATCTAAAATATATAATGTGTCCAGTTCATTATCTAAATTATATAATGTGTCCAGTTCATTATCTAAAATATAAACATGTGTCCAGTTCATTATCTAAAATATATAATGTGTCCAGTTCATTATCTAAATTATATAATGTGTCCAGTTCATTATCTAAAATATAAACATGTGTCCAGTTCATTATCTAAAATATATAATGTGTCCAGTTCATTATCTAAAATATATAATGTGTCCAGTTCATTATCTAAAATATATAATGTGTCCAGTTCATTATCTAAAATATATAATGTGTCCAGTTCATTATCTAAAATATATAATGTGTCCAGTTCATTATCTAAAATATAAAATGTGTCCAGTTCATTATCTAAAATATATAATGTGTCCAGTTCATTATCTAAAATATAAACATGTGTCCAGTTCATTATCTAAAATATATAATGTGTCCAGTTCATTATCTAAAATATAAACATGTGTCCAGTTCATTATCTAAAATATATAATGTGTCCAGTTCATTATCTAAAATATAAACATGTGTCCAGTTCATTATCTAAAATATATGTGTCCAGTTCATTATCTAAAATATAAACATGTGTCCAGTTCATTATCTAAAATAAAAAATGTGTCCAGTTCATTATCTAAATTATATAATGTGTCCAGTTCATTATCTAAAATATAAACATGTGTCCAGTTCATTATCTAAATTATATAATGTGTCCAGTTCATTATCTAAAATATATAATGTGTCCAGTTCATTATCTAAATTATATAATGTGTCCAGTTCATTATCTAAAATATAAACATGTGTCCAGTTCATTATCTAAAATATATAATGTGTCCAGTTCATTATCTAAATTATATAATGTGTCCAGATCATTATCTAAAATATAAACATGTGTCCAGTTCATTATCTAAAATATATAATGTGTCCAGTTCATTATCTAAAATATATAATGTGTCCAGTTCATTATCTAAATTATATAATGTGTCCAGTTCATTATCTAAAATAAAAAATGTGTCCAGTTCATTATCTAAAATATAAACATGTGTCCAGTTCATTATCTAAAATAAAAAATGTGTCCAGTTCATTATCTAAAATATAAACATGTGTCCAGTTCATTATCTAAAATAAAAAATGTGTCCAGTTCATTATCTAAAATAAAAAATGTGTCCAGTTCATTATTTAAAATATAAACATGTGTCCAGTTCATTATCTAAAATATAATATGTGTCCAGTTCATTATCTAAAATATATAATGTGTCCAGTTCATTATCTAAATTATATAATGTGTCCAGTTCATTATCTAAAATATAAACATGTGTCTAGTTCATTATCTAAAATATATAATGTGTCCAGTTCATTATCTAAAATATATAATGTGTCCAG
Organism: Physella acuta; assembly: GCF_028476545.2. NCBI lineage: Eukaryota > Metazoa > Mollusca > Gastropoda > Physidae > Physella > Physella acuta. The sequence goes on from NW_026731809.1 coordinate 143,830, forward strand.
TTCATTATCTAAATTATATAATGTGTCCAGTTCATTATCTAAAATAAAAAATGTGTCCAGTTCATTATCTAAAATATAAACATGTGTCCAGTTCATTATCTAAAATAAAAAATGTGTCCAGTTCATTATCTAAAATATAAACATGTGTCCAGTTCATTATCTAAAATAAAAAATGTGTCCAGTTCATTATCTAAAATAAAAAATGTGTCCAGTTCATTATCTAAAATATAAACATGTGTCCAGTTCATTATCTAAAATATAAAATGTGTCCAGTTCATTATCTAAAATAAAAAATGTGTCCAGTTCATTATCTAAAATATAAAATGTGTCCAGTTCATTATCTAAAATATAAACATGTGTCCAGTTCATTATCTAAATTATATAATGTGTCCAGTTCATTATCTAAATTATAAACATGTGTCCAGTTCATTATCTAAAATATATAATGTGTCCAGTTCATTATCTAAAATATAAACATGTGTCCAGTTCATTATCTAAAATATAATATGTGTCCAGTTCATTATCTAAATGATATAATGTGTCCAGTTCATTATCTAAAATATATAATGTGTCCAGTTCATTATCTAAAATATAAACATGTGTCCAGTTCATTATCTAAAATATATAATGTGTCCAGTTCATTATCTAAAATATAAACATGTGTCCAGTTCATTATCTAAAATAAAAAATGTGTCCAGTTCATTATCTAAATTATATAATGTGTCCAGTTCATTATCTAAAATATAAACATGTGTCCAGTTCATTATCTAAATTATATAATGTGTCCAGTTCATTATCTAAAATATAAACATGTGTCCAGTTCATTATCTAAAATATATAATGTGTCCAGTTCATTATCTAAATTATATAATGTGTCCAGTTCATTATCTAAAATATAAACATGTGTCCAGTTCATTATCTAAAATATATAATGTGTCCAGTTCATTATCTAAAATATATAATGTGTCCAGTTCATTATCTAAAATATATAATGTGTCCAGTTCATTATCTAAAATATATAATGTGTCCAGTTCATTATCTAAAATATATAATGTGTCCAGTTCATTATCTAAAATATAAAATGTGTCCAGTTCATTATCTAAAATATATAATGTGTCCAGTTCATTATCTAAAATATAAACATGTGTCCAGTTCATTATCTAAAATATATAATGTGTCCAGTTCATTATCTAAAATATAAACATGTGTCCAGTTCATTATCTAAAATATATAATGTGTCCAGTTCATTATCTAAAATATAAACATGTGTCCAGTTCATTATCTAAAATATATGTGTCCAGTTCATTATCTAAAATATATAATGTGTCCAGTTCATTATCTAAAATATAAAATGTGTCCAGTTCATTATCTAAAATATATAATGTGTCCAGTTCATTATCTAAAATATATGTGTCCAGTTCATTATCTAAATTATATAATGTGTCTAGTTCATTATCTGAAATATATAATGTGTCCAGTTCATTATCTAAAATATATAATGTGTCCAGTTCATTATCTAAAATATATAATGTGTCCAGTTCATTATCTTAAATATATAATGTGTCCAGTTCATTATCTAAAATATATAATGTGTCCAGTTCATTATCTAAAATATATAATGTGTCCAGTTCATTATCTTAAATATATAATGTGTCCAGTTCATTATCTAAAATATATAATGTGTCCAGTTCATTATCTAAAATATATAATGTGTCCAGTTCATTATCTAAATTATATAATGTGTCCAGTTCATTATCTAAAATATATAATGTGTCCAGTTCATTATCTAAAATATAAACATGTGTCCAGTTCATTATCTAAATTATATAATGTGTCCAGTTCATTATCTAAAATAAAAAATGTGTCCAGTTCATTATCTAAAATATAAACATGTGTCCAGTTCATTATCTAAAATAAAAAATGTGTCCAGTTCATTATCTAAAATATAAACATGTGTCCAGTTCATTATCTAAAATAAAAAATGTGTCCAGTTCATTATCTAAAATATAAACATGTGTCCAGTTCATTATCTAAATTATATAATGTGTCCAGTTCATTTTCTAAAATATAAAATGTGTCCAGTTCATTATCTAAAATATAAAATGTGTCCAGTTCATTATCTAAATTATAAACATGTGTCCAGTTCATTATCTAAAATATATAATGTGTCCAGTTCATTATCTAAAATATAAACATGTGTCCAGTTCATTATCTAAAATATAATATGTGTCCAGTTCATTATCTAAATTATATAATGTGTCCAGTTCATTATCTAAAATATATAATGTGTCCAGTTCATTATCTAAAATATAAACATGTGTCCAGTTCATTATCTAAAATATATAATGTGTCCAGTTCATTATCTAAAATATAAACATGTGTCCAGTTCATTATCTAAAATAAAAAATGTGTCCAGTTCATTATCTAAATTATATAATGTGTCCAGTTCATTATCTAAAATATAAACATGTGTCCAGTTCATTATCTAAATTATATAATGTGTCCAGTTCATTATCTAAAATATATAATGTGTCCAGTTCATTATCTAAATTATATAATGTGTCCAGTTCATTATCTAAAATATAAACATGTGTCCAGTTCATTATCTAAAATATATAATGTGTCCAGTTCATTATCTAAATTATATAATGTGTCCAGTTCATTATCTAAAATATAAACATGTGTCCAGTTCATTATCTAAAATATATAATGTGTCCAGTTCATTATCTAAAATATATAATGTGTCCAGTTCATTATCTAAATTATATAATGTGTCCAGTTCATTATCTAAAATAAAAAATGTGTCCAGTTCATTATCTAAAATATAAACATGTGTCCAGTTCATTATCTAAAATAAAAAATGTGTCCAGTTCATTATCTAAAATATAAACATGTGTCCAGTTCATTATCTAAAATAAAAAATGTGTCCAGTTCATTATCTAAAATAAAAAATGTGTCCAGTTCATTATCTAAAATATATAATGTGTCCAGTTCATTATCTAAAATATAATATGTGTCCAGTTCATTATCTAAAATATATAATGTGTCCAGTTCATTATCTAAATTATATAATGTGTCCAGTTCATTATCTAAAATATAAACATGTGTCCAGTTCATTATCTAAAATATATAATGTGTCCAGTTCATTATCTAAAATATATAATGTGTCCAGTTCATTATCTAAATTATATAATGTGTCCAGTTCATTATCTAAAATAAAAAATGTGTCCAGTTCATTATCTAAAATATAAACATGTGTCCAGTTCATTATCTAAAATAAAAAATGTGTCCAGTTCATTATCTAAAATATAAACATGTGTCCAGTTCATTATCTAAAATAAAAAATGTGTCCAGTTCATTATCTAAAATATAAAATGTGTCCAGTTCATTATCTAAAATATAAACATGTGTCCAGTTCATTATCTAAAATATAAAATGTGTCCAGTTCATTATCTAAAATAAAAAATGTGTCCAGTTCATTATCTAAAATATAAAATGTGTCCAGTTCATTATCTAAAATATAAACATGTGTCCAGTTCATTATCTAAATTATATAATGTGTCCAGTTCATTTTCTAAAATATAAAATGTGTCCAGTTCATTATCTAAAATATAAAATGTGTCCAGTTCATTATCTAAATTATAAACATGTGTCCAGTTCATTATCTAAAATATATAATGTGTCCAGTTCATTATCTAAAATATAAACATGTGTCCAGTTCATTATCTAAAATATAATATGTGTCCAGTTCATTATCTAAATTATATAATGTGTCCAGTTCATTATCTAAAATATATAATGTGTCCAGTTCATTATCTAAAATATAAACATGTGTCCAGTTCATTATCTAAAATATATAATGTGTCCAGTTCATTATCTAAAATATAAACATTTGTCCAGTTCATTATCTAAAATAAAAAATGTGTCCTGTTCATTATCTAAATTATATAATGTGTCCAGTTCATTATCTAAAATATAAACATGTGTCCAGTTCATTATCTAAATTATATAATGTGTCCAGTTCATTATCTAAAATATATAATGTGTCCAGTTCATTATCTAAATTATATAATGTGTCCAGTTCATTATCTAAAATATAAACATGTGTCCAGTTCATTATCTAAAATATATAATGTGTCCAGTTCATTATCTAAATTATATAATGTGTCCAGTTCATTATCTAAAATATAAACATGTGTCCAGTTCATTATCTAAAATATATAATGTGTCCAGTTCATTATCTAAAATATATAATGTGTCCAGTTCATTATCTAAAATATATAATGTGTCCAGTTCATTATCTAAAATATATAATGTGTCCAGTTCATTATCTAAAATATATAATGTGTCCAGTTCATTATCTAAAATATATAATGTGTCCAGTTCATTATCTAAAATATATAATGTGTCCAGTTCATTATCTAAAATATAAACATGTGTCCAGTTCATTATCTAAAATATATAATGTGTCCAGTTCATTATCTAAAATATAAACATGTGTCCAGTTAATTATCTAAAATATATAATGTGTCCAGTTCATTATCTAAAATATAAACATGTGTCCAGTTCATTATCTAAAATATATGTGTCCAGTTCATTATCTAAAATATATAATGTGTCCAGTTCATTATCTAAAATATAAAATGTGTCCAGTTCATTATCTAAAATATATAATGTGTCCAGTTCATTATCTAAAATATATGTGTCCAGTTCATTATCTAAATTATATAATGTGTCTAGTTCATTATCTAAAATATATAATGTGTCCAGTTCATTATCTAAAATATATAATGTGTCCAGTTCATTATCTAAAATATATAATGTGTCCAGTTCATTATCTTAAATATATAATGTGTCCAGTTCATTATCTAAAATATATAATGTGTCCAGTTCATTATCTAAAATATATAATGTGTCCAGTTCATTATCTTAAATATATAATGTGTCCAGTTCATTATCTAAAATATATAATGTGTCCAGTTCATTATCTAAAATATATAATGTGTCCAGTTCATTATCTAAATTATATAATGTGTCCAGTTCATTATCTAAAATATATAATGTGTCCAGTTCATTATCTAAAACACGATAATGTGTTCAGTTTATTATCATATTTTTAAGTTCATTATCATGAATCATATTTCCACTGTCCTAACATATTATGTGGGTGTCTAAGGACGCTCTATTTCAGCTCCTCCTCAGCCCCACAACACTGAACATCATGGAAAAAAATCATTATATTTGTGTACATTATATAATAGAAACTGACCTGTCCGTATGTGGCTTGTATCTGGCCCAGAGTTGTAGGGTGGTAATACTGGTCAAAGTATCGAAGTTTGTCTGATGGAACCGATATCTGATAAAAAGGGAAAAAATATTCTAGGAGAAAAGTAAAAATACATTTTCTATCTGAGAAAATAACGTATTCTCAAAACGTGATATCACTTTTAAAAAATATTTTATTGATATTAAATGTTTTCGGTGGTTTTAACAGCTGTACTGTTTCACCAATTCCGTCTTACCTTGGCCAACTGAATCTATACTCACTTTGGCCAACTGAATCTATACTCACTTTGGCCAACCGAATCTTTACTCACCTTGGCCAACCGAATCTTTACTCACCTTGGCCAACTGAATCTCTAAGTCCACAACATCCGCCACATCCCTCCTGGCACTGGAGACGTTAGCAAACCCAAGCAGGGAGCCCATCCCGTACAGATAGTTCTCATAGGCCACGATAAATGGGCTGTTCCTCTCTCTCAGATAGTAGGACTTTGTCATGCCTAGACCAGCCTGGTCTATCTGCAGATTACACAACAAACTGGAATTAAGATAAATACAATAGGATCAAATGCTACAAATATTACAGTACACAACAAAATATAGGGGAAAACAGTCGGGGCAATTCTTCCAGAAAATATTACACATAAACTTCCAAGGAAGATAAATACAGTTCGGAGACAAAAAAACTTCTCCATCTACAAACAAAGGCACACCTCCGTATAACAGCACATCTAATCCAGACACTAAGACTATAGATTCCCCTGAACACATCCCCTTCAAATACAACAAACAAACGGACTACACCATAAACAAAACCCCTACAAGACAACAAACACACAATACCATCAACATGTTGATATCTGTGTTGTTGTAATCTTCATCCACGTAGACGCTGAAAATGACGCTCAAATATCGTCTTTGCATCGCCAGTATCATGCGCTCTAAGTCGAAACTCTCTTCCGCCCACGAAGCGTTAATGATGGGAAAACTGCCAAACTCTTTTTCTATGATTTCCCTCAGAGGCTGGTCAGATCTAGCACTGTTTAAATCTGGTGAAGATAAAAGCTTAATTAAAAGTGGCCAGTGGTCTATGAGAAATATAACACTACATTGAGTTATATTTTTAAAATATGCAGGTGCCCAGGGGAAGGAACTCTCACCTGTATTCACGCAGGAAGCAAACAAATCTTTGGCTTTTTTCATGCTAGGCAATTCTGTAGGTCTATAAGGTTCTTCCAATAAATCTGTAGGAAGACGCCTTTTTATATAAATATTTACATTTAACAACATTAAAGCTGTCAAACAATAAGGGAACAATGTAAGTTGACAAATGTATACCTGCTTTGATGAAAATCAACCGAATTAATATGTCCTTACTTGTACTTTACCTACGTAACATATGCCACCTACATTTAACACAGTTATGAAAGAACTCATTAATCTATCAACTATCATTAAGGTTAAACGTCTAACACAGGTATGGAAGAACTCATTAATCTATCAACTATCATTAAGGTTAAACGTTTAATAAAGGTATGGAAGAACTCTTTACTCTATCAACTATCATTAAGGTTAAACGTTTAATACAGGTATGGAAGAACTCATTAATCTATCAACTACCATTAAGGCGAAACAGTTTACAATCTGAGCATACTTTTCAGAATAACCTGTGTACGTTCAAGCAGACTGTAAAATGTTCCAATGGAGGCCTGGTCGCTGGGTATGATGGAATCTTTGAGCCACTTGCCACAGGCGAACTGGTAGAGATTGTCACAGGGGGAAACTTTGTAGTCGATCATACTGTTGATACGGGAGGCTGGAGAGATAGAGGAAACTTTGTAGTCGATCATACTGTTGATACGGGAGGCTGGAGAGATAGACACAGGGGGAAACTTTGTAGTCGATCATACTGTTGATACGGGAGGCTGGAGAGATAGAGGAAACTTTGTAGTCGATCATACTGTTGATACGGGAGGCTGGAGAGATAGAGGAAACTTTGTAGTCGATCATACTGTTGATACGGGAGGCTGGAGAGATAGAGGAAACTTTGTAGTCGATCATACTGTTGATACGGGAGGCTGGAGAGATAGAGGAAACTTTGTAGTCGATCATACTGTTGATACGGGAGGCTGGAGAGATAGAGGAAACTTTGTAGTCGATCATACTGTTGATACGGGAGGCTGGAGAGATAGAGGAAACTTTGTAGTCGATCATACTGTTGATACGGGAGGCTGGAGAGATAGACACAGGGGGAAACTTTGTAGTCGATCATACTGTTGATACGGGAGGCTGGAGAGATAGAGGAAACTTTGTAGTCGATCATACTGTTGATACGGGAGGCTGGAGAGATAGAGGAAACTTTGTAGTCGATCATACTGTTGATACGGGAGGCTGGAGAGATAGACACAGGGGGAAACTTTGTAGTCGATCATACTGTTGATACGGGAGGCTGGAGAGATAGACACAGGGGGAAACTTTGTAGTCGATCATACTGTTGATACGGGAGGCTGGAGAGATAGAGGAAACTTTGTAGTCGATCATACTGTTGATACGGGAGGCTGGAGAGATAGACACAGGGGGAAACTTTGTAGTCGATCATACTGTTGATACGGGAGGCTGGAGAGATAGAGGAAACTTTGTAGTCGATCATACTGTTGATACGGGAGGCTGGAGAGATAGAGGAAACTTTGTAGTCGATCATACTGTTGATACGGGAGGCTGGAGAGATAGACACAGGGGGAAACTTTGTAGTCGATCATACTGTTGATACGGGAGGCTGGAGAGATAGACACAGGGGGAAACTTTGTAGTCGATCATACTGTTGATACGGGAGGCTGGAGAGATAGAGGAAACTTTGTAGTCGATCATACTGTTGATACGGGAGGCTGGAGAGATAGAGGAAACTTTGTAGTCGATCATACTGTTGATACGGGAGGCTGGAGAGATAGACACAGAGGGAAACTTTGTAGTCGATCATACTGTTGATACGGGAGGCTGGAGAGATAGAGGAAACTTTGTAGTCGATCATACTGTTGATACGGGAGGCTGGTGAGATAGAGGAAACTTTGTAGTCGATCATACTGTTGATACGGGAGGCTGGAGAGATAGAGGAAACTTTGTAGTCGATCATACTGTTGATACGGGAGGCTGGAGAGATAGACACAGAGGGAAACTTTGTAGTCGATCATACTGTTGATACGGGAGGCTGGAGAGATAGAGGAAACTTTGTAGTCGATCATACTGTTGATACGGGAGGCTGGAGAGATAGAGGAAACTTTGTAGTCGATCATACTGTTGATACGGGAGGCTGGTGAGATAGAGGAAACTTTGTAGTCGATCATACTGTTGATACGGGAGGCTGGAGAGATAGAGGAAACTTTGTAGTCGATCATACTGTTGATACGGGAGGCTGGAGAGATAGACACAGAGGGAAACTTTGTAGTCGATCATACTGTTGATACGGGAGGCTGGAGAGATAGAGGAAACTTTGTAGTCGATCATACTGTTGATACGGGAGGCTGGAGAGATAGACACAGAGGGAAACTTTGTAGTCGATCATACTGTTGATACGGGAGGCTGGAGAGATAGAGGAAACTTTGTAGTCGATCATACTGTTAATACGGGAGGCTGGAGAGATAGAGGAAACTTTGTAGTCGATCATACTGTTGATACGGGAGGCTGGTGAGATAGAGGAAACTTTGTAGTCGATCATACTGTTGATACGGGAGGCTGGAGAGATAGACACAGAGGGAAACTTTGTAGTCGATCATACTGTTGATACGGGAGGCTGGAGAGATAGAGGAAACTTTGTAGTCGATCATACTGTTGATACGGGAGGCTGGAGAGATAGAGGAAACTTTGTAGTCGATCATACTGTTGATACGGGAGGCTGGAGAGATAGAGGAAACTTTGTAGTCGATCATACTGTTGATACGGGAGGCTGGAGAGATAGACACAGGGGGAAACTTTGTAGTCGATCATACTGTTGATACGGGAGGCTGGAGAGATAGAGGAAACTTTGTAGTCGATCATACTGTTGATACGGGAGGCTGGTGAGATAGAGGAAACTTTGTAGTCGATCATACTGTTGATACGGGAGGCTGGTGAGATAGAGGAAACTTTGTAGTCGATCATACTGTTGATACGAGAGGCTGGAGAGATAGAGGAAACTTTGTAGTCGATCATACTGTTGATACGGGAGGCTGGTGAGATAGAGGAAACTTTGTAGTCGATCATACTGTTGATACGGGAGGCTGGTGAGATAGAGGAAACTTTGTAGTCGATCATACTGTTGATACGGGAGGCTGGAGAGATAGAGGAAACTTTGTAGTCGATCATACTGTTGATACGGGAGGCTGGAGAGATAGAGGAAACTTTGTAGTCGATCATACTGTTGATACGGGAGGCTGGAGAGATAGAGGAAACTTTGTAGTCGATCATACTGTTGATACGGGAGGCTGGAGAGATAGACACAGGGGGAAACTTTGTAGTCGATCATACTGTTGATACGGGAGGCTGGAGAGATAGAGGAAACTTTGTAGTCGATCATACTGTTGATACGGGAGGCTGGTGAGATAGAGGAAACTTTGTAGTCGATCATACTGTTGATACGGGAGGCTGGTGAGATAGAGGAAACTTTGTAGTCGATCATACTGTTGATACGGGAGGCTGGAGAGATAGAGGAAACTTTGTAGTCGATCATACTGTTGATACGGGAGGCTGGTGAGATAGAGGAAACTTTGTAGTCGATCATACTGTTGATACGGGAGGCTGGTGAGATAGAGGAAACTTTGTAGTCGATCATACTGTTGATACGGGAGGCTGGAGAGATAGAGGAAACTTTGTAGTCGATCATACTGTTGATACGGGAGGCTGGAGAGATAGACACAGAGGGAAACTTTGTAGTCGATCATACTGTTGATACGGGAGGCTGGAGAGATAGAGGAAACTTTGTAGTCGATCATACTGTTGATACGGGAGGCTGGAGAGATAGACACAGAGGGAAACTTTGTAGTCGATCATACTGTTGATACGGGAGGCTGGAGAGATAGAGGAAACTTTGTAGTCGATCATACTGTTGATACGGGAGGCTGGAGAGATAGAGGAAACTTTGTAGTCGATCATACTGTTGATACGGGAGGCTGGTGAGATAGAGGAAACTTTGTAGTCGATCATACTGTTGATACGGGAGGCTGGAGAGATAGAGGAAACTTTGTAGTCGATCATACTGTTGATACGGGAGGCTGGAGAGATAGAGGAAACTTTGTAGTCGATCATACTGTTGATACGGGAGGCTGGAGAGATAGAGGAAACTTTGTAGTCGATCATACTGTTGATACGGGAGGCTGGAGAGATAGAGGAAACTTTGTAGTCGATCATACTGTTGATACGGGAGGCTGGAGAGATAGACACAGAGGGAAACTTTGTAGTCGATCATACTGTTGATACGGGAGGCTGGAGAGATAGAGGAAACTTTGTAGTCGATCATACTGTTGATACGGGAGGCTGGAGAGATAGAGGAAACTTTGTAGTCGATCATACTGTTGATACGGGAGGCTGGAGAGATAGAGGAAACTTTGTAGTCGATCATACTGTTGATACGGGAGGCTGGAGAGATAGACACAGGGGGAAACTTTGTAGTCGATCATACTGTTGATACGGGAGGCTGGTGAGATAGAGGAAACTTTGTAGTCGATCATACTGTTGATACGGGAGGCTGGTGAGATAGAGGAAACTTTGTAGTCGATCATACTGTTGATACGGGAGGCTGGTGAGATAGAGGAAACTTTGTAGTCGATCATACTGTTGATACGGGAGGCTGGAGAGATAGAGGAAACTTTGTAGTCGATCATACTGTTGATACGGGAGGCTGGTGAGATAGAGGAAACTTTGTAGTCGATCATACTGTTGATACGGGAGGCTGGTGAGATAGAGGAAACTTTGTAGTCGATCATACTGTTGATACGGGAGGCTGGAGAGATAGAGGAAACTTTGTAGTCGATCATACTGTTGATACGGGAGGCTGGAGAGATAGACACAGAGGGAAACTTTGTAGTCGATCATACTGTTGATACGGGAGGCTGGAGAGATAGAGGAAACTTTGTAGTCGATCATACTGTTGATACGGGAGGCTGGAGAGATAGACACAGAGGGAAACTTTGTAGTCGATCATACTGTTGATACGGGAGGCTGGAGAGATAGAGGAAACTTTGTAGTCGATCATACTGTTGATACGGGAGGCTGGAGAGATAGAGGAAACTTTGTAGTCGATCATACTGTTGATACGGGAGGCTGGTGAGATAGAGGAAACTTTGTAGTCGATCATACTGTTGATACGGGAGGCTGGAGAGATAGACACAGAGGGAAACTTTGTAGTCGATCATACTGTTGATACGGGAGGCTGGAGAGATAGAGGAAACTTTGTAGTCGATCATACTGTTGATACGGGAGGCTGGAGAGATAGAGGAAACTTTGTAGTCGATCATACTGTTGATACGGGAGGCTGGAGAGATAGACACAGGGGGAAACTTTGTAGTCGATCATACTGTTGATACGGGAGGCTGGAGAGATAGAGGAAACTTTGTAGTCGATCATACTGTTGATACGGGAGGCTGGAGAGATAGACACAGAGGGAAACTTTGTAGTCGATCATACTGTTGATACGGGAGGCTGGAGAGATAGACACAGGGGGAAACTTTGTAGTCGATCATACTGTTGATACGGGAGGCTGGAGAGATAGACACAGGGGGAAACTTTGTAGTCGATCATACTGTTGATACGGGAGGCTGGAGAGATAGAGGAAACTTTGTAGTCGATCATACTGTTGATACGGGAGGCTGGTGAGATAGAGGAAACTTTGTAGTCGATCATACTGTTGATACGGGAGGCTGGTGAGATAGAGGAAACTTTGTAGTCGATCATACTGTTGATACGGGAGGCTGGAGAGATAGAGGAAACTTTGTAGTCGATCATACTGTTGATACGGGAGGCTGGTGAGATAGAGGAAACTTTGTAGTCGATCATACTGTTGATACGGGAGGCTGGTGAGATAGAGGAAACTTTGTAGTCGATCATACTGTTGATACGGGAGGCTGGAGAGATAGAGGAAACTTTGTAGTCGATCATACTGTTGATACGGGAGGCTGGAGAGATAGAGGAAACTTTGTAGTCGATCATACTGTTGATACGGGAGGCTGGAGAGATAGAGGAAACTTTGTAGTCGATCATACTGTTGATACGGGAGGCTGGAGAGATAGAGGAAACTTTGTAGTCGATCATACTGTTGATACGGGAGGCTGGAGAGATAGACACAGGGCGAAACTTTGTAGTCGATCATACTGTTGATACGGGAGGCTGGAGAGATAGAGGAAACTTTGTAGTCGATCATACTGTTGATACGGGAGGCTGGAGAGATAGACACAGGGGGAAACTTTGTAGTCGATCATACTGTTGATACGGGAGGCTGGTGAGATAGAGGAAACTTTGTAGTCGATCATACTGTTGATACGGGAGGCTGGTGAGATAGAGGAAACTTTGTAGTCGATCATACTGTTGATACGGGAGGCTGGAGAGATAGAGGAAACTTTGTAGTCGATCATACTGTTGATACGGGAGGCTGGAGAGATAGACACAGGGGGAAACTTTGTAGTCGATCATACTGTTGATACGGGAGGCTGGAGAGATAGAGGAAACTTTGTAGTCGATCATACTGTTGATACGGGAGGCTGGAGAGATAGACACAGGGGGAAACTTTGTAGTCGATCATACTGTTGATACGGGAGGCTGGAGAGATAGAGGAAACTTTGTAGTCGATCATACTGTTGATACGGGAGGCTGGAGAGATAGAGGAAACTTTGTAGTCGATCATACTGTTGATACGGGAGGCTGGAGAGATAGAGGAAACTTTGTAGTCGATCATACTGTTGATACGGGAGGCTGGAGAGATAGAGGAAACTTTGTAGTCGATCATACTGTTGATACGGGAGGCTGGAGAGATAGAGGAAACTTTGTAGTCGATCATACTGTTGATACGGGAGGCTGGAGAGATAGAGGAAACTTTGTAGTCGATCATACTGTTGATACGGGAGGCTGGAGAGATAGAGGAAACTTTGTAGTCGATCATACTGTTGATACGGGAGGCTGGAGAGATAGAGGAAACTTTGTAGTCGATCATACTGTTGATACGGGAGGCTGGAGAGATAGAGGAAACTTTGTAGTCGATCATACTGTTGATACGGGAGGCTGGAGAGATAGAGGAAACTTTGTAGTCGATCATACTGTTGATACGGGAGGCTGGAGAGATAGGGGAAACTTTGTAGTCGATCATACTGTTGATACGGGAGGCTGGAGAGATAGACACAGGGGGAAACTTTGTAGTCGATCATACTGTTGATACGAGAGGCTGGAGAGATAGAGGAAACTTTGTAGTCGATCATACTGTTGATACGGGAGGCTGGAGAGATAGAGGAAACTTTGTAGTCGATCATACTGTTGATACGGGAGGCTGGTGAGATAGAGGAAACTTTGTAGTCGATCATACTGTTGATACGGGAGGCTGGAGAGATAGAGGAAACTTTGTAGTCGATCATACTGTTGATACGGGAGGCTGGAGAGATAGACACAGGGGGAAACTTTGTAGTCGATCATACTGTTGATACGGGAGGCTGGAGAGATAGAGGAAACTTTGTAGTCGATCATACTGTTGATACGAGAGGCTGGAGAGATAGACACAATTCATTCAATCAGAAGTGTTACTTTCAGAATGGTTTCTTTCTTTCTCTCTCTCTCTCTCTATCTCTCTCTATCTCTCTCTCTCTCTATCTCTCTCTCTCTCTATCTCTCTCTCTAAAATTCACTCACGCATACACACACAACACACACACAACACTCACACAAAACAAAACAACACATACAACAACTCACAGAAACACAACACACACAAAACAAAACAACACACACAACTCACAAACACACAAGACACAAAACACACACAACACATAACACTCACACAACACACACATATACATATATTTATATATAAATGTATTGTATATATTTCAACTCACCTGCTTCTACGCAATCAGGCGTCAAACAGAACTCTGAAAAAATAAGTTACACAATCTTATTAATTTTGTTTTTTTTCCGCACCATAATAAATGTTATCGGCATGAAACAGTGCTGTCCCTTGAAATAAAAAGTAACCGGACTTGATCTGGTGTGAGTTACAAGCTGAATGTTTTGGCTCTTGGGTCTTGGCAGTCAAGCTTTAGTCATGCCTGCTATTCTGTCAATGGACCTTCTGTCAAACACCTTTTAAGCAATAATATCAAGTTCCCTTTTCGAGCCTGACGGTCCATAGGACAAGTGAAGCAGAGTTCAGCTGTTTTTGTGACGTCGGCATATGAAGGGATAATGTAGTCAACACTATGCCCAACCGCCTTTACTTTCCCCAACGTGATTTAGGTACCCATCAGAGCTGGGTCTGCTCAACCAATCGGCCTCCTTGAAAAAAAGATGACTACGTCAATCTACTTTCAGATAAAAACAATAGTCGTAGAAACGGCCTTCCAAGAAAAAGACAATCCTTCCAATCGGCTTTCCTTTGAACAATAAACCGGGAGTGATCTCCCCTAAACTTTCTCGAATATTCTTACATAAAATAACAGGGGATGGGAACTCGGGCTATAGACATGATTTTTAATCCATTTTAAATACTTAAAGTTTTAAAAATAGAATAAAATCTCGTAGTGAACGCCAAATAAAAAAGCGCATAATAGTGCGCAATATTATTAGTACTTTTAAAATTTACATTAGTTTTTTGAGAAATCGGAAGTAGCGTAAATTACTACTTCCAGTCAACGGAAATGACTCAAAATTTAACAGAAGGTAGAGAATTAGATCTTTTACTTACATGTGAAATTTCATTTATCTATCTGAAAAAGTACTCAAGTTATAGGCTTTTGAAAAATTCAAAGTAGGAAAAGTACCGCTTCCGGTTATTAGAAATCGCTCAAAAGTTGATACGGATCTACGATTTTGATAAAATACTTATATATGAAATTTCATCAACCTAGCTGTAACGGTACTCAAGTTATCGTGTTTACACACGGACAGACAGACAGACAGACACACACACAGACACACAGACATACGGACAAGATTGCAAAATTATGTTTTTCCGTATCAGTGAGGTGTAAAACGTCGAGATTTGTAAAAATCTCGATTTTTTTTTTTGCACGATTACAAGATTTTCTCTTATACTTCGTATATACGAGAAAGTAAAAAACAACATCTGAGACAAGCGTCCATCAGCAAAAATAGACAGTTCTTCAAAAGTCGTTAAGGACAATGACTGACACCCATATGCCAAAATGACCTTTTTGGCTTCTGGAGAATTGACAGCAGAAGGAAGGTTTAAGGCTTGATGGACTAATACTTTCCAGCCTAACGCTGTAGTACCATCAAGAGGATTCTACTACTTCTTTTTACGGTTGCCACATCTCGGGCTAAAATCATGTTCTTTGTTTTAAATTGGTTTTCCGGTTACAACCAAGTTTTTATTTCACACAATGACGATTTGGGTCTGCAAGTCTTATCTTTTGTGCACAGAAATTATAAATTTACCATTTGGTCACAGGGCAGGAAGAGATTTACTTTTTTAAAAAAAATCGACATTCATTTTACACGGAAGGTCATTAATTTTACCTAGACTGTCAATAATTTTCCTGTAATGCCATTAGTTTTACCTGGCATCTCATTAATTTTATATGGAATGTCTTATCATCTGAAATGTCATTAATTTTACCTGAAATTTATTTAGTTATACCGGAATGTTATTAAGTTTACCTGGAATATCATTAATTTTACATAGAAAGTCATTTATTTTACCTAGTATGACAATAATTTTACATGGAATGTCATTTATGTTACCCAGAATGACAGTAATCCTAATTTATAAAAGGCCATGTGCGCTCTTCTCTCTCTCTCTCTCTCTCTGTCTGTCCGCAAAATATTTTCGCCGGACATCACGTCAGAATCGGCAGCGATATATGGATACCTTTATACGGACTTTTGTTGAAAATAATATGTTAGATGTTTTAAATGTATAACCCCAAAATTATTTAAAGAAGAAAAATAAAAAATAAAGGCGTATTCGAACGTAGAGAAACAGTATTATTTATGCAACCGGAAAATTGTATAAACTTGAGACAAGAACGCAATTAACAATGACGTCGCTTATTGTTTACACTAAAAAAAAGAGCACGAAACTGATGACGTCATCTGCCGAGTTTAGAATATAAAGAAATGAACTATTTCATTCAAATATGATTTAGAGCTATGTACGCTATGAAATGTATACAATACGATTTTCTCGGCCTAAACTTAAAAAAGTTATTTTATCTATTTGGATTCTAGATCTAGATCTAGAGATTCTAGATCTAGAGATTCTAGATCTAGATATTCTAGATCTAGATCTAGATGATCTATAAAGCTAAGTTGTCGGGTGCCCGATAGGGCACTTCCAGGCGCCGCAGGCGCTTCAAATTTGGCAGGATCTTGCCTTGGGGCGACAGAACACGGGGGCCGGTTGGCCAAAAAGTCTACGATGAGGGGGTCAAAACTGACCTCGACTGACCGGCGCCTTATATGGGCGAATTAATTAAGCATTCAAATTCTCAATGTTTTCGAAAGCCTAAGCGAAGCTGGGCAGCATGCCTAGTTATACATGGAATGCCATTGATTTTACCTGGAATGGGATTAATTTTTATCTATAATGCCATTAATTTTACCTGGAATGTCATCTTCCAAACTACTGTCCTTAATTGACTGTGTATAGGCGTCGTCCTTAACATTGCCCAACCAGGCAGGTTTCCCCGTGGTGGTGAGGACAATCAGCGCGACAACAACAGCAACCAGAGCAGCAACCACCACCAGCAACAGCAGCAGTAGAACCTTCTCCAGCCGCGTCTCGATGCAGCATCGTGTGCGGGTGAAACTTCAGATGTTTAAAAAAAATCTATACGTTTTTTACAGACTTGATATGCATCTCATGTATGAACAGTGTGTGATAAAATATAACAAAATGGGATATTCCTCAATATTTTTTCTAAATTATTTGAGAAACTTTACCAATACGCTGTTCCTGAATGGCTTTAAGCGAATACAATAATGAAATTCATTATTCGACAATATTTACCACAAATGTGTCTACGTAGTGACCGTGTATTATACAGCTTGTTAAAAATTAAGTAAAACATTGTGTAATTTATTCGCTTCTATAATTATTGGTTAAAAATTAATTAATTTTAAAACAGCAGAAATTGTTTTATTTAATTAGCATCTTCCTTTCGACATATTGCATAATGGTTAGTAACAACGTGTTTATTATTTGCAGATAATGTAATAGTTACTATTAAGAGCTAGAACGTTTATTGTAATATATTACGTTATCTCCTCAATCAATTTGAGATCACTTGACTTTAGTTTCTGACTCGAAGGCCTGGCATCTGAGGTCTCCATCGTGTAAGTCCAAGATCTGTTGCTACATATGACGACCGCTAGATTTTTTGATGAAAATATGTTTTTTTTTTGCTGCCAGAAATATAAACAAATGTCAGTGTGTAAACACAACATTTTATAAATAAATAAATAGACTAGATTTTCTAATTTCAACAGAGCATTCGACTTTAAGTTAATTGGGATTACTGAAGCAAATTAGTTTTGAAATTAGCTTACCAGTGTTAAAAAACCGACAACTTTACTGTGTTAGTATCTGCCGTGAAATCGGTTTAGCGGTGTCAAAAAACCGACAGCTTTAATCTGTCATTTAATCCGTTTAGCAGTGTTAAAAAAAACAAGAAGTGCTCAGTGTTATAGGTTCCACCCGACTTGCTTCCCTTGATGTAACTTGGCAACCGGTGCCCATTGAAATGTTGGTTGTTAGAAATGTTAAGCAAATATTTGTAATCTCTACGGATACTACAATGTCTTCTTTGTTCCCAGAGATTCGACTACAATTAGAGACACGCATACATACACACACAGGCTTATATACACACACACGGACCAATAATTAAACACACACACACACGCTTATATACACACACACGCTTATATACACACATACGCACCAATACTTAAACACACACACACATACGACGCGCCTAGACAGACGACTAATTCATGTGAGAAATGTATGGGGATGATGTGACAAGTATTCGCACAAAGAGCCATTGACACATCCCAGCTGGGTGAAAGACGGGCTCTACAACTTACCTGTAACTACCTGCTGACTGGGACCACATCTTTATTCACCTGTCTGTATAGAACTCAATAATAAAAACACTCGGCAAATACGTAATGCCAATAGACTACTGCTTGCTCGTAATTGTGTTCGTGTTTTTTTTTTTTGTACAATGTGCGGTCTTTCTCTAGCATTCACCTTGACCTTCAGCGATTCTATGACAAATAACCTTGACATTTCTTATGTCCGGTAACCAATGGAAGGTATGACAAACGTTTATCGTTTTACGTCATTCGACAGTCCATAAGTGAATGCCATTTTTAGATTTAATGTTTTTAAAATTCGTTAGATCAGTTAAAATAATACATTATTCAACACATCTCTAATGTGATAGCTAAATTTAACAAAGGTAAAGTCAGAGTGCCCCTTGTGTTTTGTGCACAAACGGTAATAGGTGAAAGCCATAGTAATGGGTTGTAGATGAATGTTTATGTTATATGTACAATTTAATTTCGTTTTTCATAATAAAATTACTTTCCTTTAATAAAAAAAAAATTAAGAAAATAAAAATCGAAGTTTATTTTAAAGATTTGGGTTTATGTCTTGTTCTGGGTTCAAGATTTAAAAATTGGGCCGAAGCTTTAATAAATGGAGATGAAGTTTCTAGCTGACTTGTAAGGATTAAGTTTAGGGTTATAGTAAGGATTATAAATGTATGTTAAGGCTCATGTTAAATCTCATATCAAGTTTTGATGGTTCGTGTTTAGATTTGTGTTTAGGAGTTTACCTCAAAATAATACCCGTGTGATAATTTGTTAAGCAATATGAAAATTTGATTACGTCACTCAAGATGCTTTTACGTCATACAAACTCTTACTAGGTCACAGGTCACTTCCTATCCACTGATAGCCTATTCTATAAACTTTCATCCCCACCCCATCCCAGATGAGGGATTAAGTTATATAGCGTGTTGCATTAATTCGGTCCATGTATCGGGAAAAATATCAACCAAAACCTTTTTAACAATAATCGTAGGTTAATTTACATTGGGTCATTATACTGGCAAATACCATCCGAATCATGCCTCGTAATGGGAGGCCACTCTAACACATTCTCCCTTTATATTCTCAGTGCCTACACATTATTTTAGACGACAGCGTCACAATTATACCGACAAATTGCAATAAAAAATGATTAAATAGTCCATGGTATTTAGAAATACGAATACACTACTTCTCTTTAATATTAAAAAAAAATGTTAACCATATTTATTTTTTCTGCATGGAAAGTTCTTCCAAGAGGACAAATATTTTTTCCCCACTCCCAATATCAAAGGGAACTTTACTACGTCACAACGTATCAAACCTCCAACGACCTAAAAATAGACTTCAACAGTATTTGCTTTCTGGTTTTAATTCTAATATATTTTTATTAACAAAGAAAAATACTATAATAAATAGTCTTTCGAGAGTTATTAAAGCAGATACAAATATTGTTAGTTTGCTATTAATTTCTAATGTAAAACAATAAACATATCGCCAAACACATCACTATTTATTTCCTGATTCACTCGTTTACTGTCTAAACAGACGTACATTTAGACATAATTTTTAATATCAATAGAATAATAGCCCAATAAGAATATAACAAGTCATGCATTACACATAAATACAAAAGCTTATGTGAGAATAAAGAAATAAGGCGATATTACTGAAGCCAACTTGCACAATCAAACTACCAATTATTCTTTTACTGGTGTGACCCCCCCCCCCCCTACACTCATACGCGCTTTCACTCATACGCGACTAATGAGTAGCAGCATTGATAACAGTGTTTCTTCCAGACTTCTCAGACGAACCAGTTAATGAAAATAATCAACATCACACAGTAGTTTCCTCTGTTAATTTTGCAGTATGTGTCACCCCCCCCCCCCCACCCCTCAGGGGTGATAAAGCTTTAATCTATTCACACTTAATAGTAAAGATGTAAAGTCGGCTACAGCTTGATGTAACGTTGTTTTCTCTATACTTTAAGTTTAGGTCATGGTGTTACCCCATGGAGGGCCTGGTCACTTGGTACACCGTCTAATCTTATTGAGTGGACTGGACAACTCACACAATTTTATTTGGTTTTTTTGAGAAAAATGTAAAAGAAAAATCGATAATAGTTTTCAAATGGGGTAATGGCCACTGTGGGTGTAGTGACCTTTACCACATCACCACACACTACATCTGACCACAACCACATCACCACACACTACATCTGACCACAACCACATCACCACACACTACATCTGACCACAACCACATCACCACACACTACATCTGACCACTCCTTCTTCTCCACACGCTACGAGTATATCCACTACCACGTGTTCACACGCTACACGTGACCACAACCACATGACCACATCTGACTACTACCACATCACCACACACTACACTTGTCCACAGGATTCATGTAAGACCCAACTGGACAGTTGAACTCTTTAGAGAACTCGGGAAAATTTTGTGCTGGTCCGTTGGCCCTGGATAAAAAAATAATCACATACTTGTAATATAAAACTAGTCGAGTTTCAAATGGTATAAACTCCCATACACACACAGACCAGTGTTTCTTTCAGACTTTTTCTCCGGGGAAGGGGGCACTAAAAAATTTCCGGGGGAGGAGAGGACTAAACTTTTCTAGGGGGGGGGGCGGACACTGTTAAAAGTATATATTTTTATTATATATATTATATATTTATTATATATCATTTACATAAGTTTCATTTCGTTCGGGGGGGGGGGGGCAGTAGACAATCATCAGGGGGGTGGGGGCTCTGCCTCCCCGAAGAGATGCCTGGAAGAAACACTGGCACCAACAGGCACACAGAAACACAGAGATGACACATACACATGCACGATTACCAACTGACCTGAATATCGAGAGGCTGTGAACGTCGTAGTTCATTAGAAGAATTGTTTGGGCGTCTGTGTTGGTCTGGCACCAGGTCTGTCGGGGGGGGGGGGGGGGAGTGGGGAAGTCAAGAATGATATTATAATACATTTCTCACTGTTTTAATCTGGCTGCTAATCAATGTGACTACATTAAAATTAGTATCGCTGTAGATGTAGACGACTGGTCAATCCAAAGTTTAATATGATCCACCTAAAACATAAACACGGCCTGAACTTGTATTAATAAAAAACAGTTTTCTCCCATACCTGAGCCTGACTGATGAAGTACAGTTGGTTGTTGGTAAAGTTTAACCCCGGCAATCTTGGCTCTTCTCTCCCTTGTTTGCTCACCCAGTTCCTATAGGCCTGCAGGGGACATAATGTAACAGTAACACGTATTGCATAAACACACACACACACATACATATATATATATATATATATATATATATATATATATATATATATATATATATATATATATATATATATATATATATATATATATATATATATATATGGAAAGCTAAAAACTAAAATGCAGGAAAAGCGCCTACAATATTTAGTATAGAAAATTGGTTTATTTTAAATACAAATATGATTAAATAATTAAGAAAAAATGTACGCCTTCATTTATCTACTAGAGTCTAGTGAGCAGACGAGTTTCGTCCAGAAGACACAGACGTATTACCCTGTATGAATGTTTGATGCCGCCATTGTCTGCGATGTTCTCTCCCTGTGTCGTCACGCCATTGACCTGAGGGGGTGGGGGCGGGGAAATGAAGATTGTATTAAAAAAAATAATCGGGGGGGGGGGGGGGGGGGGAATGAAAATTGTGTTAAAAGAATAATCAAAATTTCTCTTTCCTCGCAGTATTATACAAAACACTTTTACTTAATCCCCGCCCACCCCCCCCCCCCCTTTTTTTTTATCAGTTAGATTGTTCGGACTCTACTGCATCATCTGTGATGCTTTTTAAAAAACGTTTCTATCGATTTGAAAATAAAAGTTTATTTAGAAGATATTGGCATTTTGTATAGATGGCAATAGTAAAAAACATTGATAAGTAGAACGCTGTAAGTAAGAAACGGCCTTTCAATATTTTTTTCACAGATTAATAACTGTAGACAAAACAAAATCTGCTCTAGCATTAGTCTAAATGTCTTTAAACAACAGACACTCGTCTATCTTTTAAAAAAAATTATTATATAATAAAATACAGTATTAGAAAAGAAATATGCAGTAGGCGACTATACGCATTGTACCAAATACGTTTTTTAAAAAATCTCTATATTAAAAATGGAACTGTATTTAATTTTGTTTCAATGTACTCACGTGATAAGTCTTGGCCAGTGCTTGTATAGTGTAGTTCCCATACTGATTGATAAGACATTCCTTTTTTCTGTTGAAAGCCTCGAGAGTTTCAGTCGACCACCAATTCTCTACGTCACCGTATTTGTTCATCTCCCTGCCTGTAAGACGGGGTAGTGATACACAGGATGACCATTTTAAATAACAAAATTACCAGTCATTCAGAATGTAAATAGATAACTTAAAAAAATTATAAATAAAAACTATAAATAATTAAAATAGATAATAAATACCAATTTGAAGTAAGCTTTAACGTTACTAGTTCTAAATCTTAAAGGCTATTTATTTGGAAGAATGAGAACCAAATATTTTAAATGTGAGTAGGATATACATCTTTGTGAGACAGTTAAATCTACCTTGATCATCAAATCCATGGGTTATTTCATGAGCAATGAACATGCCGATTACTCCATAATTCAAATACCTGGTTGTTTGATCATATAGAATAGTTATATTATAATCTCTCTCTCTGTATATATATATATATATATATATATATATATATATATGATGTAGAAGCAGAGCAAAATTTAGACATATAGAGTAATTTATGTACACATGTTTAATATCCATAACCTACGCACTAAATTGTTGCCAGTTTTAGGAGGATTTGTGATTGTAAACATTTGAACTTACATTGGATACGACTTTTTAAATAGAGGCGGCAACAAAATCCCAGTCATTATAGCTAGAACAAAATGAAATTAATTCAAATAGTTAATTTATTAAACCATTTTTGGTTTATAGGAATCTTTATATATATATATATATATATATATATATATATATATATATATATATATATATATATATATATATATATATATATATATATATATATATATATATGTTTATTTATATACATATAAGTACTCTAAAGCTATTCAAACAGACAAATTTCAGCTATGTATTATTACTGTATAATTACTATAAAACGTGTTTGAATGTTCAGATATGTGGCAATACTTGACCGAACCTCACTTACCAATGGTGTTTGAATCAGACAAATAACTTCCTTTAAGATCAATGGCACTGAAGGAGGAGCTTCAAATGCAAAGAAAACGTTACAAAGATCTTTTAAAATGATTTAAGTTTATTGCTTTTTATCTTACTGTTTATTTTTTAAATGTGAAAGCACATCAATAAATATTTTCACAATTTAGATGAGATTTTTTTATTCTCTCTCTAAAAGTTCTTCTTATTTTCAAAGAATTTTTTAAAAATATGAAGCAACATATATTTTTACTTTCTCGTATATACGAAGTATAGTGAAAGTATTGTTATCGTGCAAAAAAATCTCTTGAAATTTTAACAATTTTCACCGTATTACACCTCAGTCCTTCATCACATCCGAAGTATAGAGGACTTATTTTAATCGGGCAAAAATTATCAATCCAGATTTATCAAAATTAAGAGGTTTTATGCATAATCCATTCTGAAAAACTGAGCTTTGCAATCCTGTCCGTATGTCTGTGTGTCTGTCTGTGTGTGTGTAAACACGATTACTTGAGTACCGTTACAGCTAGGTTGATGAAATTTCATATATAAGTATTTTATCAAAATCGTAGATCCGTATCAACTTTTGAGTGATTTCCGATAACCGGAAGTGGTACTTTTTCTACTTTGAATTTTTCAAAAGCCTATAACTTGAGTACTATTTCAGATAGATAAATGAAATTTCACAAGTGAGTAAAAGATCTAATTTTCTACCTTCTGTTAAATTTTGAGTAATTTCCGTTGACCGGAAGTAGTAATTTACGCTACTTCCGATTTCTCAAAAAACTAATGTAAATTTTTAAAGTACTAATAATATTGCGCACTATTATGCACTTTTTTATTTGGTGTGCAATTCTTTTGTCTACGAGATTTTATTCTATTTTTAAAACTTTAAGTATTTAAAATGGATTAAAAATCATGTCTATAGCCCGAGTTCCCATCCCCTGTTGTTTTATATAAGAATATTCGAGAAAGTTTAGAGGAGATCACCCCCGGTTTATTTTTCAGTGAATTAAAGCGTAGATATCGAACTTACAGAACAGAGTTACCCCGCCATCTGAGCGTCCTCCAGTTGATGTAGGAATACTCAACCCTAGCGTCAGCGAGGTTCTCGAGGAAAGTCGAGTTCTTGTAGGTAAACTAGGACATTTTACAAAGTAGGTCAAGTTCTTGTAGGTAAACTAGGACATTGTACAGAGTAGGTCATGTTCTTGTAGGTAAACTAGGACATTGTACAGAGTAGGTCATGTTCTTGTAGGTAAACTAGGACATTTTACAAAGTAGGTCAAGTTCTTGTAGGTAAACTAGGACATTGTACAGAGTAGGTCATGTTCTTGTAGGTAAACTAGGACATTGTACAGAGTAGGTCATGTTCTTGTAGGTAAACTAGGACATTGTACAGAGTAGGTCATGTTCTTGTAGGTAAACTAGGACATTTTACAGAGTAGGTCATGTTCTTGTAGGTAAACTAGGACATTTTACAGAGTAGGTCGAGTTCTTGCAGGTAAACTAGGACATAAAATCAAATAAACTAGGTCGTTTTTTTATGTATACCCGAACGACAAATCTAAGTAGTTCGCGTTATTTAAATGGTCCTAGGACCTTTGACCACAGGTGCTTTGACCATAGGAGCTTTGACCATAGGGGGTTTGACCATAGGGGGTTTGACCATAGGGGGTTTGACCATAGGGGGTTGGACCATAGGGGGTTTGACCACAGCGGAGCTTTGACCATAGGGGGTTTGACCACAGGTGTTTTCTCAGCAGAGGGTCTTTGATCACAGGTGGTCTATCAACGGGTGTTTGATCAAAAGCGCTGTGTCCGGCTTTGATCATAGGTGTTTTGTCCACATAGGGTCTTTGATCTCTTTGACTCTCAGGAAACATGTATAAAATCGTGTTAATTGTATCACACCTATGATCATTGCCGGACACAGTGCTTGTGATCAAACACCCGTTGATAGACCACCTGTGATCAAAGACCCTCTGCTGAGAAAACACCTGTGGTCAAACCCCCTATGATCCAACCCCCTATGGTCAAAGCTCCGCTGTGGTCAAACCCCCTATGGTCAAACTCCCTATGGTCAAAGCACCTGTGGTCAAAGGTCCGCGCACCATTTAAATGTAGCCTAGGATAATTCTTTTACAAAATAGGTAATGTTTTGCTTTTAAACTAGGAAAACAACTTTCACAAAGTAGGTCAAGTTAGTGCAACAACACAACCAGTAGAAAAGATAACACGACTAATATTATTCTGAAACGGAATATTTTATTGAATCCTTACGGGACGCCCATAATTGAAGTCACACTGATGTGACGGAAGGGGAGTCCTTAATTTTGTGAAGGGGTATGATGAGAGGGAGGGGGAGGGCGGGGGGGGGAGTTAAGATAGTGTGACGTCACATATTTGCTTTATAAAAAAGTAATGTTAGAAAACAAATTTTAGCCGTTATTTCACGTTTTCGGTTACTGTTTTAATAAACTGTAATAAAGAATTGATTAAACTAATCTATGTAGACCGAGCTCAGACTAGGTTTTAATAAAAATTCAACTGCTGCGGTGTGATCTCATTTTAAGGGGGGGGGGGGGGTCTTGTTTTTTGTGACGGAGGGTAGAGGGGAGGTAAATTCGTTAAAAACAGAATGACTTCATTAATGGATGACCCCTTAATTCACGAACATAAACAAATATACTTGACCGGTAGTACAAACACTGTAAAACTTACGTTCATGTACTTCATTTCAATAAACGTGTCGTTCATTAACTCATCTGGGTAGCCAATGACAAACTTAATGAAGTCGTTCTAAAATACGTAAACAATTATTTTAGATAGTTTAAGACATTTTATGTTGTTTAACTAAAACTATACTCTAGCAATACAATATTTTTATCTCCAAAATACATCAACTGTTCCATTCTAAGGAAACACTTTAATATTACTCCACTATTTAACTACATGTGTTTTATTTCGATAAAATTGCTTCGAAAACAATAACAAAATAAAATATGCTACATGAGACAACAAATGGCATGATAATTTATCAGAAATTATTTAAAACGAATACACAAACTTTTTCTTTTGCACGTTGCCTAGTTTGTTCATCCATCCAATCAGCTTCATCGAGAACGTCTTGAAATGTGCTTTGAATATTTTTCCCCATGGTCAGAAGCTGTGAAATAAACACATACATTAGATGCAGAGGCGTAGCAATGGGGGGGGGGGGCAGGGGGGGACATATGTCCCCGGGCGCCGACCTTAGGGGGCGCCAAAATGGGTTGTAAAAACAAATTAAAATATCAATTTAGCTGCCATTTTTGCAGTTTGAGGGGGGATGGGTGCAAATCTAAAGTTTGAGGGGGGGGTGCCAAATTGAAAGTTTGTCCCCGGGCGCCGAGAAGGGTCGCTACGCCTCTGATTAGATGTAACCTTAAAAAGCAAACAATCAGAGCTAAGTGATGCTGATTACCTGTTATTCAACAGAGGGGCGGAACTTGTACTTTGTGATAATTTACTATTGTTAAAAATTGTGCGTAAATGTTTTTGTGTTTGTTTGTAGAGAAGTAACTTTTATTACCCACCATTTCCTTCATTTCATCATCAAAGTAATCCCTGACAAACATTTTGGCCAATGGCATGCCAATGAAGCTGTTGACCGTTGATACACAACCTTTGAAGACAGGTGGTCGAGTGGCTAGTCCTGTCATCACCTGCAATACATTGACAGTCCCTGCATCACCAATCAAAGATAATTAACGAGTTAGTAATACCTAAACAAGACGAGTCAACCAGTCACAAGATGTAAGGCAATTTCTACAAACACAGAAAAGCTTTTATTTAATTAACACTAGTTGTTTGTTTGTTTGCTATTCTGTTTGTGTGTTTGCGACAACTCTGGAAATTCAATTTTGACCCACTTCTGATTTTGCTACAACTTTCCAGAAACGTCCGTGTCAGAATATCTAATTTTTAATCTAATCATATATTAAATTATTCATTACAAATCAATTAAAAGACTTTTGAATTCTATAACACAAGCGTCGATAGCAAGACAAACAGCTCACTAAGGTCAACTAGTGCTTTATCATACACTGACAGGTTTTCAATGCCTACTTTACTTTTCACTTACGAAATACTCAGTAAAGATATATTCTTGTCAATTTATCACTTTTAACATCACAGATCCTCGAGCGAACCTATAGCATTCTGTAAAATTATTTCATGCCCGCTAATACATCAGCAACATTTTAATCCCAAATCTATATATATAATTCTCTTCTGGGAGACGTTAGAAAACAAAGTGTAAGCGCGCCGAACAGTCCCCTCTTTTCCTCTCTAGGCATATCGCAACCACCCCCACCCCCACATGGTCTGGTGAGCTGTGGTTCACGCTAAATGATTACATCGTAGAGCCGGGTTTAGTGACGGCTATTAGGGGCAGATAATTTAGTTTAAAACTATTTTATACTTAGGGGAGGAAACTAAGTGGAGGCTGCTTTCACGTGGGTGGGGGTGGGGGTGGGGGGTTGGGGGGTTGGGGGAAAGGAGGGTTTTAGTGTTTTAAAGCAAATATTTTCAGTGGCAGCATTGGTACTGTCGAATTCACAAATTATGAATTACTGAAAAGTAGAAAATAAAACAACTAAATAGCGGCGTATGATACGCCACGGGTCGGCTCGTTTAATATAAATGAATACGGTCGATAAATAATACCAAAGTTGCGAGGGCGGCATGATAAAATGAGCTTACTTTTTGGTAATCGTAGTATAGTGACAGGTACTTCTCTCCCATCAGCTTGTTTACAGAGAGCATGAATTTAAACAAAATGTAGTTTGCTATGGTCCTGAAAATATAGAGACACGTTTAAATGTTATGCAGACATGTTAGTTTTGGACAATATGCGTTGACTTTTCTCTTTTGCAGTCACCATTTTGGTGTCTGGTTTAGCTCAGATAGATTATTCACATTTTTGTATCTAGCTCAGATTATTCACTTTTTTGACGTCTGATTTTGTCGTTTACTCACCGTTTTGACGTCTGATTAAGTCGTGTACTCACCGTTTTGACGTCTGATTTTGTCGTTTACTCACCGTTTTGACGTCTGATTGAGTCGTGTACTCACAGTTTTGACGTCTGACTGAGTCGTGTACTCACCGTTTTGACGTCTGATTTTGTCGTTTACTCACCGTTTTGACGTCTGATTGAGTCGTGTACTCACCGTTTTGACGTCTGACTGAGTCGTGTACTCACCGTTTTGACGTCTGATTTTGTTGTTTACTCACCGTTTTGACGTCTTACTGAGTCGTGTACTCACCGTTTTGACGTCTTACTGAGTCGTGTACTCACCGTTTTGACGTCTGATTTTGTCGTGTACTCACCGTTTTGACGTCTGGTTTAGCACACCCACCAGCCTGTCAAAATATGCTGGCACATAGTTGTTGACCCTCTCACTCTCGTCAATGTCCGTGATACCAATGTGAGGGTCACTCAGCAAAGTTTGGAAGAAATGTGTCCAGTTCATTATCTAAATTATATAATGTGTCCAGTTCATTATCTAAATTATATAATGTGTCCAGTTCATTATCTAAAATATATAATGTGTCCAGTTCATTATCTAAAATATATAATGTGTCCAGTTCATTATCTAAAATATATAATGTGTCCAGTTCATTATCTAAAATATATGTGTCCAGTTCATTATCTAAAATATATGTGTCCAGTTCATTATCTAAAATATATAATGTGTCCAGTTCATTATCTAAAATATAAAATGTGTCCAGTTCATTATCTAAAATATATGTGTCCAGTTCATTATCTAAAATATATAATGTGTCCAGTTCATTATCTAAAATATATAATGTGTCCAGTTCATTATCTAAAATATATGTGTCCAGTTCATTATCTAAAATATATAATGTGTCCAGTTCATTATCTAAAATATATAATGTGTCCAGTTCATTATCTAAAATATATAATGTGTCCAGTTCATTATCTAAATTATATAATGTGTCCAGTTCATTATCTAAAATATATGTGTCCAGTTCATTATCTAAAATATATAATGTGTCCAGTTCATTATCTAAAATATAAAATGTGTCCAGTTCATTATCTAAAATATATGTGTCCAGTTCATTATCTAAAATATATAATGTGTCCAGTTCATTATCTAAAATATAAAATGTGTCCTGTTCATTATCTAAAATATATGTGTCCAGTTCATTATCTAAAATATATAATGTGTCCAGTTCATTATCTAAAATATATAATGTGTCCAGTTCATTATCTAAAATATATGTGTCCAGTTCATTATCTAAAATATATAATGTGTCCAGTTCATTATCTAAAATATATGTGTCCAGTTCATTATCTAAAATATATAATGTGTCCAGTTCATTATCTAAATTATATAATGTGTCCAGTTCATTATCTAAAATATATGTGTCCAGTTCATTATCTAAAATATATGTGTCCAGTTCATTATCTAAAATATAAAATGTGTCCAGTTCATTATCTAAAATATATACTGTGTCCAGTTCATTATCTAAAATATAATGTGTCCAGTTCATTATCTAAAATATATAATGTGTCCAGTTCATTATCTAAAATATAAAATGTGTCCAGTTCATTATCTAAAATATAAAATGTGTCAAGTTCATTATCTAAAATATATAATGTGTCCAGTTCATTATCTAAAATATAAAATGTGTCAAGTTCATTATCTAAAATATATAATGTGTCCAGTTCATTATGTAACATATAAAATATGTCCAGTTCATTAACTAAAATATAAAATGTGTCCAGTTCATTATCTAAAATATATAATGTGTCCAGTTCATTATCTAAATTATATAATGTGTCCAGTACATTATCTTAAATATATAATGTGTCCAGTTCATTATCTAAAATATATAATGTGTCCAGTTCATTATCTAAAATATATAATGTGTCCAGTTCATTATCTAAAATATATGTGTCCAGTTCATTATCTAAAATATATGTGTCCAGTTCATTATCTAAAATATATAATGTGTCCAGTTCATTATCTAAAATATAAAATGTGTCCAGTTCATTATCTAAAATATATGTGTCCAGTTCATTATCTAAAATATATAATGTGTCCAGTTCATTATCTAAAATATATAATGTGTCCAGTTCATTATCTAAAATATATGTGTCCAGTTCATTATCTAAAATATATAATGTGTCCAGTTCATTATCTAAAATATATAATGTGTCCAGTTCATTATCTAAAATATATAATGTGTCCAGTTCATTATCTAAATTATATAATGTGTCCAGTTCATTATCTAAAATATATGTGTCCAGTTCATTATCTAAAATATATAATGTGTCCAGTTCATTATCTAAAATATAAAATGTGTCCAGTTCATTATCTAAAATATATGTGTCCAGTTCATTATCTAAAATATATAATGTGTCCAGTTCATTATCTAAAATATAAAATGTGTCCAGTTCATTATCTAAAATATATGTGTCCAGTTCATTATCTAAAATATATAATGTGTCCAGTTCATTATCTAAAATATATAATGTGTCCAGTTCATTATCTAAAATATATGTGTCCAGTTCATTATCTAAAATATATAATGTGTCCAGTTCATTATCTAAAATATATGTGTCCAGTTCATTATCTAAAATATATAATGTGTCCAGTTCATTATCTAAATTATATAATGTGTCCAGTTCATTATCTAAAATATATGTGTCCAGTTCATTATCTAAAATATATAATGTGTCCAGTTCATTATCTAAAATATAAAATGTGTCCAGTTCATTATCTAAAATATATACTGTGTCCAGTTCATTATCTAAAATATAATGTGTCCAGTTCATTATCTAAAATATATAATGTGTCCAGTTCATTATCTAAAATATAAAATGTGTCCAGTTCATTATCTAAAATATAAAATGTGTCAAGTTCATTATCTAAAATATATAATGTGTCCAGTTCATTATCTAAAATATAAAATGTGTTCAGTTCATTATCTAAAATATATAATGTGTCCAGTTCATTATCTAAAATATATAATGTGTCCAGTTCATTATCTAAAATATAAAATGTGTCAAGTTCATTATCTAAAATATATAATGTGTCCAGTTCATTATGTAACATATAAAATATGTCCAGTTCATTAACTAAAATATAAAATGTGTCCAGTTCATTACCTAAAATATATAATGTGTCCAGTTCATTATCTAAAATATATAATGTGACCAGTTCATTATCTAAAATATATAATGTGTCCAGTTCATTATCTAAAATATAAAAATGTGTCCAGTTCATTATGTAACATATAAAATATGTCCAGTTCATTAACTAAAATATAAAATGTGTCCAGTTCATTATCTAAAATATATAATGTGTCCAGTTCATTATCTAAAATATATAATGTGACCAGTTCATTATCTAAGATATATAATGTGTCCAGTTCATTATCTAAGATATATAATGTGACCAGTTCATTATCTAAAATATAAAATGTGTCCAGTTCATTATCTAAAATATATAATGTGTCCAGTTCATTATCTAAAATATATAATGTGACCAGTTCATTATCTAAAATATATAATGTGTCCAGTTCATTATCTAAAATATAAAAATGTGTCCAGTTCATTATGTAACATATAAAATATGTCCAGTTCATTAACTAAAATATAAAATGTGTCCAGTTCATTATCTAAAATATATAATGTGTCCAGTTCATTATCTAAAATATATAATGTGACCAGTTCATTATCTAAAATATAAAATGTGTCCAGTTCATTATCTAAAATATAAAATGTGTCCAGTTCATTATCTAAGATATATAATGTGTCCAGTTCATTATCTAAAAAATATAATGTGTCCAGTTCATTATCTAATATATAAAATTGTCCAGTTCATTATCTAAAATATATAATGTGTCCAGTTCATTATCTAAAATATAAAATGTGTCCAGTTCATTATCTAAAATATAAAATGTGTCCAGTTCATTATCTAAAATATATAATGTGTCCAGTTCATTTTCTAAAATATATAATGTGTCCAGTTCATTATCTAAAATATATAATGTGTCCAGTTCATTATCTAAAATATAAAATGTGTCCAGTTCATTATCTAAAATATAAAATGTGTCCAGTTCATTATCTAAATACAGAAATGTGTCCAGTTTATAATCTAAAACACGATAAAGTGTTCAGTTTATTATCATATTTTTAAGTTCATTATCATGATCATATTTCCACTATCCTAAAATATAATGTTGGTGTCTAAGGACGTTCTGTATCAGCTGACTGAATCTCCTCCTCAGCCCCACAACACTACACATTATGGAAACAAATCATTATATTTGTGTACATTATATAACAGAAACTGACCTGTCCATATGTGGCTTGTATCTGGCCCAGAGTTGTAGGGTGGTAATACTGGTCAAAGTATCGAAGTTTGTCAGATGGAACCGATATCTGATCAAAAGGGAAACAAGTTAATAAAAAGTCTTGTGACAATTTAAGCGCAATTTCCTTATAATATTTATTTTAACGAGTAGTGCTACACGATGATCAGTTTTAAAAAAAAATCATCCTAGGCCTACACGATGCTCAGTTTAAAAAGTAGTAATTAATGTTTTGTGACCGAACGAAAGGATATTTTTGAAAACTTTCTTCGGCAATATTGTTCAAAATTATGGCAGGAATCGATTGGTAAATGTTTCAAGTCGCTAAGTGGTCTGATTGCCGAGATATGGACCAAAAACTGCATTTTTTCGAGGTTTTTTGGCTTTTCCGGGAAATCCAGGAAGGAACTCCGGGAATTTTTTTTTGCCCACAATCATCCTTGGAACTTGCTTAGCATATTTGCTTTTGGAACTAGTCCTCGATATTGCTTCGTTGAGGAGGAGATACGACTTAAAGCTGTGGACACACATCCATACATCCAGAAATGACGAGTTAATAATCGCAATTGTCCGTATGGAAATTGCGCTAAAAATATTCTAGGAGAAAAGTAAATACATTTTTTTATATTAGAAAATAACGTTTTCTATTAACGTGATATTACTTTTTAGAAAATATTTTATTGGTATTAAACGTGTTCGGTGGTTTTAACAGCTGTACTGTTTCACCAATTCCGTCTTACCTTGGCCAACTGAATCTTTACACACTTTGGCCAGATTCATCTTTACTCAAGGTTGCTAGATAAATCTTTACTCAAGTTGGCCAGATAAATCTTTACTCAAGTTGGCCAGATAAATCTTTACTCAAGTTGGCCAGATAAATCTTTACTCAAGTTGGTCAGATAAATCTTTACTCAAGTTGGCCAACTAAATCTTTACTCAAGTTGGCCAGATTCATCTTTACTCAAGTTGGTCAGATAAATCTTTACTCAAGTTGGCCAGATTCATCTTTACTCAAGTTGGCCAGATTCATCTTTACTCAAGTTGGTCAGATAAATCTTTACTCAAGTTGGCCAGATTCATCTTTACTCAAGTTGGCCAGATTCATCTTTACTCAAGTTGGCCAGATTCATCTTTACTCAAGTTGGCCAGATAAATCTCTGCTCACTTTGGCCAACTGAATCTCAAAGTCCACAACATCCGCCACATCCCTCCTGGCACTGGAGACGTCAGCAAACCCCAGCAGGGAGCCCATCCCGTACAGATAGTTCTCATAGGCCACGATGAATGGGCTGTTCCTCTCTCTCAGATAGTAGGACTTTGTCATTCCCAAACCGGCCTGGTCTATCTGCAGATTACACCACAAACTGGAATTAAGATAAATACAATAGGATCAAATGCTACAAATACTACAGTACACAACAAAATCTAGGGGAAAACAGTAGGGGCAATTCTTCCAGAAAAATTTCTCCAACAAACTCCAAGGAAGATAAATACAATTCGAGAAGTAACGTTACAAAAAAAAATAAGTTGTGCAAGAGGTGTCTTATCCTTAATGGCTAAGATATTTCACAAAGATCTCTGAGATAAATAGAGCTCAGCGTACTGAAATATAACCAGCTTCTTGTAAAAACATTCCCTTTTGGGTTTAAAAAAGAAACTGACCTATGGCAGCTGGTTATTAAGATTGTGTTATTATAAAAAAAATATTTAAATTTACCACAAATTTAAAATTTAGCTTTACATTACAGTTCTAGACACAAGACACATTTCCTCGCAGAGCCAACAAAAAAAAAACACTTCTCCAAATAGATCTACAGACAAAAGGCACAACTCCGTATAAAAGCACAGCTATTTTAGATACCAAGCCTCTTAATCCCCCTCAACACATTCCCTTCAAATACAACAAACAAACGGGCTACATCATAAACAAAAACCGTACAAAACAACAAACACAATACCATCAACATGTTGATAGCTGTGTTGTTATAATCTTCATCCACGTAGACGCTGAAAATGACGCTCAAATATCGTCTTTGCATCGCCAGTATCATGCGCTCAAAGTCGAAACTCTCTTCCACCCACGAAGCGTTAATGATGGGAAAACTGCCAAACTCTGTTTCTATGATTGCCCTCAGAGGCTGGTCAGATCTAGCAGTGTTTAAATCTGGTGAAGTTAATAGCTTAATTAAGAGTGTCCATCGGTTTACAAGAAAGATAACACTACATTGTGTTGTATTTTAAAATATGCAGGTGCCAAGGGGAAGGAACTCTCACCTGTATTCACGCAGGAAGCAAACAAATCTTTGGCTTTTTTCATGCTAGGCAATTCTGTAGGTCTATAAGGTTCTTCCAATAAATCTGTAGGAAGACGTCTTTTTATATAAATATTTACATTTAACAGCATTAAAGCTGTCAAACTAGCAGGGAACGATGCAAGTTGACAAATTTATACCTGCTTTGACGAATATCAACCGAATTAATATTTTCTTACTTGTACTTTACCTACGTGTAACATATACCACCTACATTTAACACAGGTATGGAAGAACTCATTAATCTAGCAACTATCATTAAGATTAAACGTTTAACACAGGTATGGAAGAACTCATTAATCTATCAACTATCATTAAGGTTAAACGTTTAATAAAGGTATGGAAGAACTCTTTACTCTATCAACTATCATTAAGGTTAAACGTTTAATACAGGTATGGAAGAACTCATTAATCTATCAACTACCATTAAGGCGAAACAGTATACAATCTGAGCATACTTTTCAGAATAACCTGTGTACGTTCAAGCAGGCTGTAAAATGTTCCAATTGAAGCCTGATCGCTGGGTATGATGGAATCTTTCAGCCACTTTCCACAGGCGAACTGGTAGAGATTGTCACAGGGGGAAACTTTGTAGTCGATCATACTGTTGATACGGGAGGCTGGAGAGATAGAGGAAACTTTGTAGTCGATCATACTGTTGATACGGGAGGCTGGAGAGATAGACACAGGGGGGAACTTTGTAGTCGATCATACTGTTGATACGGGAGGCTGGAGAGATAGACACAGGGGGAAACTTTGTAGTCGATCATACTGTTGATACGGGAGGCTGGTGAGATAGAGAAAACTTTGTAGTCGATCATACTGTTGATATGGGAGGCTGGAGAGATAGAGGAAACTTTGTAGTCGATCATACTGTTGATACGGGAGGCTGGAGAGATAGAGGAAACTTTGTAGTCGATCATACTGTTGATACGGGAGGCTGGAGAGATAGAGGAAACTTTGTAGTCGATCATACTGTTGATACGGGAGGCTGGAGAGATAGAGGAAACTTTGTAGTCGATCATACTGTTGATATGGGAGGCTGGAGAGATAGAGGAAACTTTGTAGTCGA
Organism: Physella acuta; assembly: GCF_028476545.2. Taxonomy (NCBI): domain Eukaryota; kingdom Metazoa; phylum Mollusca; class Gastropoda; family Physidae; genus Physella; species Physella acuta. The sequence continues at coordinate 180,438 of NW_026731809.1, forward strand.
TCATACTGTTGATACGGGAGGCTGGAGAGATAGAGGAAACTTTGTAGTCGATCATACTGTTGATACGGGAGGCTGGAGAGATAGAGGAAACTTTGTAGTCGATCATACTGTTGATACGGGAGGCTGGAGAGATAGAGGAAACTTTGTAGTCGATCATACTGTTGATACGGGAGACTGGAGAGATAGAGGAAACTTTGTAGTCGATCATACTGTTGATACGGGAGGCTGGAGAGATAGAGGAAACTTTGTAGTCGATCATACTGTTGATACGGGAGGCTGGAGAGATAGAGGAAACTTTGTAGTCGATCATACTGTTGATACGGGAGGCTGGAGAGATAGAGGAAACTTTGTAGTCGATCATACTGTTGATACGGGAGGCTGGAGAGATAGAGGAAACTTTGTAGTCGATCATACTGTTGATACGGGAGGCTGGAGAGATAGAGGAAACTTTGTAGTCGATCATACTGTTGATACGGGAGGCTGGAGAGATAGAGGAAACTTTGTAGTCGATCATACTGTTGATACGGGAGGCTGGAGAGATAGAGGAAACTTTGTAGTCGATCATACTGTTGATACGGGAGGCTGGAGAGATAGAGGAAACTTTGTAGTCGATCATACTGTTGATACGGGAGGCTGGAGAGATAGAGGAAACTTTGTAGTCGATCATACTGTTGATACGGGAGGCTGGAGAGATAGAGGAAACTTTGTAGTCGATCATACTGTTGATACGGGAGGCTGGAGAGATAGAGGAAACTTTGTAGTCGATCATACTGTTGATACGGGAGGCTGGAGAGATAGACACAGGGGGAAACTTTGTAGTCGATCATACTGTTGATACGGGAGGCTGGAGAGATAGAGGAAACTTTGTAGTCGATCATACTGTTGATACGGGAGGCTGGAGAGATAGACACAGGGGGAAACTTTGTAGTCGATCATACTGTTGATACGGGAGGCTGGAGAGATAGACACAGGGGGAAACTTTGTAGTCGATCATACTGTTGATACGGGAGGCTGGAGAGATAGAGGAAACTTTGTAGTCGATCATACTGTTGATACGGGAGGCTGGAGAGATAGACACAGGGGGGAACTTTGTAGTCGATCATACTGTTGATACGGGAGGCTGGAGAGATAGACACAGGGGGAAACTTTGTAGTCGATCATACTGTTGATACGGGAGGCTGGAGAGATAGAGGAAACTTTGTAGTCGATCATACTGTTGATACGGGAGGCTGGAGAGATAGAGGAAACTTTGTAGTCGATCATACTGTTGATACGGGAGGCTGGAGAGATAGACACAGGGGGAAACTTTGTAGTCGATCATACTGTTGATACGGGAGGCTGGAGAGATAGAGGAAACTTTGTAGTCGATCATACTGTTGATACGGGAGGCTGGAGAGATAGAGGAAACTTTGTAGTCGATCATACTGTTGATACGGGAGGCTGGAGAGATAGAGGAAACTTTGTAGTCGATCATACTGTTGATACGGGAGGCTGGAACCGTTGAGATATTGATTATATCTTGGGAAATCATACATTTGTTAAATAAATACAAGATTATTAAAATATGAGGAGCGGAGGGTCTGGTCGAGTGGCAGGTCTTACGACTGTTAACCTCAAAGTCTCGAGTACGGCGGGCTCAAGTCTGTAACACGTCCCCGAGTCCACCCTAGCCTGATGAGTAGGTATCTAACTACCGTCAGGTCATCGTGCCGACCATACCATCCCCCCCCCCCCCCCCATATGCAGAGGTCATTAACACAGACGAGCCCTACTTCATCTGCCCATGTGTCTTGGGAACGAACATAAACAGTTTATGATACTAACGATACTGATGATAATGGTGAAAATATATGTAAATTTTAAACTTTTATGATATATTTAAATTATTTAATTACATTTTTTTTCAAATTTGCACAATTACATAATATACAATAAAAACATAATTTGACATAGGTTTTAACAGTTACATAACTCACCAGCCTCCACGCAGTCCGCTGACAAACAAAATTCTGGAAAGAAATAAAAACAAGTTTTAGATCTCCTATTTTTATTTTGTCTTCATTTGTATGGTCAGATCACCGCTATATTATTATTGAATAATGTGCTCCTATATTTCTACCAAAGGTTTTTATACATGATTCAACAAGCCATATCTGTTTTGGTTATGTAGTCTTAAACTCTGATTGGTTTATATTACAATACATGGCATTCAAAATCAAAATCGTGTGTAGATTGAGAGTTGGAAAAACATTATTATTTTATAAAATCAAAAAATGTTTGCTATGTAATAGTAAGGGGTAGAACATGTAGAATCGTCGTTTTAACCTTTTTTTTCAGCACAGTTGGGTTTTTTACATTTATTATGAAACACTAGAATAGTTGTTTTTTGTTAACTCAGGAGAGCAATTCAGATTAAACATTTATTGCCATCATCATCGTCAATTTTCTTTTGGATTCCTTGCGGTACATAGGGTTTTTGTCAAAGCTTTCCACATTCCACGGTCTCCTGCCACTTTTTTTCAGCTGTTCTCAATTCCTTCCTTTCACCCTCCTCCGGCAAGCCAAGACGCCAGATTGATTGTCCCATTGACTGCACAATTGACCTCATCTGCCCCATTGACCTCATCTGCCCCATTGACCTCATCTGCCCCATTGACCTCATCTTCCCCATTGACTGCCCCATTAACTACCCACTGACCTCATCTGCCCCATTGACTGCCCCATTAACTGCCCATTCAACTCATCTGTCCCATTGACTGCCCATTCAACTAATCTGCCCCATTGACTGCCCCATTAACTACCCATTCAACTCATCTGTCCCATTGACTGCCCATTCAACTAATCTGCCCCATTGACTGCCCCATTAACTGCCCATTCAACTCATCTGTCCCATTGACTGCCCATTCAACTCATCTGCCCCATTGACTGCCCCATTAAATGCCCATTCAACTCATCTGCCCCATTGACTGCCCCATTAACTGCCCATTCAACTCATCTGCCCCATTGACTTCCCTATTGACTGCCCATTCAACTCATCTGCCCCATTGACTGCCCCATTGACTGCCCATTCAACTCATCTGCCCATTGACTGCCCCATTAACTGCCCATTCAACTCATCTGCCCCATTGACTGCCCATTCAACTCATCTGCCCCATTGACTGCCCTATTGACTGCCCATTCAACTCATCTGCCCATTGACTGCCCCATTAACTGCCCATTCAACTCATCTGCCCCATTAACTGCCCATTCAACTCATCTGTCCCATTGACTGCCCATTCAACTCATCTGCCCCATTGACTGCCTTATTGACTGCCCATTCAACTCATCTGCCCCATTGACTGCCCCATTGACTGCCCATTCAACTCATCTGCCCATTGACTGCCCCATTAACTGCCCATTCAACTCATCTGCCCCATTGACTGCCCATACAACTCATCTGCCCCATTGACTGCCCCATTAACTGCCCATTCAACTCATCTGCCCCATTGACTGCCCCATTGACCTTATATGCCCCATTGAGATCATCTGCCCCATTGACTGCTCCATTGACCGCATCTGCCCCATTCAACTCATCTGCCCCATTGACTGCCCATTCAACTCATCTGCCCCATTGACTGCCCCATTAAATGCCCATTCAACTCATCTGCCCCATTGACTGCCCCATTAACTGCCCATTCAACTCATCTTCCCCATTGACTGCCCCATTAACTGCCCATTCAACTCATCTGCCCCATTGACTGCCCTATTGACTGCCCATTCAACTCATCTGCCCCATTGACTGCCCCATTGACTGCCCATTCAACTCATCTGCCCATTGACTGCCCCATTAACTGCCCATTCAACTCATCTGCCCCATTGACTGCCCATACAACTCATCTGCCCCATTGACTGCCCCATTAACTGCCCATTCAACTCATCTGCCCCATTGACTGCCCCATTGACCTTATATGCCCCATTGAGATCATCTGCCCCATTGACTGCTCCATTGACCGCATCTGCCCCATTCAACTCATCTGCCCCATTGACTGCCCCATTGACCTTATCTGCCCCATTGAGATCATCTGCCCCATTGACTGCTCCATTGACCGCATCTGCCCCATTCAACTCATCTGCCCCATTGACTGCCCCATTGACTGCCCCATTAACTGCCCATTCAACTCATCTGCCCCATTGCATCAACCACCCTAATGTATACCTGACGTGAGAAAGTTTTCATACCCTGTATTCCCTGTGTAGTCTCTTCTGTTTTGTCTGTCTGTAAAAATGCTGCGTCCTTGACATTTCCCAACCAGGCAGGTTTCCCCGTGGTGGTGAGGACAATCAGCGCGACAACAACAGCAACCAGAGCAGCAAACACCACCAGCAACAGCAGCAGTAGAACCTTCTCTCGCCGCGTCTCTATGCAGCATCGTGTGCGGTCGGAGCTTTTAATTTGAAACATTTTTTACAGCGTTACAAGAGAATTGTATGTCTGTTCCGTCATCTACTGGGTAATCAATGCGTATAAATAGATTTAATATGTTAAAGACTAACGAATGGATAACTTTTAATTAAACTATTAAAGACATATATCGAGTTTCACATCTAACATATGTAGATAAAGAAAATTAACAATCTCAAATTTAAGCTCTTTGTTTTGTTAGACATTTCTAATTACGACAAGAATGCCTGCCGTAAGTAAACAAAACATGGGAATTTTCCTACTTGAACTCATGTGTTTACACCGCGGGATAAAGCCTTTTAAAATAATTCAAATAAATAATGTTTAAGATAATAAGAAATAATTTACGTGGTTTCTTCAATGACATTTAAATTCTTTTCAGATGCTTCTATTGTGACACAAGATGGCGGCTGATCTGATTTCGCCATCTTGAGAGCAGTGTCTGAAGTGGTGGCTAATGTAGTTTTCTGTGATAAGAATAAGTTGGTTCAGTTTTCAATTACCTGATATATATATATATATATATATATATATATATATATATATATATATATATATATATATATATATATATATATATATATATATATATATATATATATATATATATATATACATAATTTTTTTAATGAAAAAAAGTCAAACATTAACTTACGTACTACAAGCCAAGTCACCAACTTGTCAAGAAATCTTGTCAAAAAATATTCTGCAATAAGCTGTGTTAGAAAATGTATTCAGCTACAAACCAACACTATAGTTAGTATTCAACCTGGTTGTAAACTTACGTTCCGCGTGATGATTTTAGAAGGAAAAAAAAAACCTATTCAGTTCTACGGCTGTTGGAAGCATGAGAATAGTCCCATACTTAACATGATGTAATATTCAAAGGCGGATTTACACCGACACAACACTTCTACAAATTTTAATTTTTTAACCAATTCCTTAACAGATTCCATTGACGCCTGTCTAGGCTTTTATACGCTTAGCAGTAGATTTACAAGTGAACTCTGGGACGAGACAAGTAACCACTGGCTAGGTCTAGCTCACCAATAAAGGCAGAAATTTGATCACTTAAACAATGTTTGTTTCCCAAAAATTAATCTTTAAAAAAAAATAAGGGCGTTATACATTAAAATAAAAACATAAGTTCTAATCGAATTCAAGACAGTTAATATAATGCATCTGATAAAGTATCAGTAAGCAAAAGTTAAATCGGCCTACGCCTATGTTTATCAAGTAACGGATATAAAAAAAATTAAAGTTTTTATCAATCATCAATAAAATACAAGAACTTCTCTGTTTTCTTTTATAAAAGAAACAGCGCTGTTAAGATAAGTGTACGAGTTGGCTCCCCTCAACGTAACCACAATTTGTTAAGCGCGCCAAAGGTTAGGGAGATAACACAAAGATTTCTTGAGTTTAGCATTGGCCTTATGATGGGAAGTTGTGTAACCTGGGAATAGATGAATGTCATTGAATGGGGACAGTGAATGGGGACAGTCACGGTTCACTTGTGTTTATCTTATGGTTAAAACTTATGTGAACACACACATACAGACATATACATACATACGCACTCAATCCCCTATTCACACATAAGCATACACATATACAAACGAGCAGTTTTTTTTTTCAAATTTCTCTCGTGGAAGTTGGGTCAATCTCTTAGGAGTGGGGGTTCCCGCTCCTACCCTCCAGACTTAATAGAAAACATTATTAAATTTATATTGAAAAACATATACTCGACATAGTCGCCCCGCTCCCCCTGAAATTTCGAATCATTCCCCCCCCCCCCCCCTCCCATTGGAGGAAATGTCTAAAAAAACATTCCAAGCAAGTAAATTCATACACACGCACATACATTCATAAATACATACATCTCTCTCTCTATATATATATATATATATATATATATATATATATATATATATATATATATTTATATATATATATATATATATATATATATATATATATATATATATATATATATATATATATATATATATATATATACATCCGAACGTGACGTCGACCATTAGGCTAAAAACACAAATGTGACATTGACGTCTGTGATTGTTGTTTGCTTGAAGCTGCCCCACGTCAAGAGACGTCCCAGCATATTTTCTCGTGTAAATCATCACATCATCACATCAATTATACAAAAACAAATCAGGGGACATGTAAACACGTCAAGAATATAAATATAACACCATAACACAACAAAAGCATCTGACATAAAAAACACCCTCAAATGACACACATCATTCGACACCAAGATGAGAACAACATGACACCAAGCATATGACACCATAGCACAACACCCTCAATATAACATCAAAACAATAACACCTTAACATGACACCCTCCATTCGACACTAAGAGGAGAACAACATGACACCAAGCAAATGACACCAAGATGATAACACCATAAAACAACACCCTCAATATGACACCAAATCAATAACACTTTAACATGACACCCTCTATATGACACCAAGACGATAACACCACAACACAACAACCAGCAGGCGACACCAATTACCCGCTGATTTTTTTCCGCCCTACAACCCCACCAGAGCCAAGACGAATTGTTCAAACGTTTTAACGCTGTTATTAAAACTTCAATCGCTCTCTTGTATACGGTTATAAACATTTCAATAGCTGTCTTGTATTCTGTTGTAAAAATCTCAATACATGCCTTGTATTCACACCCTCTCTCAGACCAGAACCTGAGCCAGTACAGCAACAAAGTATTCTAGTTCGACAAACCACGTGATAACCGTGTTCAAAAACATTTTACTGCAACCTTTAATAACAAGCAGTAGGTTTAATGATAAGTGAAATATACTCTCTAAACGCTAGCGTGTTTAATCTACAGTGCCACTAACGCCTACAGCTATTTATACATCATCTCATCTAAACTAATTCTCTGGACAACCAACCATGGAGATAGAGAGTGACCCTGAAGATACGGACGTACAAGAGACCACAAATTTTCCTTCTGACCTGGGTCTGACGATGGACCAGGAATACTTGACGATTCTACCAGACCCACCTTCTGAGAGGAACCACCACGACAATCCCCAGATGATTAACGATGACGTTTTTGTCGATGCTTATAAGTTGAACAACGCGGCCAAATCGGACGTAGACTCGTTGGACGATGACCGAAAAGTATACTCCGAAATATTGGCCAGTGACCACACCTTGGCCAATGACCACACCTTGGCCAATGACCACACCTTGGACCCTCAGAAGTTGGCCAGTGCCAGAAGTCTAGAACCGACGTACCGGTACAAAAAGTTCATGTACGAGACGGCCAACTTCCCCCACCCGCCATCTGTTGGAGAAAACACGAGCACAAAAGATGAGTACATGAAATACATGCTCGACAAAACAAACTTCCCCGTCTACCACACGGAGGGCAGGAGGAGTAGGAGAAACTTTTCCGGTGACGTCATAGAATCCGACATGTTTAACCAAATAAGGTAAATAATTAATTAGGAAAAAAGGTGTTAAAAGTTAATTATTTCTAATGAATAGCTTTATAAACATCGCATTCGAATATCTTCACATACGAATGCGCGCTGTGTTGTTTCTTAAAACATATTTGTTTACAAATTTGAATTGAAATTCAATGATGTTAAGGTTGGTAATCTGTTTCAATGTGGTATTTTTGGAAATGCTCAGCAATGCTAAGTGATTAAGATCATTTACAAGATTTGTTTTGATAATGAACAAGAAAAAACAAATCTCATAGAATATTTAAGAAACTTCTTAAACGAAAACAAATATGAGTAAATGTCTGAGTTTAAAATCAAGCAATCGATCAATAGTCCCTTAACTCCAGGGGTAGTTGGGGCACCTGCTACATGCCCTTGTCATCTTAAAAACGAAATTACAAAACTATTTTTAAATATTGTTGTAACCATGTCACCACATTACCATTTAATCATGGTATCATGCACCATGTAACCATGAAACTATGTACCCATGTAACCAAGTAACTATATAGTTATGTAACCATGTAACCATAAACCTATGGAACAATGTAACCATATACCCATGTAACCTTATACCTATGTAACAATATAACCATGTAACTATATAACCATGTAACTATATAACCATGTAACCATGTAACCATGTAACCAAGTAACCATGTAACCAAGTAACCATGTAACCATATACCCATGTAACCATATAACCATGTTACCATGTAACCATGTAACCATGTAACCATATACCCATGTACCCATATAACCAAATAACCATATAACCATTTAACCATATACCCATGTACCCATATAACCATATAACCATTTAACCATTTAACCATATACCTATGTACCCAAATAACCATATAACCATGTAACCATATAACCATGTAACCATATAACCATGTAACCATGTAACCATGTACCCATGTAACCATATAACTAAGTAACCATATAACCATTTAACCATATACCCATGTAACCATATAACCATATAACCATGTAACCATGTAACCATGTACCCATGTAACCATATAACTAAGTAACCATATAACCATATAACCATGTAACCATGTAACCATGTAACAATGTAACCATATAACCATGTAACCATATAACCATGTACCCATATAACCATAAAACCATGTACCCATATAACCATATAACCATATAACCATGTAACAATGTAACCATATAACCATGTAACCATATAACCATGTACCCAAATAACCATATAACCATGTAACCATATAACCATGTAACCATATAACCATGTAACCATGTAACCATGTACCCATGTAACCATATAACTAAGTAACCATATAACCATTTAACCATATACCCATGTAACCATATAACCATATAACCATGTAACCATGTAACCATGTACCCATGTAACCATATAACTAAGTAACCATATAACCATATAACCATGTAACCATGTAACCATGTAACAATGTAACCATATAACCATGTAACCATATAACCATGTACCCATATAACCATAAAACCATGTACCCATATAACCATATAACCATATAACCATGTAACCATATAACCATGTAACCATGTAACCATGTAACCATGTAACCATATAACCATGTACCCATATAACCATATAACCATGTAACCATATAACCATGTACCCATATAACCATAAAACCATGTACCCATATAACCATATAACCATATAACCATGTAACCATATAACCATGTAACCATGCCCCTATTCTTACAGCTTCACTAGAGAACGATGCTGTCTACAAACCCTGTGTGAAAAAATTCTCCTCTTCCTGTTGCTGTTGTCCCTAGCAGCGTTGGTTGCTGTTGTCGTGACGCTGATTGTTATGAAGACGTCTCAGTACAAGTACGGAAGTTTCATGGCTCAAGCCGGATGTGCCAATGGCGTTATGGATATGACAACCCCAAGTACTAGCACCCAAAATCCAACGGCACCCCAGCAAAATGCTGAAGCACCTATCACTAAACAAGGTTTTCAATTTTAAGCCACTTATTTCACATCTCAGAAAAAAAATTGTATAAAAGCCTAGCAAATATAATGGAAGATAAATAATACATCTAATACTACTAAAACTAAACTTTGTTTACATGTTTGAATATTCATTTGTTTGTCTGATTTCGTACTGTAGGGAAACTGCTCAATATGGGGGGCTGTAAAATAGTATGTAGGTAGAGAATAATTGTTGATTGCAGACAGACTGTTAATCACACATTTTTTTAAAGACATTAATTAATTTATTGATTTATTCTTAGGTAGATTAACCACATTTGTTTTAAAGTTTTAGAACAATGGCTTAACTTTGACTGAATAGTGATGTTTGATAACTCATTTTTTTGTTTGTTTGTTTTTCTGATTTGTTATTGGGGAGAATCTTCATTATGTGTAGAGGTGTGAAATGGTATTTTGAGTGGTAAATATTGTTCCTTCTTAAACACACTGTTAATTACAAACTAATTTAAAGCCGTTAATTAATTTATTGATATATTCATGGGTAGATTAACCACATTGTATATAAAAGTTTAGAACAATGACTGTAGTAATGGTAAAAATATATTTTCTTGTTACAACAATGTTTTCAATTATTTTTCCTAAGGCCTACATATGAATGATAAGGTTGACTATCAGGACCTCGCGGGGCACAGGGCAGGTGAAGTAGAGTTCACCTGTTTGTTTGTTCTAAGCATATGAAGGGATAGTGTGGTCAGAGACATGCTCGGCTGGAATCGTTTATTTAAACGATAAAAACATGTTGTCTGAGACTTGGCGGGACAGTGGGCAGGTGAAGTAGAGTTGAGTAGGTCACCTGTGACGTCAGTATATGAAGGGATAGTCCGAAATCGTTGTTTTCGGTGTTTTTAAAAGATAAAAAACATATTTTTGAATGTGGGGTCTGTTTCTTTGTGACGATAAGTGACACTGCAGTAGCGTAGCGAGGAGGGTGGGCGGGGGGGGGGGGGGACATGTCCCCTGGCGCCGACCTTAGGGGGCGCCAAAATGGGTTGGAAAAATAAATTGAAAGGTTGAGGGGGGTGCAAATCGAAATCATGAGATGGGGGTGGTGGTGGTGCACATCGAAAGTTTGAGGGAGGTGCATATCAAAATCTTGCCGGGGAGGGGGCGGGGGGGGGGGGAGTTCAAATCGAAAAGTTTGTCCCCGGGCGCAGAAAAGGGTCGCTACGCCTCTGAGTGACAGACGTGATGTTTTTTGAGGGATAACCCCCGAAACCCACAGTTATCCAACGGGTGACGGGTAGTCTAGTTTATTATATTTTTCTTTTGACGTTTTTATAATACTAAAAACTTCGGAATAAAACTTTAGTTAAAAAAACTCAAGTTTTTTTTTATAAAATTGTTTTGCAGTATCAAATATGTCTTTTTTTTCAAATCCTTTTGAGTTATGTTATGCTTGTGTAATATAAAATCAAGGGACACAACCTATCCAAAGCAGTGGGTCACAGTTCCTATGGCCCTATTAATTAGAGCATGATACAGCAGGAAATAGGGCTTGTAAGTCTCTTTCGATTAAAATTCGAAATCTTGTTAGCCAGGGAAAAATCTACATTTTCGAACTTAAATAATAGCTATTTGTTTTTAGGCCTCGCTTCAAGATTCAATAATACCAAAGTACCTAAAATGCAACAATTATACATTTTTAAGTAACAGTACGCCTACCGCTAGCACAGGCTGTCCCGTGACCTACTTACAAGCCCTATTGAGAGAAACGTAATGTATTTAAAGCACATAGTGTCACACAAGGCTATCTGTAGTCTTGTGATTATCTATCGCAATGTGGTTACCTGTCTGTGATTACCTGTCATGAAGTAACTACCTGTCAGTGATTCCCTGTTACTCCTCGGTGACCTAAAACCAGCTGTTTATAAACATATGAGTACTGACCCATTTAGCCCTTATTTGAACCCTTTAAACTAAAACATTTTGTCACAGAACCTAAGCGTCACCTAACGTTTGGTATCTGATAACTGTATCAAACAAATAAAAACACCAACTGATGATTTGCCTGTATTTCACAGATATTTGTTTGTCGACGGACTGCGTGGAGGCAGGTAAGAGATAGGTTTAGAAAATCTTTTGATCATTTTTAAGTTTTTAGATTCAACAGCTTAAATATTAGGCTAACTTGGGCAGGTTTTTTGTTAAAGCAACGAATGTATACTATTCTAACGAGGATTCAATGTAAAATATTATCAAATTTATAATCTTACCAAAAGTTAGCTGTTTTTTTTATCAAACTAACTTAATAAGGGGGATAATTTAAGGGAGACAATGCAATCTTTTATATACTGTCATAAGAATACAAAGCAGTCACGCTCTGCTGTTCACCATGAAGCGAAACTGTGTCTGTAATATGTAATCATAAACACATTATCGGTTTGTGTCTATTTAACCATACAAATATTTCATCGTATTTCATCGTTCTACTCCTAATGTAGTGAAATATCGTATTGTATCGTTGGATTAATTAGAACACAATAATAACTGTTGCTGTATGAAGCATCGATTCTTTCTATACATAAAATGCCAAGATTGAACAAAAAATGGCTTAAAACTACTGACTGTTTGAGAAGATATAAGTTCAAGAAACAAGCAGAAACAGAGTTTATGGGTTTAAAAAGTGGCTAAAAATGAAGCTGCCGCAGTTGCTCTAGAACAGTCACAGATTATGAAGATGTAATAGATAACATTGCTTAAGATATGGAACACGTGACATTTATGTTGCCGTAGATTAATTGTAAAAATTGTAGATTGTAAAAATTAACAGATAAAAAGAACTGTCAAAGGATAAACTAATTTGATGTTCTGCTTCTTCATTCTAAATGTCGGTGTTGTAATTAAGTATACGTGTCAACTGGTTATGCGCCATTGAGGCCATTGACTCCGATTTCAGCCTGCTGTTCTTTTTGGATTTGCAGCAGTTGTTTGATTTTGGAGTTGTCTCTCCCAGAATAGTGGCTGTTCCCAGTAAACGAGCCTCATCTGCCCGAGGATTTGAACTCGAGACTTTCGGTTTAGCAACCATGAGCTTTACCGACTCGACCACACCGACCGCTAAGTTGACGTTGATTATAATATACAAAAAATGGAAAAAAATTAAGAAGCACGGATAAAACGAATATTTAGGGAATATAAAAGAAGCGTGGATGATAGTTTAGTTTTTTGTTATTTTTTTTCAACCAATAGGAACGTTTGTTTTTAATTTAAAATTTGCTTTGCCGTGATCATAATCACGTGACACAATAACCACGTGACATACAATAACCACGTGATTCCTCCCTCATCGATCAGCTGCCCGAATCAATCAGGCCATCGATTACACCGTGGCACCGTGTGACGACTTCTACCAGTTCGCCTGTGGTCGCTGGCTCAAGACCAACGTCCTTCCTGACGACAAGTTCAGCTCAACAACCCTCGACCGCCTCGTGTCGGAGGTGGAGATTATCATCAAAAGTAAGCTCACATCTGGACTGTTTTAACAAAATTTCTTACATTTTATAAATGATTTTTTTTACATCATGTCGATAGAAAATCACAGACAAACAAAAAAGAAAAGAAATATAAAATAAACAAAAATTTCTAAAATATGATTTCATTGGTTAAAATTTCCCAACTAGTCTTCTTTACTTGTATCTATAAAGCACTGAACTTATTATTTCTCATGTATCAGATTTGCTTGAAGAGCCTTACAGACCAACGGACACCAGTAGCATGAAAAAGGCCAAAGATTTCTATGCTTCATGTATGAAGACAGGTACTGTAACATTAGGATTTACATGCTTCATGTATGAAGACAGATACTTGTTCTGTAACATTGAACAACGGCTGACGTTAAACTCTTTGTACTCCAAACATAAACAGTAACGTCTTATGGTCCAACAATGTCTCCCATTATCCCGTCTATGGGGCTGATGAAGTAGAGTTTTTCTGTTTCAATGACCTCCGCATATAAGGGATAGTGTGGTCAGCACTATTCCAGCCGCCTTTGTTACCCTAACGTGAGTCAGGTACTCATTAAAGCCGGGTAGACTCAGGAACGTCGTACGTACTCGAACACTGGATCCGAAACCGAGACTTTCGGGCTAGCAGCCGTAAGCTTTACCATCCGAACAATTCAATTAACCAAAAATATTTGTTTACAACAACTCTTTCAAAAACACAACGATATCTCACTTTTGACATCGGCCTTGTCATACACGTTTGTCTTGGCTCGGTGCTCTCTTGTCCTACAGACACACCACTTGTTACCACATACCATCTACCATATTATCAACACACGCTTTTTACCATATACATCCCCATATCCCATTACCCAGATGTACCCCTATATCCCATTAACCATATTTATCCCCATATCCCATTACCCAGATGTACCCCTATATCCCATTAACCATATATATCCCCATATCCCATTACCCAGATGTACCCCCATATCCCATTACCCAGATGTACCCCTATATCCCATTAACCATATTTATCCCCATATCCCATATTCCCAGATGTAATCACCGCCCGGGGTGTCAAACCTCTGCTAGCCCTAATGTCCAGCCTAATGGGAGGGTCACCTTTGACCAACGCCACCTGGAGTGAGACGACCTTTGACTTTGATGAGGCCCTGTATAATGTGAACCTGTACAGCAGCTTCCTGGTTGTGGCAGCCTACGCCAGCAATGGTCCGCTCAACATATCCCGTCAGATGATCATTGTAAGATTTTTAAATCTCGTCAGATGATCATTGTAAGATTTTTAAATCTCGTCAGATGATCATTGTAAGATTTTTAAATCTCGTCAGATGATCATTGTAAGATTTTAAAATCCCGTCAGATGATCATTGTAAGATTTTAAAATCCCGTCAGATGATCATTGTAAGATTTTTATATCCCGTCAGATGATCATTGTAAGATTTTAAAATCCCGTCAGATGATCATTGTAAGATTTTAAAATCCCGTCAGATGATCATTGTAAGATTTTAAAATCTTGCCAGATTATAATTGTAATATTTTAAAATCTCGTCAGATTATAATTGTAATATTTTAAAATCTTTTCAGATTATAATTGTAATATTTTAAAATCTTTTCAGATTATAATTGTAATATTAACTTGTGTTACGTTCGTGGCTAACCACTAGATAATAAATATAAGAATAGTGTTTAAAAATTGGTCCTTAAAAATTGAATGTTATAACTAATTAAAACACCATATCACTGATATTACATACTATTGCACGTCGCAATGTACTCACCCAATGTTCTCACTGTTCTAAGATCGACCAGCCTAGCCTGTCCCTGCCCTCTAGAGAGTACTACCTGCTGGGACGGACCAGCGCCCCCCTTGTTGCTCTAGAGAACATGTTCTACGGCTTCAGCAGACTGATGGGGTTGGCAGACGACAGCACGGCCCGAGCAGACATCGCTGATGTCGTCACATTTGAGGTCCAGCTGGCAAACGTAGGGAGGTTTTTTTGTGTGGCAGTCATAGAACTAGAGAGTTGTTGGAGCCATTTTATATGTGGCAGTCATAGAACTAGAGAGTTGTTAGAACCATTTTAAATATGGCAGTCATAGAACTAGAGAGTTGTTGGAACCATTTTAAATGTGGCAGTCATAGAACTAGTCATAGAACTAGAGAGTTCTTGGAACCATTTTAAATGTGACAGTCATAGAACTAGAGAGTTGTTGGAACCATTTTAAATGTGTGCTTAGGATTAGAAAAGCTTAAAACATTATATATATATATATATATATATATATATATATATATATATATATATATATATATATATATATATATATATATATATATATATATATATATATATATATATATATATATACTCATCGAATGATTTGTTGGAGTATGATTCACAAATTTGATTCAGACGTATCGGTCTTCCCTTATCTGTCCCCATCTCTCCCCATCTGTCCCCATCTCCCCCATCTTTCTCCATCTCTCTCCATCTGTCTCCAATTCTCTCCCCCATCTGTCTCCCTTTGTGCCCCATCTCTCCCCATCTCCCCCCTATCTCCCCATCTCTCCCCATCTCCCCCCTATCTCCCCATCTCCCCATCTCTCCCCATCCCCCTCTCCAACAGATCTCAATGACAGCCCTAGAGAGACGTGACGCCTACAACCTGATCAACCCGACAACCCTGGGAAAACTTCAGGAGAAATATGGCCAGGTACGTGCAGGTGTCCATGTACACATTTCATATCCTCCTGTACAAAGTAATCGTATCATAAGTGTTCATGTACACATTTTATCTCTTCCTGTAGAGAGTAACCGTATCATAAGTGTTCATGTACACATTTCATCTCCTCCTGTACAACGTAATCGTATCATAAGTGTTCATGTTCACATTTCATCTCCATCTGTACAAAGTAACTGTATCATAAGTGTTCATGTACACATTTCATCTCCTCCTGTACAAAGTAATCGTATCCTAAGTGTTCATGTTCACATTTCATCTCCATCTGTACAAAGTAACTGTATCATAAGTGTTCATGTACACATTTCATCTCCTCATGTACAAAGTAACCGTATCATAAGTGTTCATGTACACATTTCATCTCCTCCTGTACAAAGTAACCGTATCATAAGTGTTCATGTACACATTTCATCTCCTCATGTACAAAGTAACCGTATCATAAGTGTTCATGTACACATTTCATCTCCTGTACAAAGTAACCGTATCATAAGTGTTCATGTACACATTTCATCTCCTCATGTACAAAGTAACTGTATCATAAGTGTCATGTACACATTTCATCTCCTGTACAAAGTAACCCTGTCATAAGCGTCAATGTACATATTTCATCTCCTCATGTACAAAGTAACCGTATCATAAGTGTCAATGTACATATTTCGTATACACATCAATCATCGAACTGCATCAATTAAACAGCTAGGATGTTTGCATTTTACTTTTATCCTAAGCATTACACTATCCTAATTAATTGACATGTTTGTATTGTATTCTTGCGTAAGTTATGTTATTGATTCTAAAATTTACGATACACACATTTTTAAAAAAATGAAGTTGATGTAAATTATGACTGTACCAATGTTACCAAAGAAGCATCCTACCTGATGCAAACAAAAATAGTACTGCACGTGGACAATTGCAACATTCAGCGTTAAACGTTGTTCAATCTCATTGGTGTATGACTGCATGGCATGACATTTCACTTTGCTGACCAAATGAATTTGTATAGATCTTCATGTCAGCAAGGCATACCTTTGTCTAGGACTCTAGATCTTCAATGTTGCTGAATAACTAAAATATTGGTCGAGATCCTCAACTGGACGAGACCTAATTTTGTTGACCAATTAAAATATTTGTCCATATCCTCAACTGGACGTGACCTAATTTTGTTGACCAATTAAAATATTTGCCCAGATCCTCAACTGGACGAGACCTAATTTTGTTGACCAATCAAAATATTTGTCTAGATCCTCAACTGGACGAGACCTAATTTTGTTGACCAATTAAAATATTTGTCCATATCCTCAACTGGACGTGACCTAATTTTGTTGACAAATATTTGTCTAGATCCTCAACTGGACGAGACCTAATTTTGTTGACAAATATATGTCTAGATCCTCAACTGGACGTGACC
This sequence comes from Physella acuta, assembly GCF_028476545.2. Lineage (NCBI taxonomy): Eukaryota > Metazoa > Mollusca > Gastropoda > Physidae > Physella > Physella acuta. The sequence goes on from NW_026731809.1 coordinate 198,031, forward strand.
TAATTTTGTTGACCAATTAAAATATTTGCCCAGATCCTCAACTGGACGAGACCTAATTTTGTTGACCAATCAAAATATTTGTCTAGATCCTCAACTGGACGAGACCTAATTTTGTTGACCAACTAAAATATTTGTCTAGATCCTCAACTGGACGAGACCTAATTTTGTTGACCAATCAAAATATTTGTTCAGATCCTAAACTGGACAAGATACTTCCAGAAGACGCTGAGTGACCCATGTATTGGCATCACGGATGTAGGAGCAGACGAAGAGGTCAACATCCGGGCCATCAAATATCTGGACAAGCTGGTTGTGTTGATGAACCAGACGTCAAGAAGGTTTGTTACCTGTCAGTTACGTCATCGACATCTGCATATTACCTCACATGGGTACCACTCGAGAGAAAAGTGGCCTTGCTTTTTTTTTCGTTTGTTTGAGTGGGGGGGGGGGGACTTTAATTTTGCACTAACTTCTTCAGTTTAAAAAGTGATGAAAATAATTTTAAGAGATAAAATACTACACTCTTTTGAAATGATTGCATAACAAAAGAAATAGTCCTCCCTTGATTAAATTTAATTTTATTTTAATTTTGACCCATCCCCACAATTTTAGTTAAAATCTGTGAATGTTATAGAATAAATACAACACGTCTCAAATGTTTATATCACCAGGACGTTGTCTAACTACTTGATGCTGAGAATGACCAAGTTGGTAGCACCTGCTTTAGGAGACCAGTTCCTGACAGTACTTCTGGACTTCCAAAAGGTCCGTTTCCTTCTCACGTGTGATTGGTGTTAAAACATGACATGCCTTGTTCAAGGTTGATATAATTGTCCTATTATTTTGATACATTTGATACTTTTTCCCCATTAATCTGTCCCATAGCCTGGTACCCAGGAGAACTTGGTGGACTCATGGACGTCAAACAGTCACTAGTCCGAGATCCGAACTCGAGACCTCTGGCAGTCAAATGCTCTACTATTTGATCACACTGTTCCATAAGTAGCTTACTATAGGATCCCATTTTTCATGGCTTTAATTATATATTTAAGTTCTCCTGTTGGAGTTGTAGATTCGCAAGCACAAAGAAATGTGCCTTGACAAAACAGAGCGTTAACCAGATATTTGTACAGCGTGCTGTGTTTTTATGTTTCCTATACTTTCTTCAATTGTGAGCGATCCTATGGTCTGAGCAAAAGTGGCGAGAAATTTATTTCGGTACCCTCTGTTCGAGGTTATGGCATCCATTGTTTTTTGTTAGCGCAATTTCCATTCTGGAGAATTGCGTTTATTAACTCGTCATTTCTGGGAATGGATGGATGAATGGATGGATGAATGTATGAATGTATGGATGAATGTGTGTCCGGGCTTTAAGTCGTATCTCCTCCTCAACGAAGCAATATCGATGACTAGTTCCAAAAGCAATTATGTTAAGCAAGTTACGAGAATGACCATAGGCCATAAAAATTACGGGTTTCTTTAATGGATTTCCCGGAAAAGCCAAAAAACCTTTTTAAAAAATGCAGTTTTTGGCCCATATCTCGGCAACCAGACCACTAAGCGACTTGAAACATGTACCAATCGATTCCTGCCATAATTTAGAACAATATTGCCGAAGAAAGTTTTCAAAAATATCCTTTCGTTTGGTCACAACATTTTTTTTGAATTAATTAAAATTTGGACCGAATTAGTAGGCATTTTTTCCAACCACACCACACGCGTCATCACGTTCAATAGCTGCGCCATCGCGTTCCATGGCTGCGCCATCACGTTCAGTAGGCGCGCAATGGTTTTTAGTCATGTAACTCTATTGTAAATAAAACATGTAAAATACTGAAAAAAATTAATAAAAAACGTTTTAATAACTAACCAATGGTTTTACTAACCCTGCTCTTGATTGACAGAGCTATTTTTAGATAACATAAGGAAATTGCGCTAAAATTGTCACTAGACTTTTTAATTACCTTGTTGATGTTTTATTGGGGAACGGCATGGCTTAGCGATAGAGCTTTAGACTGCTAAACCGAAAATCTCGAGTTCGAATCCAGGTTCAAATCAGTAGAACGTCTCTGAGTCAAAAATGTTCATTGATTTATTTCTTAAAATGTATGTCAATATATATATATATATATATATATATATATATATATATATATATATATATATATATATATATATATATATATATATTTATTTATATATTTATATATTTATATATATAAATGATATAAATGAAACTCGATATAAGTCAATTAAATACAAACTGAAACCCACGACCTCCCCTGGGTAAAAAGGTCGGTGACTGACCTAATGATGTGTTTCAGACACTGTTTGGTGTGGGAACCAAGATGGCCAACTACAGGATGTGTATCGCCAACGTTAACGGATATCTGGGCAAGGCTGTGGGGAACTTGTTCTTGAGAGATCATTTTGACAAGGATACACGGGAGAATGTAAGTAGGTCAATCCCAGGTATGGAGCAATGAAAGTAGGTCAATCATGAGACTAGAGCAATGTAAGTATGTCAATTATATGCGTTAAAGTAGGTCAACCACAGATATGGAGTAATGGAAGTAAGTCAATCACATACATGGATCGAGAGAAGTAGGTCAATAACGGGCACGGAATAAAGGAAGTAGGTCAATCATGATCCTAGAGCAATGTAAGTCGGTCAATCGCAGGCATGGATCAATAGAAGTAGGTCAATCACAGGCAAATAGCAACAGAAATAGATTAACCAGGCGCCTAGAACAATGTAAGTAGGTCATTCCCAAACACGAATAATAATACATAAATAAAAACGGATGTTATGTAAGCTTGTTTAAATTTTGATTTCAGAAATATTGATCGAAAGCCAACATTGGAATATTACTTTTTGAAAATACATGTGTAAATGATCTTTTTCGGAAGGTTCTTTATTTAATTGCAAAGATAACATTCTCCTAAGTTAAAACGGCTACAGGACATTACCCCCCTGGATATTTTCCCCCCCCGGACATTTCCCCCCCCCCGTATTTCCCCCCCCCCGGAGCAATTACCCCCCTGTCAATTACCCCCCCTGTCAATTACCCCCCCCCCCCCTCTCAAGTTAAAATCCTAACTCTAACTAGAATTGTATCCCTATATACTATTTTAATCCAAACCTTAAGAAAAAGACCAAAACCTAAGCATCCACCTTAGCCTAAAACTTCACACAAAACCAAAACCAAAGCTAGACACAACCCTAACCCTAAAACTAGCTCTAACCCTAACCCTAGCTCTAACCCTAGCCCTAACCCTAACCCTAACCCTAACCCTAACCCTAACCCTAACCCTAACCCTAACCCTAACCCTAACCCTAACCCTAACCCTAGCCCTAGCCCTAGCCCTAACCCTAACCCTAACCCTAACCCTAACTCAACCCTAACCCTAGCCCTAACCCTAACCCTAACTCTAACCCTAACCCTAGCCCTAACTCTAACCCTGTCCGGGGGGGGGGGGGGTAATGTCCTACTGGGCGGGGGGGGTAATTGACAGGGGGGTAATTGACAGGGGGGTAATTACTCTGGGGGGGGGTAATGTCGGGGGGGAAATATCCGGGGGGTAATTGACAGGGGGGAAATGCCCTGTTCCCGTTAAAACAATGTTTGTATTTTTTAAGGCCGAGGAATTAATTAAAAGTCTTCAAGCCTCGTTTAACCAATTGGTGGACGAAGTCACGTGGATGGATGACGTCACAAAGCAAGCTGCCAAGGAAAAGGTTAATTAGCTTATTTGTGTAGTGTTTTAGTATACTCAAGACAGTGTTTTATCAAAGTAATTCAACACGTGTAAAACAGCAATTTCATTATATATAGTTTTTTAAATAAATGATAACAATTTTTATGACATATGTACAAATGATATTTATGAAAAATGGTCGTCATTGTTGCTTGACAAGTACTTTGTTATAGTTTTGGTAGACACACCAATAAACACAGACACATACACAATATATATATATATATATATATATATATATATATATATATATATATATATGTATATATATATATATATATATATGTATATATATATATATATATATATATATATATATATATATATATATATATATATATATATATATATATATATATATATATATATATATATATATATATATATATATATATACATATATACTTGTAATAGAAGTTATCAGATTGACATGAATTTGTTTGTTTCTCTACCCCAGAATAATTTGATCAAGACAATCATTGGTCAACCTGACATTTTAAACAACCTCACCTTCATCGATGAGCTCTACGTCAATGTAGGTCACACACCTATGTTTTGTGTTAAGTTTTATCCTAATGTGTTGTAATTCATTCTATTCTAATCTAATTATTTTTTTTAAATGATTGCAAAATCAAAATTTAAAAATAACCCATTGTACAGATACGAGAATTATAAAACAATACAGGTTGTTCTTACAGTTATAGAAATTGATATTTCAAGTTCCTTAAAACATATTATCTGAATTAGTCTGTGGGTTTGTGGTCAGATAATGAGGCATAGTTCTGACCCTCATAAATATTTCCATTTAAGTTCATTTTCCATTATTTCCGATCTAATACGATTGTAATAGGGCTGGTAAGTAGGTCACCAACCAGTTCTATGGCTCATGCAGGTTTTATTGAGCCGTAGAACTGGTTGGTGACCTACTTACCAGCCCTATTACAATAAAAATTGAGATGAGTCAAATCAATCCTAACATGAAAGATTAGATTGTGATAGCTTGATCAGCCAAGTGAGCTGGAGTTTATGACAAATATATTCACTCAAGTTTAAACAAGACACTCTGTTAAGTGGGGGATACATTATTTGATGATTGGACCTCTGTAGCAGAGTTATTTTTAAAGCCACAAGTCAACATGTTGCCTAGCAAATTTATTTTTAGCCATGAGTGTTGTCGTCAAGTCAAGAACTGTTGGCTTGGAAAGAACACATTTTGAAATTTCAGAATAGATTTACTTCTATTTATTTATTAAATCGAAATCATAAAAAAAAATTAAAACAATACAAGTAAAAAATTATATTTTTAATCACAAAATGTCAAATGTAAGAAATATCAGAAATACTTCTACAGAATGTTGGCGCACTTGCATTGTGATAATTTATAAGATTTCCTTTGCTTATATCTACATAAAATTTAACTTTCTTATTTTTAGAATATTTTAAAACGAGTTATTTTAAAGATTTTAAAACTAATTTTGTTTTAAAACTTAAGGTCTCTTTTTTCGTTCTTCTATTTCAGTACACATACAGTCCCGATCTGTACTTTGAGAACATCGCAAACAGCTTGAAAATCTACACATTACGGGCATGGCAGTTGCTACGGCAACCGGTTCAAGAGTCTATGTAAACTTTTTTTTTTTTTTCAACAATTTAACTAGCATTAATTTTTTCATTTCAACATTAACTAGTTCTAGTTTAAAAGATAATGTTACTCAAATAAAACACAGATTGCCAAATATAAAATTATCATTATACCCAACAACAGAAAGTTATTATGATTTATACACATTATATTCAATAACTTAATGTTATTGATCTCATTACATCCAACAACATAATGTTATTGTTCGCATTTTTTTTAACAACTTAATTTTATTTTCCGCATTATATACAACAAAATAATATTGTTGTTCGCATTATATCTAAAAAAAGAATGTTATTGTTCGCATTATATTCAACAAAAGAATAACAGCAGAATGTTACTGCTCGCATTAAACCCAACAACATAATGTTATTATTCTCATTATATCCAACAACATAATGTTATTGTTCTCATTATACTCAACAAAATAATGTTGCTGTTCTCATTTACCGAACAACATAATGTTACTCTATGCATTATACCCAAAAACATATTGTTACTGTTCGCATTATACCCAACAACAAAATGGTACTGTTTGCATTTTTCCCAACAACTTAATGTTACCGTTCGCATTATACCCAACAACCTAATGTTACTGTTCGCATTATACACAACTACATAAAATTACTGTTCGCATTGTACCCAACAACCTTATGTTACTGTTCTCATTATACCCACCAGCATAATGTTACTGTTCGCATTATACCCAACAGCATAATGTTACAGTTCACACTATACCCAACAACATAATGTTACTGTTCTCAGGCCACCAGTCACAGCCAGCGATGTAAACGCGTATTACGACACCTTTGCTAATTCCATCAGTAAGGCTGAAATTGGTTTCTTACATTCATGTTTTCTATACATACCACATATTACCTATTTAAGTCTCTCATTAGGATCTGTTAAAACTACACTAGTGTCTCAATATTGATTTCTCTTCACTAGCTCTTTTGGGAGGGATACTAAGACCGCCAGTATTTAAAAAGACGTACCCCAAGTAAGTGTCTCTACAATGCAATGTTGTTATCAGATAAAAGAACAATAACAACATCAGAGTTTAATTTACTATATTATAAAAATACCCGTATCTAATATTGTTATGTTTTTTTAAATACCCGATAAATGTGTTTTTTTAAGAAGTATACTGATTAAATGTTGCTGTATTTTAAAAAGAATACTCTAATTAAATATTATTTATAAAAAAAAAGTCTGCGCAACTGTCGTATTTATTGTCTCGATTCTTATTGTCATCAGAATTTTAGGTGCAACAGTTGCTAAAACAGGTGTTGTTATTTTCGACGTTTTAGCGTCTAGTCCTCTAAATATAGCAAATATAGCAATAATTCGCTCTGTAGACGTTTACAAATAGAATGTGATATATATATATATATATATATATATATATATATATATATATATATATATATATATATATATATATATATACGTTACAGATACCTAAATTATGGATCAATAGGATCAATTATTGGACATGAATTAACTCATGGTTTTGATGACCAAGGTAAGGTGTACATGACATGGTAAATTCTGTATAATTAAATGGTGCTGTTAATTAGGTATCCGGCATCAGCATAGAACCAAACAAATTTGCGTACCTTTAACCTAACATGTAAATGTACCTGGACCCTCCCCCCCCCCCTCATCCCCCACCCCGCAGGTCGACAACGCAACAAATTTGGTCAGCTCGCCCAGTGGTGGAGCCAGACCTCCATAGAGAACTTCAACCAACAAAAAAAGTGCATCATCGAGCAGTACTCCAACTACACAGTCATGGGACCCAGTGGCCCAGTCCATGTGAGTTGAACATTGACTTCTCTGCTCATATCTTCTTTAACGTTCTTTTCAAATCTGCAAAGTTTTATCCGTGGTTTTCACGGTAGGATAGAAAATGAAAATAAACAGAAAGGCATTGTTGTAGCCAAACTGGCTAAGTGTATTTTACATAGCATTAAGGGTGATGGGAAATGGGGCTATGTGAGGTTTTTTTCTCTTGGTAGAGATTAAAAAAAAAACTGTTAAAACTGGGCTACTTTTGAAAAAATATGTAGCGGTTTCAATCTACATATTTGTAAAATTGATAACTTTAATGAAGTTGACTGTAGATTATTTATTTAACATTATTATAGGAAAATTGTAAAAATTTTCCAACAAAAATGGTCTACAAAATAAAACAAGTAATTAGTAACACAATTAGCGTATTACATCCACCAATAAATGTACCTGATTAACCCATCAACACCACCAATAAATGTACCTAATTAACCCACCACCAATAAATGTACCTAATTAACCCACCACCAATAAATGTACCTAATTAACTCACCAATAAATGAACCTACTTAACCCACCGCCAATAAATATACCTAATTAACCCACCACCAATAAATGTACCTGATTAACCCATCATCACTAATAAATGTACCTATTTAACTCATCAACACCACCAATAAATGTACCTGATTAACCCATGATCACCAATAAATGTACCTATTTAACTCATCAACACCACCAATAAATGTACCTATTTAACCCATCATCACCACCAATAAATGTACCTAATTAACCCACCACCAATAAATATACCTAATTAACTCACCACTACTAAACGACTAAACTTGTCCACAGCTGGTGGGAGGCATGTCACAAGGGGAGAACATCGCTGATAACGGGGGCCTCAAGGAATCGTTTAGGGTAGGTGGAATTGTTTGCTTCTGTATATTGGTATATGGCTTTGTAGGTCATCTATTTACTTCCTTACTTCAGAACAATTCTATTGAGCATTAAATCAAATAACCACACATTCTCAATCATACAGATATATATATATATATATATATATATATATATATATATATATATATATATATATATATATATATAAACAGGCCTACAGGAACTGGATAAAGGAACAAGGCAAAGAAGAGCCAACATTACCAGGACTTAACTTCACGGGAAACCAGTTATTCTTTGTTTCGTTTGCTCAGGTAAAATGTGTCTGTATCCTAATATATAAAAGTCCGTGTGCGCACTTCTCTCTCTCTGTCAGCAACATTTTTAAAGCGATGTGATCAGCATGTTCAGCGATATATGGGGAACTTAAAGATAAGGACTTTAGTTGAAAATAATATGATGGATGTTTTGCATGTAAAAACTAAATTTTAATTAAAGAAAAATAAAATTAAAATAAAGGCATATCCGAATGTAGAAAGATCCAACCGGAAAAGTGTTTTTGGTTGTGACAAGAACACAAAACTAATGGCGTAATCTTCTAATTTTAGAATATAAAGAAATGAACAATTTATTCAAATTTGATTTAGATCTACTTATCAAGTCGAACGCTATAAAATGTTTACGATTTTCTCGGCCTAAACTAATAGAAATTACTTTATAACAAGTTAATAAAAAGTCTAGTGACAATTTAAGCGCAATTTCCTTAATTAATTTTTTGTGACCGAACGAAAAGATATTTTTGAAAACTTTCTTCGGCAATACTGTTCTAAATTATGGCAGGAATCGATTGGTAAATGTTTCAAGTCGCTAAGTGGTCTGGTTGCCGAGATATGGGCCAAACACTGCATTTTTTCGAGGTTTTTTGGCTTTTCCGGGAAATCCAGGAAGGAATTCCGGGAATTTTTTTGGACCACAATCATCCTCGGAACTTGCTTAACATATTTGCTTTGGAACTAGTCCTCGATATTGCTTCGTTGAGGAGGAGATACGACTTAAGGCTGCGGACACACATCCATCCGGACACACATCCATCCGGACACACATCCATCCAGAAATGACGAGTTAATAATCGCAATTCCTGTACGGAAATTGCGCTAAAAAACAACATAACTACCATTGAACAGCCGGGTTTTTAACGAAATCATTTAAGTTTCTTATTCAGCGTATGCATTTAATTTGGTGTTGTGTTGACTAATAATGTAGGCCTATATAATTTGGTTTTTCTAATAGGCATTGCTAGCCTATGTTATTTTAAATGTGTGGGATTTTTAGCTATTTGCTTAATTGTTTGCTTTGTCACTAATATCGCTCAATGTGTAGTAAAGATGACTTTCACTAACGAGATGACTGTCACTAATGAGATGACTTTCACTAATGAGATGACTTTCACTAAAAAGATGACTTTCACTAATGAGATGATTTTCACTAATGAGATGACTTTCACCAACAGATCTGGTGCTCTAACAACAACCCCGCCTATTTAAACTACATGGCGACAGCAGAGGTCCACAGTCCTGGCCAGTACAGGTAGGTGCACTTTACACATTGGCAGGTACACACTTTACAGATTGGCAGGTACACACTTTACAGATTGGCAGGTAAACACTTTACACATTGGCAGGTACACACTTTACAGATTGGCAGGTACACACTTTACACATGAGCAGGTACACACTTTACACATTGGCAGGTACATACTTTACACATTGGCAGGTACACACTTTACACATTGGCAGGTACACACTTTACACAATGGCAGGTACACACTTTACACATTGGCAGGTACACACTTTACACATTGGCAGGTACACACTTTACACATTGGCAGGTACACACTTTACACATTGGCAGGTACACACTTTACACATTGGCAGGTACACTTTACACATTGGCAGGTACACTTTACACATTGGCAGGTACACACTTTACACATTGGCAGGTACACACTTTACACATTGGCAGGTACACTTTACACATTGGCAGGTACACACTTTACACATTGGCAGAGGTGTGTATCAGTACAGGTACACAAACTCATTACATGATCAGATACACACACTTTTTACATTAGCAGGTACACATACGTTCCTATGAAAAGAGTTGTAGCTATTAATTGAGCTAGACAAGTGGGCACGAACCTATAAACCCGTCAGAAAAATATCGTTAAAAATTTCTCTATTTCTTTAATCACACAGGGTTATTGGGTCTAATCAAAATTCTCTGGATTTTTCTCGTGAATTTAACTGCCCTGTCGGATCATACATGAACAGACGAGAGAAGTGTGTCATCTGGTAGCTGACATCTGGCGTTGTCATCTACAGGTCATCTAGTGTTGTTGCACCACATCGAAACTAAGCGCATCTTTTAATTTGTGTCCTAATAGTACTCTAAAGATTGTATGAAGATATATATATATATATATATATATATATATATATATATATATATATATATATATATATATATATATATATATATATATATATATATATATATAAAACCATAAAACATAGATGATGGTGTGTGTGTGTGCTGATGATATAGCAATTCTATGTATACCAAAGATACTATGTGTCTGTGCTTAACTTTGTGAGCGATATATTTTTGAAAAAAAAATGCCTTCAAACAAATTGCCAAAATGTCTAGAAACCAAATCAAATACCAAAGATATATTTTAGGGCATTGAGTTTTACCCTATTGTAAATATATATTCATTCCTTATAGAGTCGGAAATTGGCTATGATTTTTGTTTTATGAATAATGTTGAATTTAAATTCATCTATTTTACAAATTATTTATGTATTTATAATGCTATAAATATCAACTATAATCTAAACGAAAATGTCCTTGTTTAAAAATTAAAAAAAAAACATTACTTTTTGCTGTAATATTTTACCAATTTGAGAAATTGTTTTTTCTTTACGTGCATTTATAAACATGAATTTTATCAATAAAAACAGCTTTTCTAGATGATGTAATGCTTATAGAAAGATTTATTTTTATATAAAGCAACGTGTGGCTCTTTAATTTTGACATGACACTGCATATTGGACGGGACAAATGACGTGCTTGGTGTCAAGTTAATTAAACCACTTGATTTCTTTAAAGTTTGTGTGAATTGAAATGTTTTTTAACAAATAAAATATCACCTTGAAGCACACAGAACATTTTATTTTGGCAACTTCAATAAGCGAATTCTTTTTAGATTTAATTTTTCACTTGTTTATTTATATTGTATCAGAAGACACCCATGAACAGAATCAACATTGTTAAAACGTAACTATAAACCAAAAAAAAATATTTATACATATTTAACAAAAAAAATCATCATTTTTAACTTTACAATACCAATTTACATTGACAAAAATTCATGGTGCTATTAATTAATTAAAAACGTTTGGGCAATAATCAGAAGAAAAGTAACTGGCCACTCGGCCTAAGCTACAAGCGGTTAGTAAAGACAAGCATTCATGATATTGTCATTGAACAACATTATAAATAAAATCTGAAGCAGAATATTATTATGGGATATGAATTTCGTGTAGAATCTCAAGCAGAATATATGATTTCGAATTCCAAGTAAAATTTAAAGTAGATTATATGATTTGAATTCCAAATATAACCTAAAGCAGTACAATATGATATGAGATGCATTTCAAGTAGAATCTGAAGCAGAATATGGCATATGAATTACAGGTAAAATCTAAAGCAGAAAATGGAATATGAATTACAGGTAAAAGCTAACGCTGAAAATGGCATATGAATTACAGGTAAAATCTAAAGCAGAAAATGGCATATAAATTACAGGTAAAATCTAAAGCAGAAAATGGCATATGAATTACAGGTAGAACCCGAAGCAGTACTTATGATATGAGATTATATGAGATGAATTCCAAGTAAAATCTAAAGCAGCTTATGGCTTATGAATTACAGGTAGAATCTAAATCTTTATAAGCCTTTTATATATGATATGGTAGGAATACCAAGTAGAATATAAAGCAAGATATGGGGTATGAAGTAAAAGAAGAATCTACAACAGGATATGGGATTTAAAACTGAATAAAAACTAAAATGTATTAATCTACTCTAAATGGGAAAAAAGCGACAATTTACCAAACCAAAATTTAAGTTTTTGATATTCAGAAACTTAAAGCATTTAACAATCAACACAGCAATTAATTACAGAAACCTGTTATGTAAATATCAACCAACAATATAGTATAATTAAGGCACTTTAACTTAATTAAACATCACCGTCTTACTAATTACTTAGGTAAAATATCACACCATTAAAGTATCTTTTTTTTTATTTAAATAGACATTGACAGAAAACGAATGCACTAATACAATAACTGCTTGACAGCTACTAGTCAGCTTTCAAGATACGTTTTACTTCGACAACTAGAGATTTAATGACCAACTCCTAGCAGTAGTTACAGTGTCCAAGTGTTTAGATGCTAGTAGACGATTCCTTTCTTGTGTCACGAGGCATGAAGTCTACAATGTTTCTTTCGGGCATCTCTTGATGAACAAAATAGAATTTATGTAGAAAAAATTCTGAAAGAAACACTGGTTGCCTGTATTACAATTCATCCGAATAGACAACATGTGTAGTTCATCGTCTTTTCAAGTTTAATTACCTCGGCATGATGAGGATAGTGTGGTCAGCACTATGCCCAGCCGCCTTCATTTCCATAACTCAGGTACCCACAAGAGCTGGCTGGACTGAGGGTCGTCTTACAGATCTAGTCCGGGATCCGAACTCCAGACTTTCGGATTAGCAATCGTAAGCTCTACGACCCGACCACTCCGTCCAATAAAGCTGATGTAACTAGTAACATAAAAGAACACAGTATTATCGTCCTCACAAATTCAAGACGACTGCAGCTATACCGTACGTTTCGACTAAAGGCCTTCGCCAGCACCCTTCAGTCGATACGTCAAATTATACTTGTAAGTACCTACAATTTATGAGACTGATTTAATTACCACTAAGTGGTTACAGGAGAGGTCACTGGCGAGGTCAGTGGAGAGGTCACTGGAGAGGTCAGTGGAGTGACCCTTCCCTGACAGCCGCCCCTGACAGATGTGGTCTCCACAATGAGCACGACAACAACAGCCACCAACGCAGCACACACCATCACCAACAGGACGAGAAGAATCTTCTCCTTGGTAGTCAAGGCACAGCACCGTCTTCTGTTGATGGTCAAATGACAACACGTTTACAGTTGTTATGTCAAATGTCAAATGTCAACACGTTTACAGTTGTTATATCAAATGTCAAATGTCAACACGTTTACAGCTGTTATGTCAAATGTCAACACGTTTACAGCTGTTGTGTCAAATGTCAACACGTTTACAGTTGTTATGTCAAATGTCAAATGTCAAATGTCAAACTCGTCTACAGCTGTTATGTCAAATGTCAACACGTTTACAGTTGTTATGTCAAATGTCAAATGTCAACACGTTTACAGTTGTTATATCAAATGTCAAATGTCAACACGTTTACAGTTGTTATGTCAAATGTCAAATGTCAACACGTTTACAGTTGTTATATCAAATGTCAAATGTCAACACGTTTACAGTTGTTATGTCAAATGACAAATGTCAACACGTTTACAGTTGTTATGTCAAATGACAAATGTCAACACGTTTACAGTTGATATGTCAAATGACAAATGTCAACACGTTTACAGTTGATATGTCAAATGACAAATTTCAACACGTTTACAGTTGTTATGTCAAATGTCAAATGTCAAACTCGTTTACAGCTGTTATGTCAAATGTCAAATGTCAACACGTTTACAGCTGTTATGTCAAATGTCAACACATTTACAGCTGTTGTGTCAAATGTCAACACGTTTACAGTTGTTATGTCAAATGTCAAATGTCAAACTCGTTTACAGCTGTTATGTCAAATGTCAACACGTTTACAGCTGTTATGTCAAATGTCAAATGTCAACACGTTTACAGTTGTTATGTCAAATGACAAATGTCAACACGTTTACATTTGATATGTCAAATGACAAATGTCAACACGTTTACAGTTGATATGTCAAATGACAAATTTCAACACGTTTACAGTTGTTATGTCAAATGTCAAATGTCAAACTCGTTTACAGCTGTTATGTCAAATGTCAAATGTCAACACGTTTACAGCTGTTATGTCAAATGTCAACACGTTTACAGCTGTTGTGTCAAATGTCAACACGTTTACAGTTGTTATGTCAAATGTCAAATGTCAAATGTCAAACTCGTTTACAGCTGTTATGTCAAATGTCAAATGTCAACACGTTTACAGCTGTTTTGTCAAATGTCAAGTGTCATCACGTTTACAGCTGTTATGTCAAATGTCAACACGTTTACAGCTGTTATGTCAAATGTCAAATGTCAAACTCGTTTACAGCTGTTATGTCAAATGTCAACACGTTTACAGTTGATATGTCAAATGACAATGTCAACACGTTTACAGTTGATATGTCAAATGACAAATGTCAACACGTTTACAGTTGATATGTCAAATGACAAATGTCAACACGTTTACAGTTGATATGTCAAATGACAAATGTCAACACGTTTACAGTTGATATGTCAAATGACAAATTTCAACACGTTTACAGTTGTTATGTCAAATGTCAAATGTCAAACTCGTTTACAGCTGTTATGTCAAATGTCAAATGTCAACACGTTTACAGCTGTTATGTCAAATGTCAAATGTCAACACGTTTACAGCTGTTATGTCAAATGTCAACACGTTTACAGCTGTTATGTCAAATGTTTCTCATAAAATCAATACCATCATGCACCTTACCATCATTCATTTGAGAACCACTCTCCTATGTTTCTCATAAAACCTATACCATCATGCACCTTACCATCATTCATTGGAGAACCACTCTTCTATGTTTTTCATAAAACCTATACCATCATACACCTTACCTTCGATATAACCACTCTCCTATGTTTCTCATAAAACCTAAGCACCTTACCTTTGATCGTTTGAGAACCACTCTGCCATAGTTCGCATCTCTATATCCTTATAGTAGTCGCTGGGTTTCTTCACCAAGTCGCTGTTGAAGTACGCAGGGAGGTGGGTCTTCTCGTACAACGTTTGCCTCGGGGGTCGGGGGGAGTCGGGGCGTCTTCTCTCATCCTCTTTCTTCTCGTACATTTCAGTGATCTGGCCATCGTCAGGTTGGTTTTTTATTTGGCCATCGTCATGGTGGTTTTTTATTCGGCCACCAACAGGAGTATGTTCATCCTTAGATAAGTGTCCTGCAGCTTCCAAATGTTGGCCATCTTTAGAACTGGTTCCTTCAAGTATATCATGCTTATGGTCATCACCAGCTTGGTCGTATGTTTGCTCATCGTCAGGTTGGTTATATATGTACTTATCGTCAGGTTGGTTATATGTGTGTTTATCGTCAGGTTGGCTATATGTGTGTTTATGGCCAGGCTGTCCTGTTATATGGATGTCTACAGACTGTTTATATGTGTGACCAGCTTTAGAATTGCTTCCTTCAAATGTATCATCCATGTAGCAGCCTCCAGTCTTACTGTCATCAGACATTTCACACTCCTGTTGATAGTTTTGGTTGATGTTATCTAGGGCTAATTTAAACTTGTGTTGTTAAGGGCCAATCTAAACTACTATTGTAAAGGGCCATTTATATTTGACACAAATTTGAAAAGATGATGAGATGATTGTAAACGCACTTTGCATTATTTTAATTGTTCTTTAAGATGAATAAAAACCAAATCACAAAAGCATAACAAAGTGCTATAAAATAACATTAATCTTGAATCTTACAAATAATGTTGACACCACTAAGTGTTGACAGTATCAGAATTTTAACTGCTAGAAAACTTAGATTTGTTTGTAACGAAACAAATGTATGACTTACATCTAATGAACGTTAGTTTTCAACGAAAACAAATCAAATGTCACTAAGTAAAATACTTGAAGTATGTGAATTACCCTCACTAATAATGTGACGTGTGGAACTCGCTCTAACTAAAAATGTGTAGTACACTCTTAAATAACTTTTTGATCTACCTTCAACAGTTACACCACATTTTGTCATCAAGTTGACATGACCAGTACAACCAAACTGTCCAGTTGATTTCCTCTTGATCTCCTCAACAACTAATCCACTGGTTTGTCCACACAACCAACGTCATTGAACAGCTAGAACTCCATTTACTCAAGCCTCAGTGTGAAACCCAGATCCTTAAAATCACCCAACCAGTTGGTTTTAATCTCAAAGACAATAATTTCAACTGGGTTAGTGTTAGTTGAGGTTAGGAGATAAACACATCTTCTGTCTGCTGTAACACTAATCTAATCAAAGTGCTGTAAAGTTAGTTCCTTAAAGACGCGTCGCGTTAAATTTTTAACCACCACAAACCCAGCAGACACCTGAAACACTCAGTTCAGACCGTTGCAACATCTCCCAACACAGACACCAACAAGAGGGCCCATTCACACTTCAAACAAACCCGGTAATTATCGCCACTAGCTGTATAGACTCGCCTCCCTCCTTCACCCCACCCCCCTCTTTTCACACCTGGTCTCAGCCCATTAAACAACTACAGACCTTGTTTGGATCAAGCGTCACGGACTCGGAGTCAACATCTTAACACCCCCCCCCCTTTTTTTTTATAGGAAAGAACGATTGTATACATACGGTTACGGAACTCACTTTACATCTATGGTTAGAAGCAACAAAATAAACGATTACATTCACAGCTGGTCCTTGTGGCGTTAACTTGGGGTTTGGTGTAAACTATAGGCCAAAAAAATCACATACAGACCACGTAGTACCAGGGGCGTAGCGAGGGGGGGGGGGCGGGGGGTGCGGACCGCACCGGGTGACACCATTTAGGGGGGTGACACCAAGGCAAAAAATAGCAAAATATATAGAGAAAAACTCGAGGGGGGGTGCAAATCGAAAGTTTGAGGGGGGGGGGTGCAAATCGAAAACTCGAGGGGGGGGGGTGCAAATCAAAAGTTTGAGGGGGGGGGGTGCAAATCGAAAATTTGAAAGTTCGTCCCTGGGAAGGGTCTCTATGCCTAGGGGGGGTGACACCATTAAGTGCCGCACCGGGTGACACCCGACCTCGCTACGCCACTGCGTAGTACCGTGCGGGCTCAAACAACCACATACAGACGACGTGGTAATGTGTGATCCAAACAACCCCATACAGACGACGTGGTAATGCGTGATCCAAACAACCCCATACAGACGACGTGGTAATGTGTGATCCAAACAACCCCATACAGACGACGTGGTAATGTGTGATCCAAACAACCCCATACAGACGACGTGGTAATGTGTGATCCAAACAACCCCATACAGACGACGTGGTAATGTGTGATCCAAACAACCCCATACAGACGACGTGGTAATGTGTGATCCAAACAACCCCATACAGACGACGTGGTAATGTGTGATCCAAACAACCCCATACAGACGACGTGGTAATGTGTGATCCAAACAACCCCATACAGACGACGTGGTAATGTGTGATCTAAACAACCCCATACAGACGACGTGGTAATGTGTGATCCAAACAACCCCATACAGACGACGTGGTAATGTGTGATCCAAACAACCCCATACAGACGACGTAGTAGTGTATGATCCAAGACCACGGGACGATGACCTTCTTATGGCGGGTAGACAGGTCCCCTGTGAGATTACCTGACATACCTCACGTCAAACAACGACTGTTTTGTTTGTGATATTTGTACGGTGCCAACTGGTTTAATGTCACGGTGACCTAGGCCAGTCAGGTCAAGGCCACAGACCCCGTAGCTTGACAGATGAGGGTTACAATAGTGTTACATAAAATTTAAAAAAAACAACAACAAAGGAGCTACAGTGTCGACCAGATTTAACTAGGTCTAGAGTTTTGCTTGTCATCTTGTGATCAAATCTTATAACCAAATGTTTACATATTTCTAAAGAGTTTCTTCCAGGCATCTCTTGTGGGAGGGGGTGGGGGGCGAAGAAAGTCTACCGCCCCCCCCCCCCTCGAACCAGATGGAATTTATAGTAAACATATACTTTTACTAGTGTCCGCCCTCCCAGAAAAATGTAGACGCCCACCCCCCCCCTCCCCACCCCGAAAATATCAAGTGCCCCCCGGAGAAAAAAGTCTGGAAGAATCACTGGTAGTCGATGACAGCGTTTGTATAACATGCTTACAATCGAGGAATATTAGAGAGATTTTTTAAAGTCAACACAAACGAACTTACAGTCATAATCGTGTTGACTCAAGAACTAATAGCGTAGAAAAACAAATAAAGCCAATTTCTATCCCTACGTTCTTATAATATTAAAATCCTACAAAATAAATTTAAGAAGTATCGAATACTATTTGATACAAGCTTTCAAGACCATAAAAATTTAATAAAAATGTAAGTTCTCTATTGCTGTAATTGCAAAATCTGTAGTAGGTCTAGAGACTATCTAATCTACCTACCTAGTGACGAGCAGCGTTGTTGCTAATGTAGTTTTATCAATTCTTAACACACAAACAGTTATTTTTGTTTGACTGTCAATTATAGCTTGCTGTTTTAACTTCTTGTTTTCATATTTGTGTTGTGTCTCCATGTTTATGATACTTATCATGACATTTGAAGACGATTCTTATTTCTGAATTATAATAACTGTTTAAATTCACATCATTATTATTATCATTTTAAAGCAAATGTTCACCAATTAAGCTAATTAAATCTCGGACACTAAACAACAATAAGAGTACCAACTAATATTTTAGTTTGGACATAACCAAGGTCTGAACTGGCCAGAGATAGCTTCAAATCATTAATCTAACTTTTGATTGTAAGAGATACGATTCGTCTAAAATATTTCACGAATAAACCTCCTCGTTTCAATTAATTAAAATGTCGAATTGAACAAAGAGATAATCAAAAAACATCATGAAATAAGAGAGAAGTGCAACTACAAAAAAACAAGTGAATTATAAACACTATAACAAAACAAAAAGAGAAATATAAAACACAATAACGAAAAAAAGGAAAATATTAAACACAATAACAAAAAACAAAAAGATTATTATAAAACAATAACAAAAAATAAAAAAAAGAAATATAAAAAACAATAACAAAAAGTTAAATATTGAACACAATAGCACAAAACAAAAAGATATATATAAAACATAATAACAAAAACAACAAGAACAATAAAAAAACATTAACAAACAAAAGGAGTAATAAACAAAAACCCAATAAAAAATGAATATTAAAAAAAAATGAAATATAAAACACAATTTTTAAAAATTAAATATAAAAGACAATAACAAAAAAAAATAAAAATAAAAAACACAATTAAAAAAAAAGATTAATATAATACAAAATAACAACAAAAAAAACAAAAGAAAAATATAAAACACAATTTTAAAAAGTTAAATGTAAAACATGAGATTAATATAAAACACAAAAACAAATATAAAACAAAAAACAAAAATAAAAATAAAAAACACAATCACAAAAAAAACAGAAATAAAAAACACAATAACAATAAACAAAAAGTGAAATATATAACACAATAACAATAAGCAAAAAGAGATATAAAACACAGTTAGAAAAACAAAAAGAGAAATATCAAACACAATAACAAGAAAGGTTAAATATAAAACACAATAACAATAAACAAAAAGAGAAATGAAAACACAGTAACAAAATTCAAAACGAGACACAAATAACACCTATAACTAAAATCAGAGAACTAACGTGTCAAACTGAAATCTGAAATTTAATCGATAAATTGAAAATTTTGAAAACTTTATTTTTTTAAACAAACCAAATAAGATTTAGTACAATGTCCCAAATTCAAGACAATTACACATTTTTATTAATTATTTTTAAAATAGTTATGCCAAAACTGAAAAGAAAGTTACAAAAGAAAAAAAAACATATAATCGTATCAAATCGTCCATTCGATTTGAATAAGATTAATATGAGTTTTATCAATAAAAAAGCTACAGTTATACACTAGATGGTAAAAAATTAAAGAATAAACCTCAAATAAATCTTACATCATATTTCCAATTTCACTTTATAAAATTAAAAAAGAACCAAAACACTTAGTAAAATATGAAACAACCTTCGCGGAGCCGCAAACCTTCGCGGAGTTCAATAAACGAAAACGAGTATTAAAGAAAGTAAGGGATTGTGCACATATTCTACAACACACAAATAGGATATTTCCAACCCACTTACCAAATCAGTCTAATATACCACTACCGCATATTCCTGATGCAGAAACCACCGAGCACCCAGCAACAATGTCATAACAACGGATCATACATTGTTTGGAAAAAAATGTTCTAGATGATGCAATGTAAATAATGTTAAAAATTATCCTTTGTACAACGACAAGTCTCTGGGACATGCAGTTGTAAGAAATCAGAAAGAAAAAAATTGAATTAAAAAATCTTTGTATCCTACAGCATTCAGCCATTAACACTTCCTGCATTATCAACCCAATCTAGCCCCCCCCCCAATCTTGTGTTATTTCATATGTGCACAAACCCCTTAAAAATACTTATATATATATATATATATATATATATATATATATATATATAATTATGTATGTATATGTATATATATATATATATGTATATATATATATATATATATATATATATATATATAAATATATATATATATATATATATATAATTATGTATGTATATGTATATATATATATGTATATATATATATATATATATATATATATATATATATATATATATATATATATATAATTATGTATGTATATGTATATATATATATGTATATATATATATATATATATATATATATATATATATATATATATATATATATATATATATATATATATATATATATATATAAAATCAGGTATCAAAACATATTTTACATAAAATATTTAAACCTTTAGCGTATTTTATTGATCACACAATTATGTAGAGAATGTAGGATAGATGTGGTTTTTACAGAAGACTTTCATTGTATTGAAAGTACTGTAATATGTAATCATGAGTTGTAATGTTAGAATTTGTATTACTGGGAGAATGTATTGTAATGTTAGAATTTATATTAGTGTTAGTTTTTGTTGTAATGTTG
This sequence comes from Physella acuta, assembly GCF_028476545.2. Taxonomy (NCBI): domain Eukaryota; kingdom Metazoa; phylum Mollusca; class Gastropoda; family Physidae; genus Physella; species Physella acuta. The sequence goes on from NW_026731809.1 coordinate 219,330, forward strand.
GAATTTGTATTACTAGTAGAATGTATTGTAATGTTAGAATTTATATTAGTGTTAGTTTGTGTTGTAATGTTAGAATTTGTATTTCTGATAAATTGTATTGTAATGTTAGAATTTGTATATTTCTGTTAGAAATTGTATATCTAGTAGTTTGTGTTGTAATGTAATTTGTATTGACATTAAAATTAGCATTTGTAGTACAGTTTATATTTATGATAAGTTTGGTACTGAGGTAAGAAATAAATTCGTATTAATAATAGAAAATGTATTTGTAAAACTATAAATTGTGTTTTAGTGGTATGGCTTTTGTGGGTCAGTTCGTAAAAAAACAGTATCAAACACTGAATGTTCCACCAAAACCTGCAAACAGAGAAGTTTTTAACAGTCGGATGGTCACCAACACACACAATTTTTACAATAATATTGTACACAATATTCAGTAAATGGAAAGAAATGTGTAAAAGCATGATATAACAACGTAGTTGAAAATTATTTATAGTAACAAATAAGCAGCGTCATTGAACTGCTTGAATACAACCAAATTTGAGGTATACAGTACAAAAAAAAAATATTGTAATCATGTTTTTTTTTATTTGACGAATTTTTTATTTTTATAAAATGTAATTTTAATGTAGGTTACATGTGTAAGTGTCATGTCACTTATTTAGGAGACTGTGTATGTCTTGTGTGTGTGGCTGTGTATGTCACATGTCATATGTGTAGGTGACATTATGTCAGGTATGTAGGTGGCTGTATGTCATATTTGTAGGTGACTACGTATGTCATAAGTGTAGGTGACTGCGTTTGTCACATTTGTAGGTGACATTATGTAACGTAGCCTATGTAGATGACTGTGTATGTTATATGCGTAGGTGACTTCACATATGGAGGTGACATTATGTCACATAGCCTATGTAGGTGACTATAATGTATGTCATATGTGTAATAAAAATTAGCTGGGAATGAAAATAGTAATCATTCGTACATCGTGTAAATAATGTTTCGGGGGCACCAAAATTTTAATGTATGGACAAATACTTTTTTTTCAAAACGGTGCAATTATATAATAGCATAACAAATGTTGCGTTTAAAGTGGAAATAACTCTTTAAATTTTAAAGGCAGTTTTATAATTCTGAAACTCAAAAAGGTAAAATTAAAATTTCGGCCTAATTCGGGAGAAAATGAGATATTATTTTTTATCTCAATATTATTTTAACTGTTATTATTTTACTTGGAAAATTAACTGTACAAATAAAAAAATTAAAAATAAAAGTTCCTTTCTAATACTAAAAACTAAATCTATATACATAACTATTGTATACAAATACAATATTATATTTAAAAAGAAACATGTTGAAAAAATATGAGTTACATTAGAAATTTGCATGTTATGTATTGAAGGATTAAAAATGTGTATACATACAGCACGTTCATAAAAACGTGTAGCCTCGAACGATATTTTTAAAAAATACACAAAACCACAAAACCAACATGACCCCAATATGTTACAAAAACAATACAAAAATATGAAAAAGCGGAAACAATGTAGCAGGATACTGTAAACACATTAAAATTTCTCAATGAGAAATATCGTGTCCAGATTAAAGCAGTTACAAAAACAAACCCCAGCTATCAAATATTTACATTCTACACAGTTAAAATCAGTTCTAAATATTTTTGTTAAAAGTTAAAACAGGTTATTTCTAAAAATTAAGATATTTTAAAATATTGCTCTATTTTTAATGCATTTTGATCAACTATATTCCTAAAATACTCTAAATGTTAAAATGTATATTTTCAGTCATATTTAAACAAAATTAAAGCTTTACTTTTTAAAGCAAATGCTTAATTATATAATGAATCATGTATTTATTTCTAAAGTAAATTACAAAGCATCGAAAATCACTTCCATTTTAAAACCATTCACGCTGTGCGGCTTATATCAAACACTTTATCTGTCTATCTATTAATTTCTCAATAGATTATGTCATGTGTTAATTGCAATTCAAAATTATTGATGGTCATCTTGGTGTTTCTGATAATTAGTAACATTGAACTTTAATTAAAACAAATATCTTTTGATACGGACCTGTAGGTCATCTTGATGTTGGCTTGTGAAGGGAAACATAGGTTAATTCGGTCATTATTAATAGTGGATCAGTTGATTTTATTGTGTGCCAAAAATTTAATTAGCAGCAGTCAAGCCATGCTAAGTCAAGCTAGAGGCGGACAGACTTTGGGAAGTAGAGTACAACCACCAGCAGTCAAACTTTCAGAACGTCTGCCTAGCAGCCGTCAAACTTTCAGAACGTCTGCCTAGCAGCCGGCAAACTTTCAGAACGTCTGCCTTGCAGCCGTCAAACTTTCAGAACGTGCGACTAGCAGCCGGCAAACTTTCAGAACGTCTGCCTAGCAGCCGTCAAACTTTCAGAACGTCTGCCTAGCAGCCGTCAAACTTTCAGAACGTCTGCCTAGCAGCCGTCAAACGGATAGGTCGAACTACCAGCAGTCAATGTGTTTAACCCACGGCGATGAAGCGTTTGTATCAAGGAACCACATCAGACGACCAAATGCAACGTTAAGTCAAACACGTACCTTTAAGCTTAAACTGTTAATTCAATCTTCACTCATTAAGAACTACCAACAAACTAACGTAACACCCTCATTAAAACCCCCTACAAAAAACAAACACTGCCAAGATCTTCCAGAAAACTCCTGCCGGATGCCGGATGCCGGACTACCAGACTGCACACTTAGTCTCAGGGTTCATGTTGGAGTTGAGCGGACATTTAAAAGCCTCAGAGAATTCCCTCGAGTTCTGGGCACTGCCGATAACTCTACAAGAACAGAAATAAAGAGCAGTTAACTCTAGTTTACACTTTAGAAGAAATACTTTTAAACACACTATTTCATGAGTTCTGTATTTAGAAGCTTAACTTCGGTTGTTTTAGTGGATTTAAAATGTTGTTTACTTTATAATTCTTGCTAGAACGGATGCTCTTTACGTTATTTAAGTGTTTCTTCGCCTCTGTAAAGGCGCCAACCCAACAGTGGCTATTACTAAGGATTAACATCTGTTATAAATGTAAGTTGTCTACTCTTAGCTAATGTAAAGAAATAATCTCAATTTATAGCAGGAGCTAACATATAACAGGTAGGGCCTACATATTTGTCAACATATAGCTGGAACTAAAAGCGGAGTTACCTCCCCATACAACGCCAATCTTCTTCGTTCTGAGGTGCTTTATTGAAGGAGGTTATGAGCCATACATAGCCAGATGACTCTGACCTCAGCCTGTTTCTCTTTCCGTATGTGCTTCTGTAGCTTTTGTTCTATCAAGAACAATTTGTTTGATATTGACGTTTTGTTTCATAGATAGCCCTTAGCTAACCAACCTCATCTGCCAGGGGACCAAACTCGAGACATCAAGGGGTTAACAATCATGTATTAAAGTAAGAGTTACCTGAACTCCCCAGGGCTGTGTGAACCTGTTCTGATGCTGGCTAAAGCGTATTCCTTCGTCCTTAAAGTACACCACAGCTGTGGAGCATAGAGCACGGGTTAAACACAGTGGTAAAATATAAAACACGGGTTATATCTGAACCTTTTGACAGAGAGTATCAGCACACAATGATAAGGCCAAAAATTTGACTAGACTTTACTATACATGTTAATTTATACATGATAATTTCATGTCCATCGACCGTCTATTGGTGGCTTATTGACATTTTATTTTTCGAAAATAAAATGTATTCTTTTCAATAGGTAAAGAAACAAAAAAATGTAATATATATTGTATATTTCTTCCAAAAAAAAATTCTTGACTTTTGGTAGGTGGGCCTAGGTACATGCCTAGACCACACAAGCACTCTCTCATTATATATATATATATATATATATATATATATATATATATATATATATATATATATATATATATATATGCATACATAAATATAGATCTATATGTGTAGACAAAAATGTTCCCATTACGTAAACGAGAATTACCTGAGCAAAGTTAATGAAGAACAACTGATTGTGTGTGAAGTTTAGACCAGGTAGCAAGTCTTCTTCTTTACCTCTCATTTGTACCCAGTTCCTGTAGGCCTGTATGGTGGAGGTATACAATCACGATTTATGAAGTTTGAATGGTTGGGATAGAGTGGATGATGTATTGTATGATGGATTGTGTGATGTATTGTATGATGTATAGTATGATGGATTGTATTATGGATTTTATGATGGATTGTATGATGGATTGTATGATGGAGTGTATGATGGATTGTATGATGGATTGTATGATGGATTGTATGATGGATTGTATGATGGATTGTATGATGGATTGTATGATGGAGTGTATGATGGATTGTATGATGGATTGGATGATTTATTGTATAATATATTGGATGTTGGATTGGAAGTTGGATTGGATGGAATGGAGGCTTTATAAAACGGAAAGATAGATAGATTAGTATTTCTATAACATGTGTATCTTGAAATAGGTATATATGGATACCATTGTGTTCTTAACTAGCCTTGATGAAATGAGAATGTATTTGTTTTTCACTAAGTTGTGTTGTGTAACCTCGAGCAGACTGACCCTAAAGGCTTGCTTGAGGCCGCCATTGTCGGCGATATTTTCTCCCTGAGTCAAGATGCCATTCAGCTGGGGATAGATGAGAGAATAAACAGGTGTTACAGAAGGTACAGGTGTTACAGAGCTCACAGGTGTTACAGAACTTACAGGTGTTACTGAAGGTACAGGTGTTACAGAGCTCACAGGTGTTACAGAACTTACAGGTGTTACAGAAGGTACAGGTGTTACAGAACTTACAGGGGTTACAGAAAGTACAGATGTTACAAAACTTACAGGTGTTACAGAACTTACAGGTGTTTGAAAACTTACAGGTGTTACAGAACGTACAGGTGTTACAGACATTACAGGTGTTACAGAAGGTACAGATGTTACAAAACTTACAGGTGTTACAAAACTTACAGGTGTTACAGAACTTACAGGTGTTACAGAACTTACAGGTGTTACAAAACTTACAGGTGTTACAGAAGGTACAGATGTTACAAAACTTACAGGTGTTACAAAACTTACAGGTGTTACAGAACTTACAGGTGTTACAGAACTTACAGGTGTTACAGAACTTACAGGTGTTACAGAACTTACAGGTGTTACAGAACTTACAGGTGTTACAAAACTTACAGGTGTTACAAAACATACAGGTGTTACAGAACTTACAGGTGTTAAGAACTTACAGGTGTTACAAAACTTACAGGTGTTACAAAACTTACAGGTGTTACAGAACTTACAGGTGTTACAGAACTAACAGGTGTTACAGAACTAACAGGTGTTACAGAACTTACGGGTGTTACAGAACTTACAGGTGTTACAGAACTTACAGGTGTTACAAAACTTACAGGTGTTACAAAACTTACAGGTGTTACAAAACTTACAGGTGTTACAGAACTTACAGGTGTTACAGAACTTACAGGTGTTACAGAACTTACAGGTGTTACAGAACTTACAGGTGTTACAGAACTTACAGGTGTTACAGAACTTACAGGTGTTACAAAACTTACAGGTGTTACAGAACTTACAGGTGTTACAGAACTTACAGGTGTTACACAACTTACAGGTGTTACACAACTTTCAGGTGTTACAAAAGTTACAGGTGTTACAAAAGTTACAGGTGTTAAAAACTTACAGGTGTTACAGAACTTACAGGTGTTACTAAACTTACAGGTGTTACAGAAAGTATTAGTGTAGCTTAAAGGAGAAGAAAAATGGACTGACAGTTGATTGTTTTACAAAAACTAAACTTTTCCAATGAGTATTATTCTGGGTACCCACCTTTGTATTGATTTGTGTCAATGTAAAGTTCCCATATTGTTCTGAGTACCCACCTTTGTATCGATTTGTGTCAATGTAAAGTCCCCATATTGTTCTGAGTACCCACCTTTGTATTGATTTGTGTCAATGTAAAGTTCCCATATTGTTCTAGGTACCCACTTTGTGTCAATGTAAAGTTCCCATATTGTTCTAGGTACCCACCTTTGTATTGATCTGTGTCAATGTAAAGTTCCCATATTTTTCTAGGTACCCACCTTTGTATTGATCTGTGTCAATGTAAAGTTCCCATATTGTTCTGGGTACCCACCTTGTGTCAATGTAAAGTTCCCATATTGTACTGGGTACCCACCTTTGTATTGATCTGTGTCAATGTAAAGTTCCCGTATTATTCTGGGTACCCACCTTTGTATTGATCTGTGTCAATGTAAAGTTCCCATATTTTTCTAGGTACCCACCTTTGTATTGATCTGTGTCAATGTAAAGTTCCCATATTGTTCTGGGTACCTACTTTGTGTCAATGTAAAGTTCCCATATTGTACTGGGTACCCACCTTTGTATTGATCTGTGTCAATGTAAAGTTCCCGTATTATTCTGGGTACCCACCTTTGTATTGATCTGTGTCAATGTAAAGTTCCCATATTGTTCTACAATACACCGAGCTTTGTTCTTGAACTTCTCTATAGCTGACTGCGTCCACCATTCCGCTAAATTCCCATTTTTGTCCAATTGACGGCCTGTCGTGATTATAAAATCTATGATAAACCTTGGTCATATGTAATACATAAAGGATGGTCTAGTAAAACTTTGTGATATAGAAACCTTGGTCAAGTAACTACTGTCGCAATATATAAACCTTGGTCATATAACAATTGTCGTGCTATAGAAACCTTGGTCAAGTTTAACTTTTAGCGGTGCCTATATACATATGTATATATATATATATATATATATATATATATATATATATATATATATATATATATATATATATGTACATATACATATATATAAATATATATACATATAAATGAATATATCCCCTCCTAATGTCTAATGTCCCACCTTTGTCATCAAAGCCGTGAGTGATTTCGTGTCCTATAACCACACCAATACCTCCAAAGTTCATTGACCTGAAATAAGCGTTACTCTTGTGTGAGCTGGTTACCTTTATTGGTATGTGTGACATATGACCCTAGTTTAGTTTAAACAGCTACATATAAAAGACAAGGACTGTCAACTGAGATTAAATATAATGTTTTCTATTCACATTCAGAATCAATCAAACACATATAAAAACCTCGCTTGATTTTAAAAAGACGTTAAATATTAATAAACTTTGTGTTTTTGTTTTGTTTGACACATTTGGTAGTTAATCTGCTTATATTAAAATACTTACTAAGGAAATGTAATAAAGTTGCCTGTATTAAAATACTTTTTTGGAAATTTATAAAATTGCTTGTAATAAAATATCTGCATTGGAATATTGTAATAAAAATGATTGCAATTAAATACCTTGTTTAGAAACGCGGTTTAAAGTTGTATGTAATTAAATATTACAGGAGGGAAAAGTTGTAATAAAGTTGCCTGTATTAAAATACCTACTTGGGAAAAGTTGTAATAAAGTACCCTGTACTTAAATACGTACTTGAAAAAAAGTTGTAATAAAGTTGCCTGTACTTAAATACCTACTTGGGAAAAGTTGTAATAAAGTTGCCTGTACTAAAATACCTACTTGGGAAAAGTTGTAATAAAGTTGCCTGTACTTAAATACCTACTTGGGAAAAGTTGTAATAAAGTTGCCTGTACTTAAATACCTACTTGGAAAAAGTTGTAATAAAGTTGCGTGTACTAAAATACCTACTTGGAAAAAGTTGTAATAAAGTTGCGTGTACTAAAATACCTACTTGGGAAAAGTTGTAATAAAGTTGCCTGTACTTAAATACCTACTTGGGAAAAGTTTTGCTGAAAAAAGGTGGTTGGAAAATTGCTGCAGGAAACACTGAAAAAAAATCGAAAGCAGTGAATTATTACATGATTTTAAGCTGTATGCTACACAAGTAGTAAACGGCATTAAGCCGGACACAATGGAGTAACCGTTTAAAGATGTTATCATGAAAAAGGACGTGGCAGCCTTCAATGCTGTCACAAACTTAAGAACACATGATTACATTGAATGTCAATAGTAAGACATTCAATGTACAAAATGATATTTTAAAATAGTTGCCTTGATAATACGTTTCATAAATTATTGCACAAAACAACATGACTTATGACTGCACAAGAAAACATGACTTAGGACTCCACAAAGCAAAAAACATGATTTATGACTGCACAAAACAACATGACTTATGACTGCCCAAAACAACATGATTTATGACTGCACATAACAACATGACTTATGACTGCACAAAACAGTTTGACCTACTTATTTGATTAAGAGCGGCATTGTAGTGTGCGTTAATTATAGTAGGTGATTTGGCCCATCTGTCAATATATAAGATAATAAAATTTTATTTTTTCAGTTATTGCATAATATGCAAACAGATTTCTAAATGAGAATAAAAAGGTAGTTTAAATCATAAAATAGAAACTTATTCTAAATTTGAACAAAAAGGTAGCTTAGTTGATGCTATAAATGTATCATCTTAATGACGATCTGAATTTTTAAAAAGCATTTACGGTTTATATCGACATGACTTTGTACAAATCATTAGTGGTTTAATTAAATCGTTATTTTAGACTACACGTTCTTCTCTCCCAAATTACACAAGTGGTTGCTGATAACCCAAGAATTTATTTCAAGAGTAGACTCAACAACTTTATCAATTCTGAGGAAGGTCGATATGAATGTAAATAAAATCTCACTTTACCACCAAGTACTACTAGATACGACAAACAAACGAAAAGACAAAAGTTACTTTTCTTTGTCCACCTCCTTCCTCAAGTTTCTGAAAAGGTTGAAAAAATCTTCTTTTGTGTTGGTCAGTAAATTTTCAAACAGCTTATTCTTGTCATACGTTAGCTGGAGATTATAAAAAAACAATACTTTAAAATATTTTTATTTCTAAAACGTGAAACTGTTGAAACGCGTAAAATAACTTTTTTTACTGCAATTCATAACGACAATTAAACAAATATTTTATTTTACACCAGTAAAATACATAATAAAAGTTACAGTCTTCTAAATAAAAAAAAATCTTACATTCATATACATCTCCTCTATATAGGTGTCGTTGTAGAGCTCTTTTGGATACCCAATTTTGTATCCTATGTAAGCATTCTGTAGTGTACCGATAGAGACAGAATTGTTATTTATGTGAGGATGTATCGACACTTATTCAAATGTGAACTTAATGTGTTACTTTTCATCAGATAATTTCAGTAGGAATTCATAGTAGTTAATATTTAATTAAGAAGTAAATAATACTATTCGGCTGATGCTTAATTACGCTGTTAAAGCGATGGTTCTACATTTTATATAGACTTGCATTTGTTTTTCCTCAGGCTCGTCTTATTGTAGAGGAGATACACTAGTGCATATATTCTCTCAACTCCTGTAGAGGAAATAACTACTGCGCTTTCTGAGACGCATAAGGATATATTCTCAGCAGGATGTGAGATGATATAAGCACTTTGCAAATTCCCTTTACCCTTGGCCGAAATAAGCACTACCGTTTCTAAAACGGTTCCTTTTTTAAAAATGCGCTGTTAACAAAGCTGCTGTATAAAACAGCAAGATCTCCTAACCTTCTCTTGACATGAAGCCCCCTATAAAACCACACGATCTCCCCACCACATGACATAAAGCCCCCTATAAAACCACACGATTTCCCCACCACATGACATAAAGCCCCCTATAAAACCACACGATCTCCCCACCACATGACATAAAGCCCCCTATAAAACCACACGATCTCCCCACCACATGACATAAAGCCCCCTATAAAACCACACGATCTCCCCACCACATGACATAAAGCCCCCTATAAAACCACACGATCTCCCCACCACATGACATAAAGCCCCCTATAAAACCACACGATCTCCCCACCACATGACATAAAGCCCCCTATAAAACCACACGATCTCCCCACCACATGACATAAAGCCCCCTATAAAACCACACGATCTCCCCACCACATGACATAAAGCCCCATATAAAACCACACGATCTCCCCACCACATGACATAAAGCCCCCTATAAAACCACACGATCTCCCCACCACATGACATAAAGCCCCCTATAAAACCACATGATCTCCCCACATCACAAAACCACATAATCTCCCCGCCACATGACATAAAGCCCCCTATAAAACTACATAATCTCCCCACCACATGACATAAAGCCCCCTATAAAACCACATAATCTCCCCACCACATGACATAAAGCCCCCTATAAAACCACATAATCTCCCCACCACATGACATAAAGCCCCCTATAAAACTACATAATCTCCCCACCACATGACATAAAGCCCCCTATAAAACCACATAATCTCCCCACCACATGACATAAAGCCCCCTATAAAACCACATGATATCCCCACATCACAAAACCACATGACATAAACCCCACATCACAAAACCACATAATCTCCCCACCACATGACATGAAGCCCCCTATAAAACCACATAATCTCCCCACATCACAAAACCACATGATCTCCCCACATCACAAAACCACATAATCTCCCCACCTTCTCAGTAGCCACACGTTTGGTGCCCTCATCCATCCAGTCCACAAACTCCAGCAACTCGTCAAACGACACCTTGAGCTCTTTGATCATGTCCAGGGCCTGTACACATACAGGAGGGGGCGGGGGTTAGGGTCAAGGTCAAGTTACAAGGTACAAGGAGATTAAATTGTGAACTAAAAGGAAAATTATATTTATTTAAAAAAGGATTGAGCTTTGGTTTAGGGTAAAGGTAAAGAAATTATGCTGTGTGCTAAGGTCAGTGGAAGAAACCGTTATAAATATAAGAAAAGATTTAGATTCGGGGTTAGGATTAGAGTAAAGTTTTAGAGTTTATGTTTTTGACTGGGGTCAGGTTTAAATATTCTTTTGATATAAGAAAAGATTTAGTAACTAATATTCTAGGAATCATCTGTGTGAGTGTCTGACGATTGGGGTCTAGACGTGACGAATACATGCCATGGAACATGGCACAATAACATATGACACATGAGATTTATTTTAACTTCGTCTTATTTTTATTCCAAATTTTTCAAATGTTTTTCCTCTTATCAAGGGGAGATAATTAATGATAGTACAAATAATACAATTTTTTTATTCGCTTAACTCCCTTTGAAAACACATTTAAACATCTTTCTACTATTTAAGTTCATTATTATAAATATCGGAGTGCCCATGCGAGTAGCTACTAATTCCAAAGACACGTAAAAATCGTGATAAAGTAAATATCGACATCTTTTGTTACAGAGTAGCCCCCCCTTATTTGCCTAGTTGTGCTTGTTATCTACATGTTATCCTCGAAACACGTCACGCTTTTTTATGTTTAGCCCCCCCCCCCCCCCCCACCTATTCTGCACCGTCACACATCGTCACAAAAAGCCAGACACCACCCTATCCATAAAATGATGTCAAACCTCAGCCATAAACTCACTCAAGATTGCAGGTGATTTTCTTTTAACATAGATTTCTTTCTAGCTGAGTTTCTTCTGTATACAATTTTTTTTTACTTTACCCTACCCATCAGAGCTTTGTGGACACAGGGACGTCCCATGAACTAAAGCTAAGGATCCATACTCAAGACATAGCAGTCCTGCGCTCTACCACCCACCCACGCCGCCCTATAGTCAGGGTCACGACATTCATTCTACTCACCACATTCTCCGTCCTACAGACATTCTACTCACCACATTCTCCGCCTCCATGTCGAAGTTGTCCTGTACAAAGAGCCGACCCACGGGCAGACTCAACTTGTCTGTGACCAGCTTAATGCAGGTGGAGTACCTGGGCTCAGGGGCAGCAACTCCTAAAATAGCCTGCAAGAGTTCTCTGTCTTGGGGTTATAGTCATATCACTCCTGTACACTAAATATTGTCTAAACCTTCTCTTCCCCCCCCCCACCCTATTCGGGATACGTGAACCAAACTACTGATGAAGACCCCGCCTTTTATTACTTTTTTTTCACTACTATGTTTTTATACTTGACCTGCCCAAATCCTTACTACCATAAAACACGGTATTCTGACCCTTCACCGAGTACCCCATCAGTGCCCGCACCATTGTCCACCACCATTCCTCCCCCACCATTGCCCCCCTCCCAACAGTGTCTCCTACCAGTGCCCCACCAGTGACTCTACCACAAAAGTGACTATGTCCCACCAGTGACTCTGTCCCACCAGTGACTCTGCCCTACCAGTGATTCTGCCCCACCAGTGACTCTGTCCCACCAGTGACTCTGCCCTACCAGTGACTCTGCCCCACCAGTGACTCTGTCCCACCAATGACTCTGCCCTACCAGTGCCCCACCAGTGACTCTGCCCTACCAGTGCCCCACCAGTGACTCTGCCCTACCAGTGCCCCACCAGTGACTCTGCCCTACCAGTGCCCCACCAGTGACTCTATCCCACAAGTGACTCTGTCCCACCAATGACTCTGCCCCGTCAGTGACTCTGCCCTACCAGTGCCACACCAGTGACTCTGTCCCACCAGTGACTCTGTCCCACCAGTGACCCTGTCCCACCAGTGACTCTGCCCTACCAGTGCCCCACCAGTGACTCTGTCCTACCAGCCCCCAACCAATGCTCCAATATGCCACACCAGTGCCCCACTATGCCCCACCAGTGCCCCAATATGCCCCACTTATCCCACTTACCTTTTCATGGGCCATCCTGAGCGCCAGGTATTTTTCTCCCATATGTTTCGTGTACTCGTGGATCAGTCGCCACAACAGGAAGTTGGCCAAGGTCCTGTCCACGTACAAATATAGGACATTATATGCATATTGTAGGACATTGAGTACACACAGTACAGGACATTGAGTACCCAGTGTAAGACATTAGGTACACAGTACAGGACATTGAGTACCCAGTGTAAGACATTAGGTACACAGCATAGGACATTGAGTACACACAGTACAGGACATTGAGTACCCAGTGTAAGACATTAGGTACACAGTACAGGACATTGAGTACCCAGTGTAAGACATTAGGTACACAGCATAGGACATTCGGTACACAGTAAATGACATTCGGTACACAGTAAAGAAATTTTGGTACACACAGTAAAGGGCATTAGATACACAATACAGTACATTCAGTACACATAGTACAGGACATTCGGTACACACAGTACAGGACATTAGAAGCACACAGTGTAGAAAATTAGGTACTCAATGTAGGACATGATGTACACAGTGAAGGACATTATATGCTCAGTGTAGGACATTAGATACTCAGTGTAGGACATTAGATACTCAGTGTAGGACATTAAATACACAGTGTAGGACATTAGATACACAGTGTAGGACATTAGGTACACATGATGCAGGACTTAAGGTATACATCATATCACATCATCAACATTTAACTAACTCAAACATACACAAATTGCATCTATTGCTAGCATGAACTCAACTATTTCCATCGTGAATACCTGATTTTAAAAACCTCCTCCCACGGGGCATTAAAGTTATGGATTTCTAGTATTGATTTTCATCAACCCTGCAGGATTCAGTCCCGTCTATTTGGTAGATCAACGTTCTGCTTGCACTAGACTTACCGTACACCACTCAACCTATTTGGTAGATCAACGTTCTGCTTGCACTAGACTTACCGTACACCACTCAACCTATTTGGTAGATCAACGTTCAGCTTGCACTAGACTTACCGTACACCACTCAACCCACACAAATGAGCTAACTAAATAATAAATGATCGTCAAATAGACCCGTTTTTACAGTATGGTCAAGCTTTTGGTCAAGTATAAGCTTGGAGAGGGGGGGGGGGGGCAACTAGCAGGAAAAAATGAAGAAAAATCTGCTCATAATTCATAAAGTAAGTTGGATTGGAATTTTGACTGCCACCAACATCAACCCATCCATAGACGGCACTTAAGAATACCATCAAGCCATTCATAAATTAAGACTTAACCATAGACATCAACCCATCCACCGATATAAACTACATCTTAAGCTACCAACTCCCCATCCATTACTCTCTACTCGACTCTATACAACCATCTCCCCATCCATTACTTTAGACTTAACCCATCTCTGAAGTCAGCGAATTCATCTTGACCCGGCCATCATTTATCAAGTCGTCTTTCCTCACACAGCCCCTCCCCCCAGCCCCTCCCCCAGCCCCTCCCCAAACAAGCGATAATAAAATAGCACGGCTAATCAGCTGACCCCTGACCTTTTGGGTGTTGTGCGCAGCACTTCCGTCAGCCGCTGGAAATATGGCGGCGATCTGTTGATGATGGTCTCGCGACTTGTGACGTCCTTGATGCCGATCTCGGAATGTGAGAAAATGATGCTGGCGTACCGGGTCCAGTTGAAGGCCTGGGGTGGGAGAGAGAGGCGTCATTGGGGGAGGGGGGTTGGGGGAGGATTTTACATCAATGACTGACCAAAGAATCACTGGCTCACAATCTCCTCACAAAGTGAAAGGCCACACTTACTCATCACAAGATCGTTTCCCACAAAATCACTCAATACACAACCTGGTCTTTCCCCCACACAATCACTCCCCCACACAATCGCTTCACACACAATCAACACCCACACACAATCACTCCACACACAATCTTTCCCACACACAATCACTCCCCACACAATCAACGCCCGCCCACAATCACACTCTACACAATCTTTCCCCCACATAACTCCCGTGCTCAATCACTCTCCCACACAATCCTTCCCCCATACTCACTCCACCACACACTCAATCCCCTACACAATTGCCCCCCACACAATCACCAACACAATCCCTCACCGAGCTATAGTTTCCATCAATCTCCTCTAAAGTCATTGGGTTGTACAGGCTGTTCATGTCTCGCCTCATCTCACCCAACACGGAGATCTGCAGATGTACACAGAGATATACACATGTACACGTGTGCACAGAGATGCACACATGTACACGTGTACACAGAGATATACAGATGTACACATGTACACAGAAATATACTCATGTACACAGAGATATACAGATGTACACAATGATATACAGATGTACATGTGTACACAGAGATGTACACATGTACACAGAGATATACAGATGTACACATGTACACAAAGATTTACACATGTACACGTGTACACAGAAATATACACGTGTACCCAGAGATATACAGATGTACACATGTACACATGTACACAGAGATATACAGCTATAATATTTACACATTGACACAGATTTATCCAGATAAAATGCGCAAGCTACATATGTACACATGAAAAAATAATGCGAAATATGATTTTAAATATATTAAATAGGAATAAAATAATGTGAAATTAATAAGGTGATGTGCATTATAAACAAAATACTCTGAGAACTAAAACACATGGACTGTACACAGTCGGGTTGAATTTGTTTTTCTCTATATTGAGATCATCCATCATAGACAATCGAGTGCTAGATATTAGGTCAGGCTACCCAACAAGACTAAGTTTTTAAAATAGTTTACCTCCTTGCACGTAATACAAATAATATTGCGTGATTTAGCATATTTCCACCACACTGTTTTCAAATGTAGTCAAATCCCCTTAACAAGTAATATTTTCTTGCATTATTTTATAATACACTTTTCTGTATATCGAGAGTGTTACAGTAAAATAGCCATCACCGCTATGGTGACGTCTTTTGTCGACTTTGCACTTGTAATGTCATTAGTCCTCATGGTGCCTGTAATCCCATTTGATCTCTTGTTGAAGCCAAGGCCCAGCAAACTCCGTGACAATAGGATTTGTAGCGCTCACTTTTCCTTATAGACTATCCCAATTGGCTTAAGTGATGGGTATCTATTAGCTCGTATTGGATTGGCAGTTTTGCTGCGCGGCTAATGACCTTCGTTAATTATTCAGACGGTCCAGCCTTTTCACAGTCGTGTAATCTATAGCCTAGATCAGCAGTTACATAATTAACACAACTTGGAACAGATGAACAGTTTCAGGTGACGCTTTAAAATAAAGAGCACAAAATATGTTTCTTGACAAACCAGCCTTAGACTAAATAACCTAGATAAATATACCAGGACAAAATATCTCAAGAGATAAAATATCTCAATGACAAAATAACTCAAGGACAAAATATTTCATGACAAAATATCTCAGGACAAAATATCTCAGCACAAAATATCTCAGCACAAAATATCTCAGCACAAAATATCTCAGGACAGAATATCTCAGCACAAAATATCTCAGGACAAAATATCTCAGCACAAAATATCTCAGGACAAAGTATCGTCTTACAAAGTATCGTCTGACAAAGTATCGTCTGACAAAATATCATCTGACAAAGTATCGTCCCACAAAGTATCGTCTGACAAAATATCGTCTGACAAAGTATCGTCTGACAAACTATCGTCCCACAAACTATCGTCCCGCAAAGTATCGTCTTCAAAAGATCTGATGAAGCAAACAATACCCACATTGGCCAGGAGAATCTCGAAATCCACGAGCGCTTCAATGTCCTTCCTGGCAGTCCTGGGGTCAGCGAATCCCATCAAGTTGCCGACACCGTAGATGTAGTCCTCGTATGAAGCCAGGTTGGTGTCGTTCCGCTCCACCAGGTAGTACTTCACACCTGGCAGCCCGTACATCACCGGCTGGTCAATCTGGTAGGACAAAGTGGGGTTTTACTTTCTCCTGTATGCAGAGGCGTAGCGACCCTATCAAGCGCCCGGGGACAAACTTTTTGATTTGCACCCCCCCCCCCTCAAGATTTTGATTTGCACCCCCCTCAAACTTTCGATTTGCACCCCCCCCCCCATCAAGTGTTTACTTTGCACCCCCCTCAAACTTTCAATTTGCACCCCCCTCAACCTTTCAATTTATTTTTCCAACGCATTTTGGCGCCCCCTAAGGTCGGCGCCCGGGGACATATGACCCTCCCCCGCCCCCCCCCCCCCCCCCCCCTCGCTACGCTACTGCCTGTACGAGGTGTAGAGCGAGTATTGTAATCATGCAAAAATACGAGATTTTGATAGATCCCGACGCTGTACATTTCCCTAAGTAGGAAAAACTTAATTTTGCTATTTTATTTGTTTGTCTGTGTGTTTGTTTGTAAACACGATAACTTGAGTACCTTTCTGTTATATTTACGGAAATTGATATAATAGGTTTTATATTAAACGAGCTGACCCGCGCCGTAAGCATACGCCGCTATTTAGTTGTTTTATTTGCTACTTTTCAGTAATTCATAATTTGTGAAGTCGACACTACTCTCTCTTCCCTTCCTCCTGCCCCTTGTATGGTCCCCACGTAGAGAATTATATATATATATATATATATATATATATATATATATATATATATATATATATTTAGATTTATAGTTTTGTTTGAAATTTTGAATGATTTACGGTAACCGATTTCAGATATCGGACCGATGTCTTCAAAAAATTTCACGTCAATGACGATGCGTTGTGACATAAAATTAGACTGACTTTGATGTTTATTTAACTTTTAAAAAATCAATGTTTCTTTTATAATGCACTAATTTTCCGCTCTATTATACACACATTGTTTACGTTCATTTTGGTGTTCAGTTCTTTTTTTTTGTCTACACAATTTTTTTCTATTTAAAAATGTAATGTACTAGAAAGTATACGGAGGTTGTCTCCCGCTTACTTTACTCTCAACATAAAGTTGTTTTACCCTTAACAAAAACGTTTTTTCCACTTGAAGACAGTGCTTTGTTCTCTCAACGAAAAGTGCTTTTCTCTCTTAACAAAAAACAAACATTTTTTTTAACACTTAACAAAACCGATTTGTACTCAACTAAAATACATTTTACACTGAACAAAACCTGGCTTTTTTTAAAGCTTGAAACCAATTCTCACATTTACGACTCGCATTATTTACCGCCCTCTTCAAAGTGATGAGAGAAACTTGAGAAATGTTCAGACAAGTTTAGTACGCAAATGTTAGAGCCTGTGTAAATAACTAAATAACGTTTAACAAAACCGCTTCAATTTGCTAAGACTTTCATGTAACCAGTCGATTAAAATCAACGTATAGCTACGAATGTCCAGGAACTAAATCAAATAGCTATCTCTTTAACTTTTTTATTTTAAATGATACTTTTGTGCTCGTATTCTCAGTGTTACTGTAGTTGGAATGAAACGGGAAAGTACTAACTACCTAAGCTAGCGGTTATATTGAAGTAAGTGAAGTAAACTACCCTGGGGGATATTCAAGTAAGTGAAGGATACTCTACCCTGGGGGATACTCAAGTAAGTGAAGTATACTCTACCCTGGGGGATATTCAAGTAAGTGAAGTAAACTACCCTGGGGGATATTCAAGTAAGTGAAGTAAACTACCCTGGGGGATATTCAAGTAAGTGAAGTATACTCTACCCTGGGGGATATTCAAGTAAGTGAAGTATACTCTACCCTGGGGATATTCAGGTAAGTGAAGTATACTCTACCCTGGGGGATATTCAGGTAAGTGAAGTATACTCTACCCTGGGGATATTCAAGTAAGTGAAGTATACTCTACCCTGGGGGATATTCAGGTAAGTGAAGTATACTCTACCCTGGGGATATTCAAGTAAGTGAAGTATACTCTACCCTGGGGATATTCAAGTAAGTGAAGTATACTCTACCCTGGGGATATTCAAGTAAGTGAAGTATACTCTACCCTGGGGATATTCAAGTAAGTGAAGTATACTCTACCCTGGGGATATTCAAGTAAGTGAAGTATACTCTACCCTGGGGATATTCAAGTAAGTGAAGTATACTCTACCCTGGGGGATATTCAGGTAAGTGAAGTATACTCTACCCTGGGGATATTCAAGTAAGTGAAGTATACTCTACCCTGGGGATATTCAGGTAAGTGAAGTATACTCTACCCTGGGGGATATTCAAGTAAGTGAAGTATACTCTACCCTGGGGATATTCAGGTAAGTGAAGTATACTCTACCCTGGGGGATATTCAAGTAAGTGAAGTAAACTACCCTGGGGGATATTCAAGTAAGTGAAGTATACTCTACCCTGGGGGATATTCAAGTAAGTGAAGTATACTCTACCCTGGGGTGTTTAGTGCCTCAAAAACGTTTCGAACAAATCAAATAGAACGACATAATAAAATTTGATAAAAATGTCGTGTCAAATAAAAATGTTCCATTAATTGCTTTAAAACACCTTCTTCTCCCCCCTCCCCACCACCTCTACCACCACTATCTGTCACCAACAATCCTCTCGGTGCTCGCCCTTGTTCTCGTTACCTCCCTTGTTTCAATTTTCATCTTTTTTTTTTTTACAACATTCAGCTTATTGCCGCCATCGTATTAAAACAAAAAATTCAACAATTCACACATAACAACTAATTTTTCACTAAACACACTCAGTGTTTCTTCCAAACTTTTTTCTCAGGGGGGGGGGAGGAAGGCACTTGATATTTTCGGGAGGGGGGGGGGCGGTCAATGTTTTTTTTTTGGGGGGGAGGGGGCGGTAAAAAGATGTTTTTTATATACATTCCATTTCGTTCGGGGGAGGGGGGGTAGTCTTCTATCACCCCCCCCCCCCCCCCCACCCCCGAAGAGATGCCTGGAAGAAACTCTGCACTCAGAACAAACCCAACACAAGTCTCAGACTACGCACATTGAGTGAATATTTGGACGAGTTCTTGTAGTTGTAGGAAGAACCAAAGAGCAGAATCACAAAGAGACCGTTCATGTTGAGCTTCACCATAGTTGACTCCAAGTCAAAGTCACTTTCCTTCCAGTCAGCGTGAGTCAAGGGCCAGCCGCCAAAGCTTTTGATCAGCAGTTCCTTCAAAGGTTTATCACCGAGTGCATTAATTTGTTCTGAAAATAGAAAATTCCATTTAGCATTGGAGCTTTTTATCTGTATAAGCCCATGTACAATTTCAGTGTTAGAAGTTTCATCGAAAATTTCAAACAGTGAATTAATTTACTTTTTAAATATTACCAACATGCTTTAAGAAATGAACTATTTAATCGATTATGTTAATGCTCCGTTTACTTGATTGTTTTTATTCAATACTAATTTTCAGTCTATTTTCTCAGTTTTACTAAAGGTGGAGATGGAACCCTATTATTCTTGTATATTGGTATCTCTCTCTCTAACTCTCTCTCTCTCTCTTTATATATATATATATATATATATATATATATATATATATATATATATATATATATGTTGTGTGTATGCGTGCTTGCTTGAGTGTGTGTGGGTTTGGATGAATGTGGGTTTATGTGTATCTATGTACACATATTATTCATATATGTACACAATATGTCAAATGTAATTGTATCTAATTTTGAGCGACATGATGGATGAAGTACATACTCATGTCCATGCAAGAATAGAACAGATCCTTAGCCTTCTTGATACTTGGTATATCTTCAGGCACCTCTTCTTCTAACAAACCTGGAAAAAAATTGTTAGTCCCATTAGAGGTCTTGTTATCACTGCTGGGAAAACACTAGGCGATTTTTTCTTCGCTTTAAAAAGATTTTTGTATAACATTCATTTTTACGAGGCAGTCATACGTAGTCTTCTGTTAGATTCAACTGATTTTTTATCATTAGTTTATTAGCTTTTAATCCTAGCTAAGCTCAAATTGTTGATATGTAATGGTAATCATGTCATCTATGGTGTTAAGTGGTGATAACACATCCAGGGGCAGATAATCACTGATAAAGCATATACAATGGAAATAAATTGGTGTACATACTTCTATTGGAACATAATCGTTTACAACAATAAACATACATAATCGATTGATGTTTTATGTGTTATCAGTGAATATCTGCCCATTTATGTATGTTTATTGTTATACATAATCAATACTAAAACGTGTAGGCTACATACCTAAAAGGGCAGACAATCACTGATAGAGTATTAAACATCAACGGGCAGATAATCAATGCTAAAACTTGTAGGCTACATACTTGAAGGGGCAGACAATCACTGATAGAACATGTACAGACAACAATGGGCAGACAACCGGGGCACACATTTTTATCTACCAACAACAAACAGATGAGAGTAACGACTAGAAGAGAGAGGCTGACGACGATCTTACGTTTAACGATGATGTCGACCCGGTCCTCCAGGATCCCGAACATGTTGAGGTAGGACTTGTCCTCTGGTATCACGTGATCTTTCATCCAATCACCACAGGCGAACTGGTAGAAGTTGTCGCAAGGGTCCACATCGAAGTCTATGAAGCTCGCAACCCGCGCCGCTAAGGGGGAAATATGATTGGCATTTGTTTATGTTTACATCTTATAATGTGTACCAGAGTTAGTGATAAGTTTAATATTTGTATCAGTTTTTGTGATTTGTTTAAAATGTGTAGGCCTAACAGTTTTTGCGATTAGTTTAAAATGTGTACCAGTTTTTGTGATTAGTTAAAATGTGTACCCCAATTTGTAATTAGTTTAAGATATGATTGGCATTCGTTTATACTTTACATCTTGATAATCTTGCTGTAGATTATAATAAGTTTAAACTTGTTACTAAGTATAAAAGTGTAGATTGGAGATTGCTTTTGTAAGTATGACAACATGTGTTATTGTAAAGTCAAGTTGCAGTTTCGAGACATCAAGTTACTGTTTATGTAAGTCGAAGTCAATATTTTGACAAGTCAAATTGTGTTTTCGACAAGTCAAATTGTGTTTTTGACAAGTCAAATTGTGTTTTTGACAAATCTAACAGTAGTGTCCACAAGTTTCATTCTTAATTGTAATGTTGGACGTGATTTCCTCCAACACAAGTCCGTGTATTATGTGTCAACCTGCTATGCGCTAGACAGGTCGTTGGATTCTATTTTCAGCCTGCTTGTCTTATTGGATTTGCTTTCATAGCGTTTGTCCAGCTAAGAAAAAAGTGACAAGACAGCAGTTGTTTGATTTTGGAGTTGTCTCTCCTAGATGGGTTGCTGTCCTCTGCTATAAGCCCTCATAAGCCCGGGGTTACAAACTCGAGACTTTTCGGTTTTAAACCGATGAGCTTTACCTACCCGACCACGCCGACCTCCACACGCTTCAATGACTGCTCAATTGCTTTCACGAGAACTTTCAAAGTTTTCACAACGACCTTTGACAATGGTTAACACCATAGTCACTAACACCTTCAGAACACCGTAAACCATACACCTTAGCATATTCGATGTGCTTCAGACTTTATTAATCTATCAACGAGGCAGGTGAAGTAGTGTAAGTTACGGGTCAGTTGTAGGTTAGATTAGAATAGGTTAGAATAGTCTAGAACGTAGGGGGGGGGGGGGGGGAGGCGTGTATGAGTTCAGTTAACCCCGGGGTGTTAGGTCGTGTGCGGGTATAAAAGCTGAAGTGTACGATTGTGAGAGGCTTTTGTTAGTGGCGTATAGGGACGAGGGCTTGTGGTGTAATGGTGAAGAAAACCAAGTTAAATAAAGGTTTGAAGAGTGCCTTGAATCGTGTTTGGAGTTGAAATAAAGATCGATCGTAACAGTGTTGACCTGTTTCCGTAGCAAGTAAAGATATGTGTTCACTTAGTCGCATGCATTGTCCCTAGCGTCATGCGTTTTTTAGTAAGTTATATGACCTTTGAGAAAATCCCCTCTGTTTTGATTTAAGTAAAATACTTCTTTTATAAATCGAACACCTCTGATTTAGGTATGAAAGCTCAAACTATGATCAATTCCTTTTGAATGACGTCACGCACCTCTAACAGGTCTAGAGTGTGACCTAACCCACTCACCACACGCACCTCTAACAGGTCTAGAGTGTGACCTAACCCACTCACCACACGCACCTCTAACAGGTCTAGAGTGTGACCTAACCCACTCACCACACGCACCTCTAACAGGTCTATGGTGTGACCTAACTCACTCACCACACGCGCCTCTAACAGGCCTAGAGTGTGACCTAACTCACTCACCACACGCACCTCAAACAGGTCAAGAGTGTGACCTAACCCACTCACCACACGCACCTCTAACAGGTCTAGAGTGTGACCTAACTCACTCAACACACGCACCTCCAACAGGTCTAGAGTGTGACCTAACTCACTCAACACACGCACCTCCAACAGGTCTAGAGTGTGACCTAACTCACTCAACACACGCACCTCCAACAGGTCTAGAGTGTGACCTAACTCACTCACCACACGCACCTCTAACAGGTCTAGAGTGTGACCTAACCCACTCACCACACGCACTTCTAACAGGTCTAGAGTGTGACCTAACTCACTCACCACACGCACCTCTAACAGGTCTAGAGTGTGACCTAACCCACTCACCACACGCACCTCTATCAGGTCTAGAGTGTGACCTAACTCACTCACCACACGCACCTCTAACAGGTCTAGAGTGTGACCTAACTCACTCACCACACGCACCTCTAACAGGTCTAGAGTGTGACCTAACCCACTCACCACACGCACCTCTAACAGGTCTAGAGTGTGACCTAACTCACTCACCACACGCACCTCTAACAGGTCTAGAGTGTGACCTAACTCACTCACCACACGCACCTCTAACAGGTCTAGAGTGTGACCTAACCCACTCACCACACGCACCTCAAACAGGTCTAGAGTGTGACCTAACTCACCACACGCACCTCTAACAGGTCTAGAGTGTGACCTAACTCACTCAACACACGAGAAACAGCCGTATCAATATCCGCGATCATTTCACAATATCCCATCGATCGCCAGTGATCGATAAACCACTGGTTTTCTAAATTTATTTCCACAACAAAGTTTCTATAGAAAACCAAGCTACACACACAGATCGTCTAAAAAAAATTTCGCGTCGTTTCATTGGCTATAGAGCGACCTTCAAAGCTAATCCTTTTGTTTACACAAGAGAAGATTAAACATTTTTTAAAACAATATCGATGCAGGGTTTAATTGCGTTTAAATTGAAAGTGGCAAGTTTTCTTTGATTTTAAGGAGAGATTTTTATCTAAAAGAAAATTCGAAGCAACACAGTTGAAAAATCAATAGACTAAGGTCCATTGATTATAAGATGGTCTGAAAGCTAATGCAGAATAATATTAAAAAACGGTAATTAAAATAGATACTGTCGGTCATATTACATGCATTCGTCAGAATTAAAACTAAACATGTTACATGATTTTAATGAAGAATTTTAATTTAATTTGAGTTTTAATGAACGTTTAACTTAATTAAGATAATAGAATAGTTTAATCTGTTTTAGGTTATTTAATCAATCAATGTGTAAATAATTTGCAAATTAGAAGTACAAATAGTGTAAATTCGCCTTTAGCAGTTCTGGTTGTCACAGAAACCACGAAATAGTTGAAAATTAACGCCTTTATAAAGCTCTTTATATTTGTAGCGAGGAAATAAATTTCAAATCGGATTATAGATTTGGATTCCTCGTACCAATAGATACATTTATATATTTTGCAGAAACTAATGTATATGACACACATTAACACCCCCTCCTTCTTACACACACAACTTTAAACTGTGGGTAGCTAGTCATCATCTCTAGTTTTAACCAAACATATTAGACGCACATCATTTACACGAAGCTAAACAAAACATATTTTACACATATAATTTATCCGAACCTTCAAATTAAACTCTGAATGTCCCAAAACTTCGTAAAATTCTAAACAAAAAAAAAACCTTTGTAATTTCTTTTGTAAAAAATATAAATGCATGCATTTAAAATGTCTTCAAATCATGAATTTTTGTTATCGTATTTCCGATCATACAGACAAAAATCTTGTTATTGATTTATTCATGAATCGCTCCAAACTTGATACTCTTTAGTTTTAAATGGCTCATTATGCTCATTATGCTCATTATGCTTTAATTTCCTCATGTGATATGAATCTGATCATCGGATTATTGATTTTAATCAATGAAGTCTGTTCTTTTCCAGCGTTCGTTAGAAATATTGAGATCTCGGCAAAACTCGTAAAAGTTAGACCAATGTTGAGATGTCATACAAAGAGAAAAATGGTATAATCTTATCATTATAATCACATAGCTGGAACAAAGCAGTGACGTCAGGATTTTATCTGCCAGAATTGTTGACGTTTAAACTCAAAAGATTTCGGTTGTATTATTATGCATGTATAACTCAGACGGGTACCTAACTCACGTTAGGGAAAGTAAAGGCGGCTGGGCATAGTGCTGACCACACTATCTCTTCATATGCCGAGGTCACAGAAACAAGTGACCTCTACTTCACTTGCCCTATAGACAGTCAGGTTTGAAAGAGAACTTTACTACTTACTATTATACATGTATGGTCTTTATTAGTTTATACCTTTCTGATAGTTTAAAAAGTGAGAAGAAGCGTTTATTTAAAGACTTCTCAACTTGGTAGGACGTTTTGAGATCTAGGTAGAACTTCAAGAGCTGGAAAACTCGGAAGAACTTTAAGAGATCGATAACTCTATAGAATTTCAAAAGTTTGATAACTCTGTAGAGCTAAAGTTCGATAACTCGGTACAATTTCAAAAGTTCGATAACTCGGTAGAACTTCAAAAGTTCGATAACTCGGTAGAACTTCAAAAGTTCGATAACTCGGTAGAACTTCAAAAGTTCGATAACTCGGTAGAACTTTAAAAGTTCGATAACTCGGTAGAACTTCAAAAGTTCGATAACTCGGTAGAACTTTAAAAGTTCGATAACTCGGTAGAACTTCAAAAGTTCGATAACTCGGTAGAACTTCAAAAGTTCGATAGAAGTTCGACTAATTTTTTTTTTTTTTAAACTGTCTTAAAATAAAAAAAATTACTCTCATTTTGGACTCTTAGTAAAGCCCCAATACCTAACGTGCGTTTAATAAAAAACACTCTTTAAAATTATTCCTATTAACGCAGTTGTGCTGGAATAACTTACCTGTTTGAACACATTCCCGAGTGACACATATACCTGTGGAAGATAAGCAGACGTTAAATGGGAGGACGAAATTAAAGACGTTAAATGGGAGGACGAAATTAAAGACGTTAAATGGGAGGACGATATTAAAGACTATAATACAAACGGTTAGATGGGCAAGCGATATTACAATTTACAGAGGTTACATGGGCAGACTATAATACAGACTTTACATGGGCAGACAGTAATACAGAGGTTACATGGGCAGATAATATTACAGAGGTTAATAGAGACGCTTTACGAGCAGACGACAGACGTTAAATGGGCAGACAATGTTAGCGAGCACGGATTTCTCCAACAAGCAAATAACTTAGCGCGTTGCTATTTCAGGCAAAGTAATCGAGCGTCGTTATTTCAAGCAACGACAAAAAAACTAGGGCGTCGCTTTTCTACAAAACTTGAACGTTTCAACGTATCATAGGCGCCAGAGGATTAAACTTCAGGAGGATTAGATTGGGGGGGGGGGGGGGGCGGTCTGAGAGCGTTTTGATCAGAGGGAGTGAAGGCTAGAAGAGGGCGGTATTACAAACATATTTTAAAGAATAAAGAATTTTTACAATTATTTTTATTATTTTAAACGTTTTTATAAAAAAGAAAATAGTGAATCTGGGCGCCATCTTTAAAACGAGATGGGAAGATAACGCCGGCAAGACATCTGCGAGTTGTCTCCCTGTAATCATTTTAACTACACCGACAGAAGGGGGTCAAACAGTTAACAAACTGTTGTATAACAGACAAACTAAGTTTTACAGTTAAAACATTGTAGTATCATTGATAAAGTGGATTGTTGTACAACAGATTTAAAAAGTTAAACAACCAACAAACTGTGAGATAAACAAAGTTGACCTTCACGGCTGTGTTAAGTCAATTAATCAACGGGCAAAATCCCCAGATGTCTATACGTCTACACGTTCCCACTGGCTAAATCCCCACTGTGTTGTCTATACCTCCCCACTGGCTAAATCCCCACTGTGTTGTCTATACCTCCCCACTGGCTAAATCCCCACTGTGTTGTCTATACCTCCCCACTGGCTAAATCCCCACTGTGTTGTCTATACCTCCCCACTGGCTAAATCCCCACTGTGTTGTCTATACCTCCCCACTGGCTAAAGCCCCAGATGTCTATACCTCCCCACTGGCTAAATCCCCACTGTGTTGTCTATACCTCCCCACTGGCTAAATCCCCACTGTGTTGTCTATACCTCCCCACTGGCTAAATCCCCACTGTGTTGTCTATACCTCCCCACTGGCGAAATCCCCACTGTGATGTCTATACCTCCCCACTGGCTAAATCCCCACTGTGTTGTCTATACCTCCCTACTGGTAAATCCCCCCTGTGATGTCTATACCTCCCCACTGGCTAAATCCCCACTGTGTTGTCTATACCTCCCCACTGGCTAAATCCCCACTGTGTTGTCTATACCTCCCCACTGGCTAAATCCCCACTGTGTTGTCTATACCTCCCTACTGGCTAAATCCCCACTGTGTTGTCTATACCTCCCCACTGGCTAAATCCCCACTGTGTTGTCTATACCTCCCCACTGGCTAAATCCCCACTGTGTTGTCTATACCTCCCCACTGGCTAAATCCCCACTGTGTTGTCTATACCTCCCCACTGGCTAAATCCCCACTGTGATGTCTATACCTCCCCACTGGCTAAATCCCCACTGTGTTGTCTATACCTCCCCACTGGCTAAATCCCCACTGTGTTGTCTATACCTCCCTACTGGTAAATCCCCCCTGTGATGTCTATACCTCCCCACTGGCTAAATCCCCACTGTGTTGTCTATACCTCCCCACTGGCTAAATCCCCACTGTGATGTCTATACCTCCCCACTGGCTAAATCCCCACTGTGTTGTCTATACCTCCCCACTGGCTAAATCCCCACTGTGTTGTCTATACCTCCCTACTGGTAAATCCCCCCTGTGATGTCTATACCTCCCCACTGGCTAAATCCACAGATGTCTATACCTCCCTACTGGCTAAATCCCCACTGTGTTGTCTATACCTCCCCACTGGCTAAATCCCCACTGTGTTGTCTATACCTCCCCACTGGCTAAATCCCCACTGTGTTGTCTATACCTCCCTACTGGTAAATCCCCCCTGTGATGTCTATACCTCCCCACTGGCTAAATCCCCACTGTGTTGTCTATACCTTCCCACTGGCTAAATCCCCACTGTGTTGTCTATACCTCCCCACTGGCTAAATCCCCACTGTGTTGTCTATACCTCCCTACTGGCTAAATCCCCACTGTCTTGTCTATACCTCCCCACTGGCTAAATCCCCACTGTGTTGTCTATATCTCACCACTGGCTAAATCCCCACTGTGTTGTCTATACCTCCCCACTGGCTAAATCCCCACTGTGTTGTCTATACCTCCCCACTGGCTAAATCCCCACTGTGATGTCTATACCTCCCCACTGGCTAAATCCCCACTGTGTTGTCTATACCTCCCCACTGGCTAAATCCCCACTGTGTTGTCTATACCTCCCCACTGGCTAAATCCCCACTGTGTTGTCTATACCTCCCCACTGGCTAAATCCCCACTGTGTTGTCTATACCTCCCCACTGGTTAAATCCCCACTGTGTTGTCTATACCTCCCCACTGGCTAAATCCCCACTGTGTTGTCTATACCTCCCCACTGGCTAAATCCCCACTGTGATGTCTATACCTCCCCACTGGCTAAATCCCCACTGTGTTGTCTATACCTCCCCACTGGCTAAATCCCCACTGTGTTGTCTATACCTCCCCACTGGCTAAATCCCCACTGTGTTGTCTATACCTCCCCACTGGCTAAATCCCCAGATGTCTATACCTCCCCACTGGCTAAATCCCCACTGTGATGTCTATACCTCCCCACTGGCTAAATCCCCACTGTGTTGTCTATACCTCCCCACTGGCTAAATCCCCACTGTGTTGTCTGTACCTCCCCACTGGCTAAATCCCCACTGTGTTGTCTATACCTCCCCACTGGCTAAATCCACAGATGTCTATACCTCCCTACTGGCTAAATCCCCACTGTGTTGTCTATACCTCCCCACTGGCTAAATCTCCACTGTGTTGTCTATACCTCCCCACTGGCTAAATCCCCACTGTGTTGTCTATACCTCCCCACTGGCTAAATCCCCACTGTGTTGTCTATACCTCCCCACTGGCTAAATCCACAGATGTCTATACCTCCCTACTGGCTAAATCCCCACTGTGTTGTCTATACCTCCCCACTGGCTAAATCCCTACTGTGTTGTCTATACCTCCCCACTGGCTAAATCTCCACTGTGTTGTCTATACCTCCCCACTGGCTAAATCCCCACTGTGTTGTCTATACCTCCCCACTGGCTAAATCCACAGATGTCTATACCTCCCTACTGGCTAAATTCCCACTGTGTTGTCTATACCTCCCCACTGGCTAAATCCCCACTGTGTTGTCTATACCTCCCCACTGGCTAAATCCCCACTGTGTTGTCTATACCTCCCCACTGGCTAAATCCCCACTGTGTTGTCTATACCTCCCCACTGGCTAAATCCCCACTGTTTTGTCTATACCTCCCCACTGGCTAAATCCCCAGATGTCTATACCTCCCCACTGGCTAAATCCCCACTGTGTTGTCTATACCTCCCCACTGGCTAAATCCCCACTGTGTTGTCTATACCTCCCCACTGGCTAAATCCCCACAGGGACTGACCGAGATGTCGCCCCATAAAACTTTAATGGGACGGGGAACAAACAAGACTCGGCCAGGTCACGTGACTCGTGAACACCGGGCGGAAATCTCGTGACAAGCCAGGCGATAAAATGCGAGAGCTGGTTTTTGTTACATCATCAACATCACGATCTACAGGAAACCATACATCATAAACATCACGATTTAGGGAAATCATATCCTTAACATCACGATGTACAGAAAACTACACATCACAGACAACACAAACCACAGAATCTACTACCAACATCAACAAAACTATAGAATTTAACCCACGTTAAACTTGAGCTAATTGCTAGCCCTAAACTTGCCTGGCCTAAGTGTGAGTAGTGCACACGTACCTTGACCAACGGGCGTCGACTTGTTATGTTTTTCTATCAGCAGGGAGATAACTGTAATGACAAAGGCGACAAGGGCGGCAACCAGCAGCACGACAAGAATTTTCTCCAGCAAAGTTCTACTCGAGCAATGGCCTCCCCTGCTGAAACTGAAAACAAAAACATATATTTAGCTGCTATTTTAGTTTTTAGTTTTTATAATATATTTTTTTTTGTCTCTTGACACCCTAGGGCAGATTTTGGCGATTTGAGATGTTCTTGATTCTTGAAACAGTGGCTGCCTCTTTATGTAGCGACCTATGCTTTAGTTTTTTTTTTTATATTTGACGCGTGAACGGCTACAAGTTAGTGGCTATTACTTGAGTTAGTGGCTACTACTTGAGTTACTACTACTTGAGTTAGTGGCTACTACTTGAGTTACTACTACTTGAGTTAGTGGCTACAACTTGAGTTGGTGGCTACTACTTGAGTTACTACTACTTGAGTTAGTGGCTACTACTTGAGTTAGTGGCTACTACTTGAGTTAGTGGCTACTACTTGAGTTAGTGGCTACTACTGGAGTTAGTGGCTACTACTTGAGTTAGTGGCTACAACTTGAGTTGGTGGCTACTACTTGAGTTACTACTACTTGAGTTAGTGGCTACTACTTGAGTTAGTGGCTACTACTTGAGTTAGTGGCAACAACTTGAGTTGGTGGCTACTACTTGAGTTACTACTACTTGAGTTAGTGGCTACTACTTGAGTTAGTGGCTACTACTTGAGTTAGTGGCTACTACTTGAGTTAGTGGCTACTACTTGAGTTGGTGGCTACTACTTGAGTTAGTGGCTACTACTGGAGTTAGTGGCTACTACTGGAGTTAGTGGCTACTACTTGAGTTAGTGGCTACAACTTGAGTTGGTGGCTACTACTTGAGTTACTACTACTTGAGTTAGTGGCTACTACTTGAGTTAGTGGCTACTACTTGAGTTAGTGGCTACAACTTGAGTTGGTGGCTACTACTTGAGTTACTACTACTGGAGTTAGTGGCTACTACTTGAGTTAGTGGCTACTACTTGAGTTACTACTACTTGAGTTAGTGGCTACTACTTGAGTTTGTGGCTACTACTTGAGTTAGTGGCTACTACTTGAGTTAGTGGCTACTACTTGAGTTACTACTACTTGAGTTAGTGGCTACTACTTGAGTTAGTGGCTACTACTTGAGTTAGTGGCTACCTATCTAGTTTGAGCTTGGCCCCATGTCCAGTAGCACCCAGCGAATAACTAACGCTCCCTCGTGTATGATTCAATACATCAAATGCGATGAACTACAACGAACGCATGTCATCTCGTAAGACTGGGGGACCCTACCCCCCCCCCCCACTCTCTGTAACCGACGAAAAAGAAAAAAGTACTTCCCATACACAAAGCATATAAACCAAAACCCGTCCCCTCCCCAAAGTTTCAAGTGCTCCCGTCCTTGAGAAAAATGTCTGAAAGAAACGCTGTAACAATCACAGACGCTGCACATTTTATGTACAGTTCAAAGAGTTTCAAGCGACGATTGTTTTCCCATCCACCCCTTTTGTCTGACTTGTTAACTTCCACGCGATTTCACACGTCAAAACACGTCAAAACGTTTTATGATCAACCGCGTGTCCTTGGCAACCACATGTAAACAAAATACTCTCGTGGCGCCGACTCTGACCGTTCAATCTTTTGACAGCCACAGCTACTACTATTGGACTAAATGTTCCTTATTTTTGGTTACATTTAAATACACGTATTTTCAATTCAAAGATCTATGTGTATTTGTGTATATACTGGATTTTAATTCAAGTAGATTTAATACACGTACGTATTATACGTATCTTTAGTAGATTCTAAATCTGATTTCCATCAGACCTACTGTTATGTTCACTATAAGCAGACATTACAATTGGTTGATAGCTGAGCCAATGACTTACAAGAGAGTTTGTTGGAAACTTAGCAAAAATACTCATTTATTTAATTTTTTATATAGAGATAATTAGAGTAGACACATAAGTCTCTTTGTTCTTTGAACTTGAAATATAATGAGATCGTCACAGCTACGATGGGAGCGTCAGAAAATACGGTGGGGCGTCAGAAAATACGGTGGGGCGTCAGAAAATACGGTGGGGCGTCAGAAAATACGGTGGGGCGTCAGAAAATACAATGGGGGCCTCAGAAAATACGATGGGGGCGTCAGAAAATATGGTGGGGCGTCAGAAAATATGGTGGGGCGTCAGAAAATATGGTGGGGCGTCAGAAAATACGATGGGGGCGTCAGAAAATACGGTGGGGGCGTCAGAAAATACTATGGGGGCGTCAGAAAATATGGTGGGGCGTCAGAAAATATGGTGGGGCGTCAGAAAATATGGTGGGGCGTCAGAAAATACGATGGGGGCGTCAGAAAATACGGTGGGGGCGTCAGAAAATACTATGGGGGCGTCAGAAAATACTATGGGGGCGTCAGAAAATGCACCAATCAGGTTTTTAAAGAACCCTGACATTCGAAAGCTAGCCTACGCTGGAAATGTCTAGGCCTACTTAAAAACTTTGAACTTAACAGTTTTAACCTCACAGTGAAGCAACAACCCTAAAATTAGTTACATCCAGTCACCTTATACCATTAACACTTATAAGCTAAAAAAAACCGACTATATACTAGTTGAGTTTTGGCATTAGTAAAAGAATACAAAGAAGCATTAAGTTATATACAAATAGATCTAGAACTTATAATATACGCACAAGGTTATAATTAACTATCAGGTTGATACCATTTAAATTTTATCTACCTAAATTCTAACAAGGAGCAAGAGAAAGATTTCAATACATGCTTTACGATATATTCAAGTATCAGGTTAAATATATGGATAAGGATTTATACAATTATTGTCGAGATGCCGTTCAACTCTACGGTTGTATGCAAGTAGGCCTATAGAATTATCAAGTTTTATAAGAGTAAATAGCTGTAATCAAGTTTATATATTTAAGATAATGTACAAATAGAAAGTTCTACAAAAATGTTAAGGTTAAATATAAGTATTAGAAACAAGCAGACATACAATCTAGAGACAGACAAGCTAAAGAGAAGAAGATATCAACTATCTGACCTATCATGTTTCAAGATTTAAATAGTGTCCGGGTATTCCCGCTCACGATGTTCCTCGGCGACCAATTTATTTCAGGCTCAGACTGACACGAGGAGGGGGGGGGGCAATATATGTCAGACTCAGACAGACACAGGGGGAGGTACAAATCTATGTCAGGTTCAGACACTAAAGGGGGGGGGGGGGAGCGACCACTTTATTTCAGGCTCAGACTGATACGAGGGGGGGGGGGGGGGCAATATATGTCAGACTCATACAGACACAGGGGGGGGGGGGGGGCGACCAATCTATTTCAGGCTCAGACACTAAAGGGGGGGTGGGGTGGGGGTGACCAATCTATTTCAGGCTCAGACACTAAGGGGGGGGGGGGGGGAGCGACCAATCTATTTCAGGCTCAGACACTAAGGGGGGGGGGGGGGAGCGACCAATCTATTTCAGGCTCAGACACTAAAGGAGTGGGGGGGGGGGAGTGACCAATCTATTTTAGGCTCAGACACTAAAGGGAGTGGGGGGGGGGGACTGACCAATCTATTTCAGGCTCAGACACTAAAAGGGGGGGGGGGGGGTTGGAGCGACCAATCTATTTCAGGCTCAGACACTAAAGGGGGGGGGGGAGCGACCAATCTATTTCAGGCTCAGACACTAAAGGGAGTGGGGGGGGAGTGACCAATCTATTTTAGGCTCAGACACTAAAGGGAGTGGGGGGGGGACTGACCAATCTATTTCAGGCTCAGACACTAAAGGGGGGGGGGGGGGGGTTGGAGCGACCAATCTATTTCAGGCTCAGACACAAAAGGGGGGGGGGGAGCGACAAATCTATTTCAGGCTCAGACACTAAAGGGAGTGGGGGGGAGTGACCAATCTATTTCAGGCTCAGACACTAAAGGGAGTGGGGGGGACTGACCAATCTATTTCAGGCTCAGACACTAAAGGGGGGGGGTGGTTGGGGCGACCAATCTATTTCAGGCTCAGACACTAAAGGGGGGGGGGGAGTGACCAATCTATTTCAGGCTCAGACACAAAAGGGGGGGGGAGCGACCAATCTATTTCAGGCTCAGACACTAAAGGGAGTGGGGGGGGGGAGTGACCAATCTATTTCAGGCTCAGACACTAAAGGGAGTGGGGGGGGGGGGGGGGAGTGACCAATCTATTTCAGGCTCAGACACAAAAGGGGGGGGGGGAAGGGACAAATCTATTTCAGGCTCAGACACTAGGGGGGGGGGGGGGTGAGCGACCAATCTATTTCAGGCTCAGACACTAAAGGGGGGGGGGGGGGAGCGACCAATCTATTTCAGGCTCAGACACTGAGGGGGGGGGGGGGTGAGCGACCAATCTATTTCAGGCTCAGACACTAAAGGGGGGGGGAGCGACCAATCTATTTCAGGCTCAGACACTAAAGGGGGGGGGGGGGGAGCGACCAATCTATTTCAGGCTCAGACACTAAAGGGGGGGGGGAGCGATCAATCTATTTCAGGCTCAGACACTAAAGGGGGGGGGGGGTGAGCGACCAATTTATTTCAGGCTCAGACACTAAAGGGGGGGGGGGGAGCGACCAATCTATTTCAGGCTCAGACACTAAAGGGGGGGGAGCGACCAATCTATTTCAGGCTCAGACACTAAAGGGGGGGGGGGGGGAGCGACCAATCTATTTCAGGCTCAGACACTAAAGGGGGGGGGGGGAGCGACCAATCTATTTCAGGCTCAGACACTAAAGGGGGGGGGGGAGCGATCAATCTATTACAGGCTCAGACACTAGGGGGGGGAAGGGACAAATCTATTTCAGGCTCAGACACTAAAGGGGGGGGGGAGCGACCAATCCATTTCAGGCTCAGACACTAAAGGGGGGGGGGGGGGGTGAGCGGCCAATCTATTTCAGGCTCAGACACTAAAGGGGGGGGGGGAGCGGCCAATCTATTTCAGGCTCAGACACTAAAAGGGAGGGGGGGGGGGGGGGAAGCGACCAATCTATTTCAGGCTCAGACACTAAAGGGTGGGGGAAGACAGACACGGGGGGAAGATCTGACACAAATCTTTTCTTAAATTCCAAGTTTTAGGAATCTAAACGACATTGGCATTTTAAAACGTTCTTGATCCCCAAAACCACGACGTCAGTTACCACTAGCTAACCAGTTCAAGGCCGGACATAGTTCAAAGGTCACGCGCAACTCTGACAAGGATATTCTAAGATTTTAAATGCAGGACGATTTAGAATTCATCTCCGAGAATGCGCTTTTAGCTTGATCGATTTTCTAGTTGACCGGAGGAAAAAGGTTCATCTAAATTCAATGAAAGGCCCAATGAAAGAAAACAGAGGATTAATTTTGCCTGAGGAGCGGCGCTCTTTTATCACACACTTGAATAACTTATCACTCAATTTTTGGGGCGGTCTTTTATCACACACTTGAATAACTTATCACTCAATTTTTGGGGCGGTCTTTTATCACACACTTGAATAACTTATCACTCAATTTTTGGGGCGGTCTTTTATCACACTCTTGAATAACTTATCACTCAATTTTGGGGGCGGTCTTTTATCACACAGTTGAATAACTTACCACTCAATTTTTGGGGCGGTCTTTTATCACACACTTGAATAACTTATCACTCAATTTTTGGGGCGGTCTTTTATCACACATTTGAATAACTTATCACTCAATTTTTTGCAAAGCTGCAATGATGAGGCGATCTTTACATGGAAGTATGGGGTATGGACAATATTTACACGGAAGTGTGTGGTAGATATTTACACGGACATGTGTGGTGTGGTAGATATTTACACGACCGCGTATGGTAGATATTTACACGGACATGTGTGGTAGATATTTACACGGACGTGTATGGTAGATATTTACACGGACATGTGTGGTAGATATTTACACGGACGTGTATGGTAGATATTTACACGGACATGTGTGTTGTAGATATTTACAAGGACGTGCATAAAAAGGGAGTGCGTTGTTCGAAGAAATTCTAGAAGGACTAAAGTGGTATGGAAGATCTTTCTACATGGACGTGCCTGTTGCGGAAAATCTCTAACCAGACGTGTGCGGTATGGAAACCTCTAATAGGACGCGGTTAGTACGGACGATCTTAGCTCCGTGACGTACGATGTAGGAAAGATGTCCACAGATATGCGATGTTTGGAAGATGTCCACAGATATGCGATGTTTGGAAGATGTTTCAACACAGGCTATCTCATACAGCAGTCCCAACCATCACACCATCACACGGTGGATTAATCATTCATTCACCACGGACAAACAATCCAAACATTCGGTATGGTTTATTACAGCCCACAGCAGTAAAAAAAATTGGTTTTTTAAGGTCGGGGAATTCATGAAGAAAAAGCTAGTTGACGTGCAAGTTATAAAAGTGTCATTTTTGTTATTCATATATATGTTATTAACACGGCTTTATGTTAGATACGGCTGTTGGACACGGCTGTAGACACGGCTGTAGACACGGCTGTTGCACACGGCTGTAAACACGTCTTTATGTTAGATACGGCTGTTGGACACGGCTGTAGACACGGCTGTTGCACACGGCTGTAAACACGGCTTTATGTTAGATACGGCTGTTGGACACGGCTGTAGACACGGCTGTTGCACACGGCTGTAAACACGGCTTTATGTTAGATACGGCTGTTGGACACGGCTGTAGACACGGCTGTAAACACGGCTGTAGACACGGCTGTAAACACGGCTGTAAACACGGCTGTAAACACGGCTGTAGACACGGCTATAGACACGGTTGTAAACACGGCTGAAGACACGGCTGTAGACACGGCTGTAAACACGGCTGTAGACACGGCTGTTGAACACGGCTGTTGGACACGGCTGTAGACACGGCTGTAGACACGGTTGTTGCACACGGCTGTAGACACGGCTGTAGACACGGCTGTTGGACATGGCTGTTGGACACGGCTGTAGACACGGCTGTAGACACGGCTGTAGACACGGCTGTTGGACTCGTCTGTTGGACACGGCTGTAAACACGGCTGTAGACACGGCTGTAGACACGGCTGTAGACACGGCTGTTGGACAAGCAACTATAGAGACTGATGTAAAACACACGACTACAAGCTTGTAACACAGCTGTTTCTGTATCCATTAAATGGGACACAACCCCGGCTCTAAATGTATTCCACACACACAAAAACTGAACTCTCAAATCTTATATTTTTTAATACATTTCATCTGTTAACTCGTTGCTAGCTCCCATAAAAAAAATCACTTGTCGCCATTGAAAACATGCATCGATTCGAAACAAAACATCAAATCCTTTTTTTTAAAACCAAACAGTCTGCGAGCTTTAAATCTAACCAACAAAAAATTAAAATAACATATAGAAGAGAGAAAAAAATTCTAAAGCTGAAGAGTTCTAATTTCTAAAACGCATGTTTTAATGACGTCAAATCTGGATAAACATTTTTAGAGAACCACCGCGTGAAGTAACGTGGGGTAACATCGCTCTGTTTAGCTGGGACGTGTGTTTAGTTAATCTTCAAACATCGCCTAGTGATGATTGCGTTTGTAAACAATTCATTGGGGGAGGTTTTTTTTAAACAACTCGGTGAGAGCGATTATGTAGATCTCCAGACACACGTAGATTTTAAACAAATAGAAGTTTCCAAATTCTTTTTAAACATAATTTTTTACCCTTCTTTCAAAAAAAAACCCAACTATTTTGAACATTCTAAATTTTGTTGAACATGACCAATGAAACAAATTGACATATGTATTTTTATTTAACTCACGCTGACTAAAGCACGTATTGTGTTCACAGCTTTGACAATTATAAACAACTCCTACACACACAAACAGCTACAACAAACACAAACAGCTACAACAAACACAAACAGCTACAACAAACACAAACAGCTACAACAAACACAAACAGCTACAACAAACACAAACAGCTACAACAAACATAAACAGCTACAACAAACATAAACAGCTACAACAAACATAAACAGCTACAACAAACACAAACAGCTACAACAAACAGCTACAACAAACACAAACAGCTACAACAAACACAAACAGCTACAACAAACACAAACAGCTACAACAAACACAAACAGCTACAACAAACACAAACAGCTACAACAAACACAAACAGCTACAACAAACAGCTACGACAAACACAAACAGCTACAACAAACATAAACAGCTCCTACAAACACAAACAGCTACAACAAACACAAACAGCTACAACAAACATAAAAAGCTCCTACAAACACAAACAGCTGCAACAAACATAAACACCTACAACAAACACAAACAGCTACAACAAACACAAACAGCTACAACAAACACAAACAGCTACAACAAACATAAACAGCTACAACAAACAGCTACAACAAACAGCTACAACAAACATAAACAGCTACAACAAACACAAACAGCTACAACAAACACAAACAGCTACAACAAACACAAACAGCTACAACAAACATAAACAGCTACAACAAACACAAACAGCTACAACAAACACAAACAGCTACAACAAACACAAACAGCTACAACAAACAGCTACAACAAACAGCTACAACAAACATAAACAGCTACAACAAACACAAACAGCTACAACAAACACAAACAGCTACAACAAACACAAACAGCTACAACAAACACAAACAGCTACAACAAACACAAACAGCTACAACAAACACAAACAGCTACAACAAACACAAACAGCTACAACAAACACAAACAGCTGAGAGAAAAATAAATAACTCAATCTGAAAATAACGAGCGATATTTAATTTTTTTTTTAAATAATAGTCTGACGCATGTCCAATCATAAAATAAACGTACAATTCAAAGCCAAATTAAAATCAATTAATGAGTTTAATCCGATTATCTATTTATAATATTAGCTGTCTAAAATTATTAACAGTAGAAGAGAAATCTTAAAACCAGTTGACTCAACTCTCATCTACGCTATTCTAGACACAGGTTAAATGTAAATATTTTAAAATAGTAGCCCAGCGAGGGGGGGGGGGGGGGGGCGGGGGTGCGGACCGCACCGGGTGACACCATTTAGGGGGGTGACACCAAGGCAAAAAAAAAATATCAAACTATATAGAGATAAATGATAATTCCACTTAATTGATTAATTCGAGAGTTAAAATGTCTTCTAAGAGCAAATTTGACAAATCCCGACAAGGGTGGAGGGGGGGGGGGCGAGGGTGCAAATTGAAAATTGAAAGTTTTTCCCCGGGCGCCGGGAAGGGTCGCTAAGCCTCCGGATGGGTTTCACCATTAAGAACCGCACCGGGCGACACCCGACCTCGCTACGCCACTGCTTAAAATCCAGTTTTTCAAAGCTCTGATGTACCATGAACTACAGGATCACATGGATCGTGCACACATTAGATAACACAACACTGTGCGTGTTTGACCTAACCTAACCATATAACCAGTCATGTAGCGATACAGGACGCCTTGGGGAAAACTTTCAATCTATGTGTAGGTGTATCTGGGGTGGACTGGCCCGCTAGTCCACCGGGAAACCCGCAGGAAAGATCTATTAGTACCCTGATTTTTTTAAAAATAATCTGTCGCATCATTTCCCGTGATGCTGAGGATGATCATCAAGATTTGAATGTCAATTGCAGCAGGATAAAGATTTTAATGTGGGGTTGGGGTCAATTGCAGCAGGATAAAGATTTTAATGTGGGGTTGGGGTTAATTGCAGCAGGATAAAAATTTTAATGTGGGGTTGGGGTCGTTTTAATTTTTCATCTCTTGGACTCATCCAGCCGATCCCTGAAGTGTGTATGTGTTTGTGTGTGTGTGTATCTGTGTTTAAATTGCTTATGTGTATATTTTATGTAATTTATACGCGTAAACGAATATATTAAAGTATATTTCATGTATATAATTAGTCACACCTTAACACACAGATTACAGCGATAACATATTTTTAAATACAAAAACTCTACTCCCTCCCCCCACCCATACCATTACGGTAAAACACCGTTCAGCTGTTCGCGTACTTTTAACAATTCTTTTAATGGCATTATTTTTATCTTATACAAGCGACGTGCACAAAATAATCTACAACCTCGTTTATTTAGTCATTTTTTTTCATCTGTCTAGTCGTCCCCTCCCCTCACAAACAACTTCGTCCCACCCCTCTTCCCAACATAGCAACATCACTCAATATACCAACCGACATAAAGCAAACTAAAACCCCTCCTACACATCTTATTACAATATATCCCCAGTTAACTGTTAATGATTTCACGCATCGCTTGACATAAACAGGTGTATCATGACTCATGACGTGACATCTGGTGTTGAGTTGTTGAACAACTTGCTCAGCAGAATTCTGTAACTTAACAACAGCTGTAATTAGCCGGTAGCCCGCGTGTAATCAAATTTAGTTTCAAAGAATTAAACCGTCCAGTAATTTAAAAAGCCTTACTCAGTAGCTGAATACCGACGACTTACAGTGCTACAGTAAGTAGCAATGTTGGTGTACATTTCTACAAGTTTGTAGCTAACACGGCTTGTGATGATATATAACGCTACATTATTTTGTTAATGATAATAAAATAAAGTTAATTAGATTTACTTGTAATTCTTGGTGCTACATTTTTAATACTTGTTTGGTGGTATCTTGCGCTAATAACTGGTTCCAGAGGCGTAGCGACCCTTCCCGGCGCCCGGGGACAAACTTTCGATTTTGCCCCCCCCTCGAACTTTTCAATTGCACCACCCCCCCTCAAACTTTCAATTTGGCGCCCCCCCCCCCCCTAAGGTCGGCGCCCGGGGACATATGTCTCCCCCCGCCCCCCCTCCCCCCCCCCCCCTCGCTACGCCTCTGACTAGTTCAAATGTTTATAGAAAAATGAACGTCTCAGCTTTAGATCAACACTACACCCACCCCGAGAAATCTCTTAGCATAACACCAGCCAATAACAAACAGACGACTTTACCATTACACCATCATAACACCATCCAATAACAAACAGACGACTTTATCATTACACCATCCTTCTTCAATCAATCATTCAATCGTCCCTTACCCCCTGAGACTGTCGGGAAACCACACTTGATTTTCTCATAATTTTCTGCCATCTTCCTTCATCCTGCTGCTCTAAGTAATTCTACAACATCAGCCCAGTCCAATCTTTGATGTCGTCTTTCTTCTCATTCCTGGCACCTAGCCCTGCGCAGAGGCGTAGCGAGGGGGGGGGGCGGGGATGCGGACCGCAACGGGTGACACCATTTAGGGGGGTGACACCAAGGCAAAAAATAGCAAAATATATAGAGAAAAATGATAATTCCACTTAATTAAGTCATTAATTCGAGTGTTAAATAGTATGTTAAGAGGTGGGGGGGGGGGGGGTGAAAATCGAAAGTTTGAGGGTGGTGCGAATCGAAAGTTTGAAAGGGGGAGCAAACCGAAAGTTGACAGTTTGTCCCGGGAAGGGTCACTGCGCCTCTGGGGGGGGGGGGGGGGGTGGCACCATTAAGTGCCGCACCGGGTGACACCCGACCCCACTACGCCACTGGCCCTGCGTTATTGGTTTTGATAGGTCGTTGGCACGTGTACCACGCCCTTACCATCTCAGGTTCTTTTGCTTTGACTAAACTTACATGGTTCTCGAAGTAAACAATAACATTAGTGTTTTTTCACAGACCTCTTCATGTGTTATGTGATACATCAGATCACCATGAGTGTGTCAATAACATTAGTGTTCCTTCACAGACCTCTTCATTTGTTATGTGATCTCTGTATGAGATCCCATGAGTTTGTGTAGACATCTTATCTCCATTGTCTGGATTCTTTTCCGGAGTTCAACGTTGAGGATCCACTCCTCGCATCCATACAGAAAGACAGACATGACCATTGGCCTAAATGATTAACTTTTGTGCCTACAGAAATGATTTGTGTCAAGCCAAATACTGAGTGCTGCGGTCTTTTTGTGTAATTCTTGCACCTGGTTTTTGCTTCGTTCCCTCATCAGATAGGATGGCATCAAGGCAATGGGCGAACATCCTCCAATCTTAGGTCATCTACCCGTATGTCTGCCACTATACCATTTGTCGACAATATGCCCTTTTGACCATCACATATCATGACCAACGTTTACTCCATAAAGTTGTTAGAGTTAAACTGGTCACAAAGTGAGACACGCTGATGCCTGCGACTTGTCTCATGGTGATGTGGACATGGACGTTTTCTAGCATTGGAAACATTAAAGTTTTGGTTTTTATATCAACACAAATGTGGAGTTCTTCAAATAGAGCATACAATACACGTTATTCCAATAGAGCAGGGGTCTCCAAACTTTTCAGCCCGAGGGCCGCATCAACTATCGAATAACAGTTCGGAGGCCAGAGTTTCTTCAAGACATCTCTTCGGGGCGGTAGCGCCCCCCCCCCCCCCCACCCCCCCCGAAGAAACGTGTACCGCCCCCCCCCCCCTCTTAACGAAATATAATTTATATAGAAATATATACAAATTTTAAGTGTCTCCCCACCCCGGAGAAAAAGTCTGAAAGAAACACTGTCGGAAGCCAACAACACACTCGAGGTCCAAGTTTGCTCTCAAATTATTCTTCACTTATTTCAATCTTGAAAATATTTGTTCACACAGGTATCTCGTTCCAAAATTTGAAAGGTACTTTGATGCAAAAGTTTTAATATTAGGAAAAAATCTTCCTTTTGCAAAAACTTATAAAAACCTACCCGCCCTTCTTTGAACGTGTCTCTAATGACCTCCAGCTGCAGTTCATCTTTGCAACTGGCCACATTTGCTTCAAATTGGTTCTGAAACAGTCTCACTTTTTTCTGCCTTTGAGTCAAGTCAAAAAACCGCTACTGAAATTGCAGCTTAAAGTATATCAGCTTGTGGCTTGCTTTACTTTCAAGGAAGTCACCTATTTCCTTTCTTAACTTAAATACTCTGCTCAGAAAAATTTCTCGCAAATTAGCCATCTTACTGCTGTGAAATATGGTAAATCTTCTATCTGTTAACATGTCTGTGAACTTTCTATTTTCTCTCTCCAGTGCCATACATTCTATGTAGGGAAGCCAGCTCTTGTGTTATGTTCATGTCTTCATCCACACCTCTTATGAACATAAGCAGTTGAGGTGGAACAGTTGTCCAGCAACTGATCAATTACAATTAAAAATTGCGAAATTTGCCTGCATTTTTTCGCTATTTGAGTCACGATGTTTTCTGCAACACGGTGAGCAATGGTATTTGCACCCAAAGCTACATTTTCAAATTGTTTTGAATTATCTGTGCATAGTTTCTCAGCCATCTCTAACAAACATTTATTCCCTGGACAAAAAGATCGCCGCGGGTCGGATGAGAGGACCTCGCGGACCGTATCTGGCCCGCGGGCCGTAGTTTGGAGACCACAGCAATAGAGCATAAAATTCACCTTCTTCCAATAAAAAAAACAAAATTCGCGTTCTTTCGACAAACGTATGTTCTAACAATTATTTACAAGCATGCCGACGTTGTAAAAACAAAAAAAAAACGACCGCATTCCGTGTTTGGAATTGAAAGATAAACAACGCCGATAACCAATGAATCATTTCTCGTGCGCCGCCAACCTTGACCTTCATTTGTCGTCTGCTGGCCTGCTATTTTTTTTTCCACTTGTGTTTTTATTTTTTCTCTCTTCCTTATCTTCCCGGGGCCCCAAATCTCGCCATTAGCCCGTGGGTAGAGATATGCGCAAGTTATTACATAACGGCTGACCCCACAGTGAGCAAACCAACAGCGGCACCCAGAGAACGTGATAATAAATACATGCAACGCTGGTCCGTTGATTTGTTTGGATCAATACAAAATTGGTTTGTTAACTGATCAAAACGATTTTATCTTCATCAGTAATTCCTACTACCTTGTACTTCAACTCAAAAGCATATTTTTCACGGGAAAATATTTTAACAAAAGATAAAAGACATGCACTTGAACGACAGGTAGACGCGACATTGTTGTGGGGGGGGGGGGGGGGGGGGGGGGGAGGGGAGGGAACGAGGAGCTACATATCACAAAAATGATGGTTGTAAAGATACCAGTTGTAAAAGTGACCAGAAAATGTGACATTTGATCATCAAATGTCATAGCTGGGAAATGACAAATGTAACCAGCATACGCAGTTCAGCAGCCGTTAAATTCAAGCTACA
This sequence comes from Physella acuta, assembly GCF_028476545.2. NCBI lineage: Eukaryota > Metazoa > Mollusca > Gastropoda > Physidae > Physella > Physella acuta. Next base: position 263,577 of record NW_026731809.1, read on the forward strand.
AGTAAATATTCTATAATTTTTAAAGCGTTAAATCCTGTTTTGCTAATATTATGACACAACACTTACAAAATCAGCCAAAAATCTCTAATCACCCATCTTCATTATAAGCTAGCTTAAAACAGGTTCGACAACTGGTGTCGAACTTGAAATAGTAAAATTAGCTTTACGGGAGATTACTCCAGAACTTGAAAACGGAATAAACTTCAAATAAGACGTTACTGATGAACTCTTGAATAGTCTATATAACAAACGGGAGGTTACTATCGAACACTCAAAGGCTACGCATAACAAATGGGAGATAATTGCCAATATCATTAATTAATGTCGCGCCACAACCCACCCCCAGTTTGTGTGACCTTCCGATACAGTGACCTTTAAACCCGACGATCAATGCAAATATGCCTGCTGCTTTTCACCCATGCACGATCCGAACAATGCACTTCATCAGCAGTGATCTGTATTCCCATCGACCACGTGATGCGCTATACAAATTCCACACACACTCATACAAAAAATCGTCCCGTGTAAGAAAGGGGAGATAATTCACAAAACAATGTTAAAACACAACAACGCGAAAATGATTAGATTAGTGGCATTGCCAGCGGCTTGCCAATAGGGTAGAAAACGTGGGGGTCTTACATGACGTTAAAAGCGGCACCCGAATCATGCGGCACCTGAATCAATCGACACCCGAATTATACGGCACCCAAATTAATCGGCACCCGAATTATACGGCACCCGAATCAATCGGCACCCGAATTATACGGCCCCCGAATCAATCGACACCCGAAACATACGGCACCCGAATCAAACGGCACCAGAATTAATGGGCACCCGAATTAATCGGCACCCGAATTATACGGCACCCAAATAAATCGACACCCAAATTATACAGCATCCGAATCAATCGACACCCGAATTATACGGCACCCAAATTAATCGGCACCCGAATTATACGGCACCCGAATCAATCGGCACCAGAATTAATGGGCACCCGAATTAATCGGCACCCGAATTATACGGCACACGAATCATGCGGCACACGAATTGTGCAGCACCCAAATTATGCTGCACCTGAATCATGCAATACCCGAATCAATTGGCACGAATAATGCAGCACCCGAATTATGCGGTACCCCTATCATGTATCACGTGGTGTTGATTAGCATAGTAATGTTCTTCAGATCCACACTTTGCACATCTCAATATTTGAGGGTGGGGGGGGGATACATTGGGTTCTAGGCTAAATTCTTGGTACAAACTAGGGAACATTTTGTAAAAGACGGGATGGGGGTGGTGTAATCATAGACCTGGATACAGGACAGAGAAATAACCGTGAATAAGATTATATAAAGGGGAGGTTACCGATAGTAAAGCAGGGAGAATTGTGTTACACATGTTTTTGGACATGGAATAACTTTAAGAATTTTATTGTAGAACATTGCGATAACAAACATTACAGGATGAACGGAGTCAGAAATAATTGTTACAAGATTCTACAAGTACGGGAAGATAACTGTTACTTAATCGTTGTTGTCTGACAGGGAGATAATTGCTATGATTATTATAATACAGGGAGATAACCTTTTCAAGAAAATTGTACAACTGGGAGATAACCTCTATAACATGATTAATAGAAACAATTTTTAAAAGAGAATCATTCTCCACATAGTTTAATGAAATAAATCTAGATGTGAACGTTCATCTTGCGAGTATAAACAATAACTTCATTTTTTATCACTTAATTAGCTTCATTTAATCAGCTTATTCAGGTTAAAAAATATGGTGTTGTTCTTCACGTTATATTGGCTTTCATAAAATAATTAATGATAATTAATAGATTACATTTCTGTAATGGTAATAGCCTTGTTAACCGAGATCGATTTAAATCGGACACGTCGAATAACGTTGTTAGAGCAATAGCGGCTCCCTTAGCGATTCCCGTCGCTGCTGGCTTTATGACCTCTGAACTCCGAATTTCAAATGCCTTGTGAACCCAGAATTTCGAATGACCTGTGATCCCAAAATTTTGTTTGACCTCTGAACCCAGGATTTTGTTTGACCTCTGAACCCAGAATTTTGTTTGACCTCTGAACCCAGAAATTTTTACCCCTTTTGAGCATGACTTTTCCGAGACTTTTCAACAGTATTTGTTGACTTTCGGACAACCTCTTAAACCTGACTTTTGTATGACCTCTGAACCCTGACCTTTATGACATCCCCACAACCATGACATTCGGACGAACCGTCAACCCTGACTTGTTACAACACACACATGCATACATACAATATTGGAAAACTAAGTTTTTACGACTCGGGAAAGTGTAAAAGGTCTAGAGAAGTCAAAATATCGATTTCAATGTTTCGCACGAATAGTTCCCTCTATACTCAGCATACGAGAAATACAGACCACGATAGTCTTTCAAATGTCTGTAATCTTTTATTTGAGTTAGATACACTTTACGATATGACAAGCCCAACAAAAAGGGTTGGGATTGACACAAAAAAAAGAAAATTTGCTAATTTCAGTGGTGGGGGGTGACACCAAAAAGAGAAAAAAAATTGAGTTTAAAATAATTTATTTGGGTTGTTTTAGTAATTAGTCGTAAATAATTACATCATTCATCGAACGGTGTGTTGTGGGGGGGGGTGGTTGGGGGGCATTCATTATCTAAGTTATTGAGAAAACATCCATTTTACTCTTTTGCATTAGCAGCGGGTGAAATTAAGTGAACAGAACAACAGCTTCTACCAATGGTGGCAGGGTGGGTGGGGTGTTGGGGTGGGGACAAGACTACTACTTTTACATAGAAAATATTTGCTTTATTGACATGGATTTATACAGAGAAAACACCTTTTTATCCATATGGTTTCATACAGAAAAAAAAAGCTTTATCCAGATGGATTAATATAATAAAGTAATCATGCCGTCCGTTCAAAAGTAACCGGATTGGGGGAGGGGGAGGGTGCGACACCAACGGAAACTGCTGTAAATGTTACACAGCAAACTAGGTTATGTCTGACTGATCAAAGTAAAACACAGCCATTCGTCAAAGGGGACAGTGGAGAAATCACATTAAAAAGTCGTAAGCTGTAATTCGATTCTTGCCCGTGATAGCTAAGTAACGGATCAATGCTAAATTCATTATCGAGCACATACACGGGCTTTTCAATGTGGAAGTGTGGGGGAGGGGAGGGGGGATATGGTAATCAAAACTGTAAATTTGTTTAGTTCACAGGTTCCCAAACTGTGGGGGTGGGGGGTTTTCTGAGAGGGGGGGGCGCTAACTTGACCATAGGAATTGAAATGAGAAGCTAAAATAATGCCGTATAAAAAATGTCTCAGTCAAGACATTACGAACTCTCACAAACGTCACTTATAAACGAATCATTTTGAGTGCACTGAAAAATATTTTGGCTTCTATCATCGCCCTGAAAACCCGTTCTAATGTTCTTTTGTTTTACTTTGCACGATTCGGGTTATGATTAACGAGTTATTTTTCTTTAATCTATTTTGATTTTAATTAGTAAGTAGATTCCAATCAAGACATTGTGTATTTCCGTAATGCAGGGGGTGGATTTTCTTTTTTAACGTTACCTTATGTTTGTGTGTCTCTGTCTACAAATAAGGCATCAATGAGTGTCTAGGGCGATAGGTGATATGGGTACGTCATGGTTGGTAGTTTACATTGATAAATAATACAAAATATCTGCTAGAAGCTACCCTATTTATATAAATATATATATATATATATATATATATATATATATATATATATATATATATATATATATATATATATATATAAATATATATATATATATATATATATATATATATATATATATATATATATATATATATATACGAACCCACTTATCTCAACCAACCCTATAACATCGACGTTTTTGAAGTGCAACTCTATTTTCCTTCACATGTTCTTATCTTTTATGCCATCGGGAGCTGATATCTTGTAAACAATGGATGATAAAATTTGTCGCTAACGTGTTATCTTGATCTACACGTCAGACGGCATACAAAATTAATAAGTTTACCGTAACTTATTGTGGCTATAGCTACTGAATGAGACGTGAGACCTTCGCCATTGCCCATCGTGTTTCCATTCTATTCTACGCTATTCCCGCGAACTAAATCTAAAACAAGAACGAGAGCTATAAAAGTTCCCAGCTGTTTTTATTATTATTTTACTCTACGCTGAGATTGGGGTAAACTGTCGCATCGGTATTTTTGCGTTTAATTTCATTTTACGGAGAAGATAACGAAATAAATTCGGAGATAAATTTTTTTCGAGGTATGAATGGGACTGTTGTAGAGTTGGACTTTACACCCATTCGTATACAAAAAATAGAGGAAGTTATGTCGTCGGCCAAAACATGTAAATCGAGACTTTCACAAGGTCTACCAGAGCACAAAAATTTAGTTTGGCATTTTTGGCAATGTGTCGGGCAGTCTGTGTGTGTGAGCTCTGAATTTGAGTGTATGTTGGTATGTATGTGTGTGTTATGTTGGTGTGTATGTGTGTGTATGTATGTATGTGTGTATGTGTGTGTAAGAGTAAGTGTATGTATGTGCGTCTGTCTGTCTGTGTGCGTACGTGCGTGCGTGTGCATGTGTGTGTATGTATATATTTGTGTGTGCGTATGTATGTGTGCGTATGTATGTGTGTAACCAGAGTAACGATTTAATGCGGTGGACGAAATGTCGTCCGTTAAACATTAAATTCTTGACGTAGGTTTCTTTCCCCTCTTCGGTGATTTCCGGTAACCCGAAGTGAGACCATTCAAATTCCGATTTCTCAAAAAAACTCCAGAATTCGATAATTTAACAAAGCAAAGCACAAGAACTTACCGCCATTATGTGGCTTCACAAAAAAAAAAACGAGCGGTTTCGTGAAACACGTCCATTTTTTTTAAATACGCTGGAAGTGTCATCCCCACCCTCACAAAATCTTTGCTTATTCTTTTTGTTACTGACAATATATTACAGCGAGCCAATCGCTTCATCAAATCAGCCGCTGCAACGCTATTGCGTAATAAAAAATACCTTCATAACATACTTATGCAAGCCACAGTATTTTTTAATTAACATACGTCATGTATATAAAGAAACCTCAAATACATATCTACCTATTGCGCAATATTGGTGTACCGTTGTCTCAATGTATATATATATATATATATATATATATATATATATATATATATATATATATATATATATATCTGTATTTATTTATTTACATCAATATCATTTGTGAGTGACAGACAGTTGCCTTATTTGTCGAAACCCGACTAACGACATTGGTGGATGTTGAGTGCTATAGAAGCCATACTATGGTACTATTCTGTGCTTGCCACTAATATCGATGTACATGGTACAGAATCCAGTGCAGGGTTTTTGTTTGTGTAAATAACATATGCTAATGTGTGTGAATGACGAGTGCTAATGTGTGTGATCACTCAGCTTGTGTAAACTTGTTGAAGGTTTGTGTGAATGACGTATGCTAATGTGTGTGATCACTCAGCTTGTGTGAGTTTGTTGAAGGTTTGTGTGAATGACGTATGCTAATGTGTGTGATCACTCAGCTTGTGTGAGTTTGTTGAAGGTTTGTGTGAATGACGTATGCTAATGTGTGTGATCACTCAGCTTGTGTGAGTTTGTTGAAGGTTTGTGTGAATGACGTATGCTAATGTGTGTGATCTCTCAGCTTGTGTGAGTTTGTTGAAGGTTTGTGTGAATGACGTATGCTAATGTGTGTGATCACTCAGCTTGTGTGAGTTTGTTGAAGGTTTGTGTGAATGACGTATGCTAATGTGTGTGATCACTCAGCTTGTGTGAGTTTGTTGAAGGTTTGTGTGAATGACGTATGCTAATGTGTGTGATCTCTCAGCTTGTGTGAGTTTGTTGAAGGTTTGTGTGAATGACGTATGCTAATGTGTGTGATCACTCAGCTGCTGTGTGTTGAAGGTTTGTGTGAATGACGTGTGCTAATGTGTGTGATCACTCAGCTTGTGTGAGTTTGTCTGAGGTCCACAACTATAATATCCTCACCACTTCTTGAGCGTTTATTCAATATTCATTTTTTAAATTAATTTCTGGAATGTATACAGCCACTGTGTGCAAGATGATTATTATGATTTAGTTACGTGTGTTTGATGTATGTTTATGTTTTATTGATTAGATTCATAGTTGATTTATTCTAATTGATGTTACGAATAATACTTTACACCAAGTGTAAAAGGAACGGTAAAATTTATCCGGAACAAAAAGTACTAGACTCAAGACTCTCTCTTTTAATATTTAATGTACAGATATGTATGGGTAGCTGTATGCCCAGCCAATATTAGGAGACTAGAGAACTTTAGGGCGGATGGTCCAGGAATAATCTACCCGCTGGAGCTATGGATCCGAACTCGAGAGTTTCAGGTTAGCTATTCATGGCACTAGAATTACCCATCCGGTAATTCAACATGTTTATAAAAGGTTCTAATTTTTATGTGTAACATCACACACGGGTGACAGCAGTGAAACAGTTCTGTAAATTTATTAACACAACCTGGGTACTAAGAGCAACACCACACAACATTAAACATTAAACAGGCTACAACAGTATAAATCTTCACCTTAACACGGCAAATTACCATAGAATCAAGTAATTTATTGACTTACAACATCTACCACACCATTAACGATACTATTAACTACAAGACTACCACACCACAGCATCATTCACACCAACAACCACATCATCAACCACATCATCAACCATACCATCAACCACATCATCAACCACACCATCAACAACATCATCAACCACATCATCAACCACAGTATCAACCATACCATCAACCACATCATCAACCACACCATCAACAACATCATCAACCACAGCATCAATCACAGCATCAATCACAGCATTAACCACACCTTAAACCACGCAATCAACAACAACATCAACCACACATACAACAACATCAACCACACCAACAACCACAAAATAAACCACACCATCAACCACAAAATAAACCACACCGTCAACAACATCAGACACACCATCAACCACACCATCAACCACACCATCAACCACACCATCAACAGCATCAACCACACCATCAAGAGCATCAACAACATCATCAACCACACCATCAACCACACCATCAACCACATCATCAACCACAGCATCAGACACACCATCAACCACACCATCAACCACACCATCAACCACACCATCAACCACACCATTAACAACATCAACCACACCATCAACAGCATCAACCACACCATCAACCACACCATCAACCACAGCATCAGACACACCATCAACCACACCATCAACCACACCATCAACAGCATCAACCACACCATCAACATCATCAACCACACCATCAGCCACACCATCAACCACACCATCAACCACAGCATCAGACACACCATCAACCACACCATCAACCACACCATCAACAGCATCAACCATACCATCAACCACACCATCAACCAGACCATCAACCACAGCATCAACCATACCATCAACCACACCATCAACCACACTATCAACCACACAATCAACCACAGCATCAACCACACAATCAACCAGACCATCAACCACAGCATCAGACACACCATCAACCACAGCATCAGACACACCATCAACCACGCCATCAACCATACCATCAACCATACCATCAACAACATCATCAACCACACCATTAACCACACCATCAACCACAGCACTAACCACACATCAGCCACACCATCAACCACACCATCAACCACACCATCAACAACATCAACCACACCATCAACCACACCATCAACGATACCATCAACCACAAATTAAACCACACCTTCAACCACACCATCAACCACAAATTAAACCACACCTTCAACCACACCATTAACCTCACCATCAACATCAACAACCACACCATCAACTACAAAATAAACCACACAATCAGCCATACCATCAACCACACCACCAACCACACCATCAACCACAAAATAAACCACACCATCAACTATACAATCAACCACCAAACTACCCAACTTACCGGGGCGCTAATTCATCCTTTGACTTCTCATTTAGCCACGTCTCTTTCTCCTCTGGATGTTTAGTTTCCATTGTTTCACCACACTTAATTCTAATTAATTTTCCGTTAATGAATTTTTCCTCACTGATCAGAACTCACACAAAAATGTATCCCAATAATATTCTACCACAACTGATACCTTCAATAAAACCTATATTTCTACTCAATTCTTTTTCGTTGTTTTTTTTTTTATTTTTTATTTCACCTTTAAGAAAGAAATAAACAAGGCATACAGATTGGAAATTGTTAGAAAAATATTAGCGTTTGCCAGTGAACACAAGTACACGAGCCGCAGGTACGAGCGAGGAAGATTTCAACAAGAAGAAAAAGAAAAACGCCATGTAAACAGACGGGGAGACGCACGTCTGCCGCGCGCAGACGACCGAGCAAATGAGTGCTCACGTTTGATGCGTGTACATTGGGTTGTCTCCCCGCTCATTGTTGGCACACTCGCGCCCTCTGGTGGCTGGTTAATTAAATACTCGCCGGCTTCAAGCATGCTCATCATCAGTCATTTAAGTCGCTTGACTGAGGCTAGGGTCAACGTAAGTCATGTCAGTCTCATGACTGATTCTACCACAAAGTTTTATTACAAAACAAAAAAAGCCATTTATTTGCTGTAGTAGACTATTGCATCGATTTTATCTTTCAAAGAAACACTTGAAAAGGCTGGATAGCGCTGATGGTACAGTCCTACACAACAGGATACCACTAGTAGCACCAACAGGATACCACAAATAGCACCAACAGGATACCACAAATAGCACCAACAGAATACCACTTGCAGGATACCACCACAGAACCACAACTGCTAAGTGTAGCGACCAACATCAAGAAATCAATATGATTTCTATTCACCACATTTCTATCACGCAAGCTTTAAGCTCTCATTAATTTCAAATGAACTTGTCTAGTTAAATGAAGAGCTTATCGTTTTAACTAGTTCCCTCGGTCACGTGCCACACAAGTTGCCGGTTGAAGGGCGGAGCTACAGACTTTTGACTCGTGTCATGTTCATGTCATGTTCATGTCATGTTCATGCCATGTTAATGTTCATGTTCATGTCATGTCATGCCATGCCATGTCATGTCATGTTCATGCCATGTTCATGCCATGTTCATGCCATGTTCATGTCATGTTCATGCCATGTTCAAGTAATGTTCATGTCATGTTCATGTCATGTTCATGTCATGCTCATGTTCATGTCATGTTCATGCCATGTTCATGCCATGTTCATGCCATGTTCATGTCATGTTCATGCCATGTTCAAGTAATGTTCATGTCATGTTTATGTTATGTTCATGCCATGTTCATGCCATGTTCATGTAATGTTCATGTCATGTTCATGTCAACCTCAGACCTACCCAGTCAACATCAGACCTACCCAGTCAACATCAGACCTACCCAGTCAACATCAGACCTACCCAGTCAACATCAGACCTACCAACTACTGTTAACATTTGACCTACCCAGTCAACATCAGACCTACCAACTACTGTTAACATCAGACCTACCCAGTCAACATCAGACCTACCCATTTAACATCAGACCTACCCACTACTGTCAACATCAGACCTACCCACTACTGTCAACATCAGACCTACCCACTACTGTCAACATCAGACCTACCCAGTCAACATCAGACCTACCCAGTCAACATCAGACCTACCCACTACTGTCAACATCAGACCTACCCAGTCAACATCAGACCTACCCAGTCAACATCAGACCTACCTAGTCAACATCAGACCTACCCACTACTGTCAACACCAGACCTACCCAGTCAACATCAGACCTACCCAGTCAACATCAGACCTACCCAGTCAACATCAGACCTACCCAGTCAATATCAGACCTACCCACTACTGTCAACATCAGACCTACCCAGTCAACATCAGACCTACCCAGTCAATATCAGACCTACCCACTACTGTCAACATCAGACCTACCCAGTCAACATCAGACCTACCCAGTCAACATCAGACCTACCCAGTCAACATCAGACCTACCCAGTCAACATCAGACCTACCCAGTCAATATCAGACCTACCCACTACTGTCAACACCAGACCTACCCACTACTGTCAACATCAGACCTACCCAGTCAACATCAGACCTACCCATTTAACATCAGACCTACCCAGTCAACATCAGACCTACCCACTACTGTCAACACCAGACCTACCCACTGCTGTCAACATCAGACCTACCCATTTAACATCAGACCTACCCAGTCAACATCAGACCTACCCAGTACTGTCAACATCAGACCTACCCAGTCAACATCAGACCTACCCAGTCAACATCAGACCTACCCAGTCTACATCAGACCTACCCAGTCAACATCAGACCTACCCAGTCAACATCAGACCTACCCAGTCAACATCAGACCTACCCAGTATTACATTAAAGCCTTACTTAACGTTTACTCAGCCCCTAAGGCGCTTGTCTATCGGTTTGAATAGCCTCCCATCTCACAAATCAAAGTACAGTATAATGCTTGCCATTTAATGGGTTTCTGCTAGGTCGGACCTAGAGGCTAACCAGTTAACAGAGGTTATGCTTCCGTCTGGTACATGAAATCTAAAAAAAAAAGTTTTCCTATTTCACCAAGTTTCAACTAGAATACAGCGCCGTCGACATTCAATACATAGACAGTCATCACTAGTAATTAAATCTCACGATCGGGTGTTGTCTTCTGCCAGTTTCAATTGTCAGCCCTTCACCTTCCCACCACCCGCACCCTACCCCCCCCATACACACACATACCCCTCGTCAAGAAATAAAAAGATATATAATTTATATTAGATATACACACTTTAACCAATGCCCCTCTCAAGAAATTAAGTGCCCCCGCCCTCGAGAGTTTCAACTACCCCCCTGAGGAAAAATCTCAGAAAGAAACACTGGCACAATGTAAGCCTAACCCGGTGAGTTACGGGTCAGCTGCTAGTGTTTATCTTTCCAACGTCCTGGTTTGAGACGAAAATAAATTTAACTTTTGCCTCACCCCCCCCCCCCCCTCTCCCGACCTAACCTATCACAACAACGTCGTGGTGGTCACTTAGCCGCTGTCCTGTTGACCTAGGTATATATTGACCGCTCTGTTACAGTTGTCTGTTTTAAAATGGTGCAATATCTACGGTACAAGTTCTCAAAAAACAAACTCAGTTTGTTTTAAATATAGATCTAGATCGATCTATCATTTTGCTTGAGATGAAACACAAAAATTAACCGAAATACATTTGAAACGACGAAATCAAGAAAAATACACAATTTTAAAACTGATAAAATCCTAAAACTGACCAGATTCTAAAAACTGATAAATTCCTAAAACTGATCAGATTCTAAAACTGATCAAATCCTGAAACTGATCAAATCCTGAAACGGATCAAATTTCTGTCCGGCCACATGTTACAGTCAACACAGAATTTCATCTCAACTCAAATTGTTTCGTGACTGAGTACACTGTGATATTGATTCGAATTTTTTTACCCCACCCCTCCCCTATCCCCTACTAAAACAATTTGCCGTAGTATTCCCCCAGGAAATTTCAACACCGACTTCCGTCAGACTAGAAATATTTTTTTCAACTCGGTCCAAATGCTTCCAGCTAGTTCAACCAAGTCTCCAGCTTTCAAATTTCTGGTGTTTAAAAATGTAGGAGCCCCAGACTAGCAGGAAGCAATTGTTTTAGAAGAGTTCAAACAGTGGGTACTTGGGACCTCTTCAGAAAGTCCTTCTTTTAAACATCTGGCTTTTTCAGGCTCGAGAAATGGGTCAGGTGGGGTTGAGGGGTTAACGGCGGTGAGATCAGTACAGAAGTGAACCGTGAGACAGGTGAACTGTGAGACAGGTGAACTGTGAGACAAGTGAACTGTGAGACAGGTGAACTGTGAGACAGGTGAACTGTGAGACAGGTGAATTGTGAGACAGGTAAACTGTGAGACAAAGGTAACTGTGAGACCAGTACATAGGTGAACTGTGAGACAGGTGAACTGTGAGACAGGTGAACTGTGAGACAGGTGAACTGTGAGACAAGTGAACTGTGAGACAGGTGAACTGTGAGACAGGTGAACTGTGAGACCAACACATAGGTGAACTATGAGACAGATGAACTGTGAGACAGGTGAACTGTGAGACAGGTGAACTGTGAGACAGGTAAACTGTGAGACAGGTGAACTGTGAGACAGGTGAACTGTGAGACAGGTGAACTGTGAGACAGGTTAACTGTGAGACAGGTGAACTATGAGACAGGTGAATTGTGAGACAGGTGAACTGTGAGACAGGGGAACTGTGAGACAGGTGAACTGTGAGACAGGTGAACTGTGAGACAGGTGAACTGTGAGACAGGTGAACTGTGAGACAGGTGAACTGTGAGACAGGTGAACTATGAGACAGATCAACTGTGAGACAGGTGAACTGTGAGACAGGTGAACTGTGAGACGGGTGAACTGTGAGACAGGTGAACTGTGAGACAGGTGAACTATGAGACAGATCAACTGTGAGACAGGTGAACTGTGAGACAGGTAAACTGTGAGACAGGTGAACAGTGAGACAGGTGAACTGTGAGACAGGTGAACTGTGAGACAGGTGAACTATGAGACAGATCAACTGTGAGACAGGTGAACTGTGAGACAGGTGAACTGTGAGACAGGTGAACTATGAGACAGATCAACTGTGAGACAGGTGAACTGTGAGACAGGTGAACTGTGAGACTGGTGAACAGTGAGACAGGTGAACTGTGAGACAGGTGAACTATGAGACAGGTCAACTGTGAGACAGGTGAACTGAGAGACAGGTAAACTGTGAGACAAAGGTAACTGTGAGACAGGTGCTTTGTGAGAAAGGTGAACTATGAGACAGATCAACTGTGAGACAGGTGAATTGTGAGACAGGTGAACTGTGAGACAGGTGAACTGTGAGACAAAGGTAACTGTGAGACCAGTACACAGGTGAACTGTGAGACAGGCTAACTGTGAGACAGGTGAACTGTGAGACAGGTGAACTGTGAGACAGGTGAACTGTGAGACAGGTGAACTGTGAGACAGGTGAACTAGGAGACAGGTCAACTGTGAGACAGGTCAACTGAGAGACAGGTGAATTGTGAGACATGTGAGCTGTGAGACAGGTGAGCTGTGAGACAGGTGAACTGTGAGACAGGCTAACTGTGAGACAAGTGAACTGTGAGACAGGTGAACTGTGAGACAGGTGAACTGTGAGACTGGTGAACTTTGAGACAGGTGAGCTGTGAGACAGGTGAGCTGTGAGACAGGTGAACTGTGAGATCAATTGAACTGTGAGACAGGTGAACTGTGAGACAGGTGAGCTGTGACACAGGTGAACTGTGAGACTGGTGAACTGTGAGACAGGTGAGCTGTGAGACAGGTGAGCTGTGAGACAGGTGAACTGTGAGACAGGTGAATTGTGAGACACGTGAGCTGTGAGACAGGTGAACTGTGAGATAAATTGAACTGTGAGACAGGTGAACTGTGAGACAGGTGAACTGTGAGACAGGTGAATTGTGAGACATGTGAGCTGTGAGACAGGTGAACTGTGAGATAAATTGAACTGTGAGACAGGTGAACTGTGAGACAGGTGAACTGTCAGACAGTTGAACTGAGAGACTAGTACATAGGTGAACTGTGAGACAGATGAACTGTGAGACAGGTGAATTGTGAGACAGGTGAACTGTGAGACAGGTGAACTGTGAGAAAGGTGAACTGTGAGACAATTGAACTGTGAGACAGGTGAACTGTGAGACAGGTGAACTGTGAGAAAGGTGAACTGTGAGACAGGTGAACTGTGAGACCAGTACATAGGTGAACTGTGAGACAGGTGAACTGTGAGACAGGTGAATTGTGAGACAGGTGAACTGTGAAACAGATGAATTGTGAGACAGGTGAACTGTGAGAAAGGTGAACTGTGAGACAGGTGAACTGTGAGACCAGTACATAGGTGAACTGTGAGACAGGTGAACTGTGAGACAGATGAACTGTGAGACAGGTGAACTGTGAAACAGGTGAACTGTGAAACTGGTACGGAGGTGAACTGTGAGACAGGTGAACTGTGAGACAGGTGAACTATGAGACAGGTGAATTGTGAGACATGTGAGCTGTGAGACAGGTGAACTGTGAGATAAATTGAACTGTGAGACAGGTGAACTGTGAGACAGGTGAACTGTGAGACAGTTGAACTGAGAGACTAGTACATAGGTGAACTGTGAGACAGATGAACTGTGAGACAGGTGAATTGTGAGACAGGTGAACTGTGAGACAGGTGAACTGTGAGAAAGGTGAACTGTGAGACAATTGAACTGTGAGACAGGTGAACTGTGAGACAGGTGAACTGTGAGACAGGTGAATTGTGAGACAGGTGAACTGTGAAACAGATGAATTGTGAGACAGGTGAACTGTGAGAAAGGTGAACTGTGAGACAGGTGAACTGTGAGACCAGTACATAGGTGAACTGTGAGACAGGTGAACTGTGAGACAGATGAACTGTGAGACAGGTGAACTGTGAGACAGGTGAATTGTGAGACAGGTGAACTGTGAAACAGATGAATTGTGAGACAGGTGAACTGTGAGAAAGGTGAACTGTGAGACAGGTGAACTGTGAGACCAGTACATAGGTGAACTGTGAGACAGGTGAACTGTGAGACAGATGAATTGTGAGACAGGTGAACTGTGAGACTAGTACAGAGGTGAACTGTGAGACAGGTGAACTGTGAGACAGTTGAAATATGAGACAGGTGAACTGTGAGACAGGTGAACTGTGAGACAGGTGAACTGTGAGACAGGTGAGCTGTGAGACAGGTGAACTGTGAGACAGGTGAACTGTGAGACATGTGAGCTGTGAGACAGGTGAACTGTGAGACAGGTGAATGTAAGACAGGTGAACTGTGAGACAGGGGAACTGTGAGACAGGTGAACTGTGAGACAGGTGAACTGTGAGACAGGTGAACTGTGAGACAGGTGAACTGTGAGACAGGTGAACTGTGAAACAGGTGAACTGTGAAACTGGTACGGAGGTGAACTGTGAGACAGGTGAACTGTGAGACAGGTGAATGTAAGACAGGTGAACTGTGAGACAGGGGAACTGTGAGACAGGTGAACTATGAGACAGGTGAACTGTGAGACAGGTGAACTGTGAGACAGGTGAACTGTGAGACAGGTGAGCTGTGAGACAGGTGAACTGTGAGACAGGTGAACTGTGAGACATGTGAGCTGTGAGACAGGTGAACTGTGAGACAGGTGAGCTGTGAGACAGGTGAACTGTGAGACAGGTGAACTGTGAGACATGTGAGCTGTGAGACAGGTGAACTGTGAGACAGGTGAATGTAAGACAGGTGAACTGTGAGACAGGTGAACTATGAGACAGGTGAACTGTGAGACAGGTGAACTGTGAGACAGGTGAAATATGAGACAGGTGAACTGTGAGACAGGTGAACTGTGAGACAGGTGAACTGTGAGACAGGTGAACTGTGAAACAGGTAAACCGTAAGACCAGGTCTATGGTAGAACACCTTTCTATGAAATACCTAATCTGATCCTAATCTGGGAGATTTGGACAACGATTAATTGTATAGATCATAAAACATTTTTGCCATTTCAATCATATTACGAGTTTCACCAAAACATTCGAAAATTCTTGTCTGCAAACTATAAAAAAGTCTGTGTTTTACTTATAAAGTAAAAAAAAAAAAAGTATTTACCCTCCAAATCAATTGCGAACATATCAAATACATCTCTAAATCCTACAAACTAACTTTTAAGAAGTAATCGAACATAATCCCTCACAATTTACACACGACAATACGTTTTATAAGCTCAACAACTTTAAATACAAATCGAAAAATTCCAAAATATAAAAATCTCAAATGAGCTGTACGGTCCTCACGACATACACTCGAACAGTCCTGTCCAAACCTTAAACACCAATTACTGTAAGCCTATGTCCAAATGTAATATGTATTCAACACCTTACAGTATGTAATCACCGTCGTGTAACTCCAGTCAATTAATTCACCACACACCTTAAACCTACGGTAAACCCTCTAAATGACAGACATGACGGCACGAAGAGTGAATCGCTCGATTGTCCTCTAACACACAACACATTTCACCCATAATCGGATTATGCTAATTCTCCTTAAACCTTAATGTTATGACCGACCTGGGAAATACGGGATAATCCTAAATCCTGAAACCAAAATCCATCAACACTCAGACTTTTAAAAAAAATTGTTTCCGAAATACCTTAGCAAGATTTAAATAATAAAGCAGGATTTAAAAATTACCTTGACAGTATTTAAGACAGAAAGTATATTTATGTATTTAAAACAACAATTTGTAGTCTTGTCTTTTAGGGAGAGTTCAGCTGAAGACATGGATTGTATATATTGCCTCGGTATTATACAGAATCTCGGGTTTCATACATTGCAGGTAATATAATAATATGTATATGTGTTTATATATATATATATATATATATATATATATATATATATATATATATATATATATATATATATATATATATACTATCTAAATAAATATAAAGAAAAGCGCGGTTCTCTTTCTGAATAGAAGTAATTGATATCCAATAGATATTATAGTGACCCAAGCTTTTCTTTATAGTTATAGTGTATTCCTTAAACGCTTGAACTTATGACTAAATAAATATACACAAACTACACTCTTTGTCACCACTTACACACACACACACACATATATATATATATAAATATATATATATATATGTTATATATATATATATATATATATATATATATATATATATATATATATATATATATATATATATATATGTTATATATATATATATATATATATATATATATATATATATATATATATATATATATGTTATATATATATATATATTTATATATATATATATATATATATATATATATATATATATATATATATATATATATATATATATATATATATATATGTTATATATATATATATTTATATATATATATATATATATATATATATATATATATATATATATGTTATATATATATATATATATATATATGTTATATATGTTATATATATATATATATATATATATATATATATATATATATATATATATATAACATATATATATATATATCTTTCGGGTATGTGTTGTTGTTCTTCACTTTTTCTGCTAATAAACAATGAGAGTCACTCGACGTTAACCTTAGTGAGGTCACCCATGCGTTAAGAGACACTTGAGTGACTATGGCAAGCTGCTGTCCTTAGCCAAATGTTCAATCAATGTTCATACACTTCGACCAATGAGAAATCACAACACAAAGCATTTGACCAATGAGAAATCAGCACACAAGGCATCTGACCTACGACAAGTCAGCACACAAAAAATTCGATCTATTCAAAATTAGCACACAGATATTTGGTCAATAACAGTTTAGTACACAAATATTTGGTCAATAACAGTTTAGTACACACATAGTTGGTCACTAACAGTTTAGCACACAAATATTTGGTCAATGACACTTTAGCACACAAATCTATGCACCTTTGCAAAGACTGAACACAAAATGTTTGTTAGAAGAAAACAGATATGAGAATGTATATGAGAAGCGATACCTTGCTGGCATACAGCAAGTTGCGTTACGTAATAACCTATTCATTTAGATTAGAATAAATGTCAGAATCAACTGTTACCTTGATAAAGATAGTCACGCGACACCTACATACGTCATAAGCTTATGATTATCTTTGTCCTGTAGGAATCACAAAAAAAATATCCTTTTATTAAGGATATATAGGAGATAAATCACGAGTAAGTTCCCAGGTCGTATTGTGAAGTCAGAGACTGCTGGAGGGTAAAGTTCAAGTGCTGACCACATGACGTGGGAAACTTTGATGACAAAACTCGCTGAGCCACTCAGCTTTATTTCTAGACGGGCTGCTCTGGGTTGCTTTTTCTGCTGGAATGGAGAGGTGTTCACAGCCCAATGGGTTTGGAGTAGGGGATCTTATGTAGTTTTAAAAATCTGTACCGGGGTTTAAAAAAAAACCACCCCGTTGAACCCATCCCCATCCCCCGAACCAAAAGAACAGCTGTCTCACACTACCCTACAGCACGGGGTTACAGTACGTCGTGTTGGTTCAGATCGCAACTTTCTCAATGTCGTAAATTCACAATTCAACGCTCTTTTCAGTTTTAACGTAACTCATCTGACAGGAACACACGAATATCTTTAAACACGCACGCACGCACACATACACACACACATACATACGCACGCAAGCACATACACGCACAATACTCTGAGTTAAACCAAGCTCAAAATTGTGTTGGTTTGAATTAATAGCTGAAACTTCAACGTGCCTAGTTCAACTAGAATAAAACCTATTTATTCTAAAACCTATTTATTCTAAAACCTATTTATTTCAAAACCTATTTTATCTAAAACCTATTTATTATAAAGCCTATTTATCATATTTAAAACAAAAAACCTCAGCAACTGTATTTAGACGGGTTGTACAATAGCATGTGTAGGGCACTTCTATTTATTGGCAGCCTCCTTTCTATTAGCCTGCTGAAGGCGCGGAGCTAGAACAATTGTTTATCCATGGAATGAATGAAGTTTTAAACAATTGTTACGGTTTATCCATGGGATGAATAAAGTTTTAAACAATTGTTACGGTTTTTCCTTGGAATAAATAAAGTTTGAAACAATTGTTACGGTTTTTCCTTGGAATAAATAAAGTTTGAAACAATTGTGTAAAGGGACGTCACTCCTTGAGTCACAGCAGGAACTACATTCATCAGGGCGATTGTAAAATGGGCGAGATGAACTGATCACCGGAGAATGTCAAGAGATCTATAAATTTAATTTTTTAATTTTTCTGTGGAGGTGGGGTGGGGGGAGGGGGAACTAATTGAATATTTGCAAACACCATAGAAAAACAATGCATCCATTCAATAAAATGCAGAACATTACTTTTTTTGAATACTTGAATCCCTGTGTATTGTCTATATGTTAGTTATAAATGTGTAGTCGGCTGTTGTATATATATATATATATATATATATATATATATATATATATATATTATATATATATATATATATATATATAAGATTTATATCACCAACTGGGATAGAGATGTGATAACCACATAATTTGTTTTGATTATAACTAGGTTTTCTTTTAGAAATTGTGTAATCAAAGTGGAGGGGTGGGGCTTCGTTTTGGTTGAGTGGGGACGGGACGCACTTTGGTCAAGTAAGATTTCTTACATGAATTGTTTGAATTGAATAATTTTGTACGAGCTGATCCGCTGCATAGTTATGGCAGAAATTGTTATTGCCTCCCCTTTTTAAATCTAAATTATCTTCCCCTACCCCTAACCCGGCTCTACGATTGTAAACATTTGGGGTGAACCACAGCTCACCTGACAGGTGAGGATGAGGGTGGTGGCTAAGCTGCGTGGTGTCTTCTATAGTCCCTATAAAGAGAATTATATATAGAGAAAATTATCTTCCCCTACCCCTAACCCGGCTCAACGATTGTAAACATTTGGGGTGAACCACAGCTCACAGATGGACGCCGGTTTACTGACCTTCTTTCATCAGACGTCAGGACCGTCCTACTGTTGACGTGGTTGTTGTCAGTGACCTCTGCGGCTGGTGACCTCACATCTAACCGGATGTCCGTGCTGTGGTTCATTCTGGTGAGAGACAATGACGTCACGTAAATCAAGGTGGCCTCCACAGTAAAGTCAATCCGCTAGTTATGTATATATTAAAGGAACTTCAATTACTTGAACGTCCGACAATAGACTCTTCCAGAATTAGGATGGTCTGATTGTCTGTGGTAGTGCTTATTTTGGAGAACAATAGAGGAAATACGCAACGTGCTTAGATCCTCTCTCATCCGGTTGAGGATATATATATATATATATATATATATATATATATATATATATATATATATATATATATATATATATATATATATATACATCTTATATATATATATATATATATATATATATATATATATATATATATATATATATATATATATATATCTTGCAGTTGAGAGAAAACTAGCAGTGTATATTTCATCAACAGGATTTGAGAGGAGATAAGCACTTGAGTATTTATTCAACAATATGACAAAATAATCTGAGCAAAATACAAAAACATTTCTCCATAAAATATAGATATAAACATTCTAAACGTTTAAAGATACTTATTTCATTAATTCAGTTAAAATCCTCAGTATTTATTCTGAAAATTTTTATTAATACTATTTTTAGACCATCTTAAGTAAAATAAAATGTGTTTAAAAAATGACGCCATTTGCACTAATATTAAAAAAAACAGTTCTGGGGGGTTTCGAACTCGAAACCTTTACTGTCACGATTATTATAACATGTAACGCTTGGAACATTGTGTAAAAGTTAGCGTTAAATTTAAAATAAAAGCAAGCAGAGCTTCTTCCATGCATCTAGAGCCCCCACCCCCCCCCCCCAAGAAAGTCTACCCCGCCCCCCAGAAAATTTATACCCCCTCCCCGAAAATATTAATTGCCCCCCCCCCCCCCCTCGAGAAAAAAGTCAGGAAGAAACACTGAAAGCAAGTCTCTCATTAAACTTCTAAAAATATATACTTCCGTTAAAAAATTATAACAATATTTATGCCACCTATAAATAAAAGCTAAATATAGCAACCGGATGTGTGAGGATCTAAGCATGTTGTGTATTTCCTATATCGTTGGCGGATATAAGCACTTCCTTTGTTGAATATTGTTCTACGAATGGTAGTGTCTTTGTTGGCATTAAAGGGCTGGGCTAAACAAGTGAAATTAGTTTGCAACCAGCAACCTAACACCCCGTTTTTAAAGAAGTATTCATTAGCGTGGAATTATTGGACACGTATAAAATATAAACCCTTACATTTAATCAGTGTTTCTTCCAGACTTTTTTCTCCGGGGGGGGGGGCACTTGAAATTTTCGGGGGGGGGGGGGCGGTAGACTTTCTTCGGGGGGGGGGGGCGGACACTGTTAAAAGTATATATTTTATATATAAATTATATAAATTTCATTTCGTTCGGGGGTGGGCGGTAAAAAAATTTCGGGGGGGGGGGGGCTAAGCCCCCCCCCCCCCCCATCCCCAAGAGATGCCTGGAAGAAACTCTGCATGTAATTGTTAATTATACGCATGTACAAGAAAAAAAATATTTTTTTATAAAATTGATAGATCACAACATGACAATAATATCTCTTTAACCTTCTTACATTCGCAGAAGTGTGTTCAACTTTTTAAATAGTTATCGCTCGCTAATATCGTTTGCTTCAAAAGTGATACTCATAAGAAAACGATCAAATGCTTTTAATCGTCTAAGATTTCAAAAACGCTTTATTTATAGCTCTATAGTTTATATATTTCTATTTAACAAACATTCGCTAGAAAGCCTTATGTCCATGTTTCTATGTAATTGACAAACAGCGTGGTCTAAAATATAAATCTAGCAGCTCTCTGAATATTTTCTTCTTTTCATATTTACCTTTCATTTAAATTATATCTCTAAGAGCACGTTTCCCATAAAATATGTATAAAAGCACACAAAAAACAAATCTTACCTCTAATTACACGCACGAAAGCTCAACTCCCGCAGAAAGTTTGAAAAAAAAAATCCTGTTGTAAAAATGACCTTTTATCAAGCCAAGCATCAAACTTCCATTCACAAACCGCAATGAAGTCCCCCCCCCCCCCCACCACCACTAACCTTGTAGCAACATAACAGCCGCACTGTCCCACATCCACACACTCACACACTTATCGCTGACCCCCCCCCCCCCCCATTCAATGTGACATTTGGGCACGGTCTAACTAGCGCAATAAAACAAATACCACCACACGTAAATACCACCCGGTGGAAAGGACGCTTTTTACTTCCTTTCATTAACGTTAATGACGTCACATCTTTTAGAACCTAGTTGGCAAATAGACCTAGTTACAAGACAAATTTCCATGCAAACTTCCCAGAGGTTAGACATATACACGTCGTAATTACGTGCAAACCGTTTTTGTATGACGACTTAAACTTTGTTCCAAAACTCTAGACTTCATGTATACTGTTACACCAGGTCTTGAAGCAAAAGTAAAACATATAAGGCATATAAGTATAAAAGGCATATAAGTATTTAAAAACAAAGCACCAAGTTTTCAATCAGATGCAAGACATTGTTCTCAAGCAAAAGTATTCAAATATAATGTAAAACACCATTTCTTCAAATTAAATGTAAAACACCATTTCTTCAAATTAAATGTAAAATACCATTCAAATTAAATATAAGACACCGTGTATTCAAATAAAATGTAAAACACCATGTATTCAAATAAACAAGTAAAACACCATGCATTCAAACAAAACATAAAACACCACGTATTCAAATAAAATGTTAGACACAGTGTCTTTAATGTAATGTAAAAACTCGTGTCAAAACGTCTTCAACCTAATGTAGACACTAATGACTTATCACCAAACTAATACTGTCTTTAACCAGTGCTTATAAATTACTTGTTTTAAAAAAAAATAGCGTCCCTAGTCAGACAAATAAACCAGAAATTTCTAAAAATCCTCAGCTGTATTTTACAGACTCCCCAAACAAAACCTCTGCTTAGTCTACAGCTGTATTTTACAGACACCCCAAACATAACCTCTGCTTAGTCTACAGCTGTATTTTACAGACTCCCCAAACATAACCTCTGCTTAGTCTACAGCTGTATTTTACAGACACCCCAAACATAACCTCTACTTAGTCTACAGCTGTATTTTACAGACTCCCCAAACATAACCTCTGCTTAGTCTACAGCTGTGTTTTACAGACACCCCAAACATAACCTCTACTTAGTCTACAGCTGTATTTTACAGACTCCCCAAACATAACCTCTGCTTAGTCTACAGCTGTGTTTTACAGACTCCCCAAACATAACCTCTTCTTAGTCTACAGCTGTATTTTACAGACTCCCCAAACATAACCTCTGCTTAGTCTACAGCTGTATTTTACAGACTCCCCATACATAACCTCTGCTTAGTCTACAGCTGTATTTTACAGACTCCCCATACATAACCTCTACTTAGTCTACAGCTGTATTTTACAGACTCCCCAAACATAACCTCTGCTTAGTCTATTTTAGTTGAACAAAACGTGAACCCAGAGAAGGCCGAGTCCAATTTACGCGAGCAAATCTGTCACCGACAATTTTAAATTCCCGTCCCAGGAGCTTTCAGCGACGTCAAAGTTCTCTGTCACAACCCACAAGAGAGGGCCCGTCTAACGGATTTGTCTCTTACTGTCATGCGTCGCCCCGACTTCTTTATACCGACTTTACGACGTTAGAAAGAACGAAATGTTCACCAACATGGCTGCCACTTGGGAGGTAAAGCCAGCACTGTAAACCCATTGAAGTCCGGTCTATTCTTAGCACTGGGACTAAGCGCGTATTTGTTGGTATTGTCAGTAAACAAAGGATACAGTAACACAACTAATCCTGTTGTTGTTTGTATTGTGTTACACGTCACTCATGAGTAAGTCAAAGGTCAGTGACAAATGAGGAATGGGTGAGTGACAGTTGGATCATGATGAGGAATATCTAAGTCGTGGTTGAGTTACAGATAGTTATATGACGTTTGACGAGTTTGAAAGCTAATTAGAAGAGTATTTCAACAATGGCAGTCATAATGTAGGGAACTGAAAAAGTCAAAGAAAATTTAAAATGCTGGGGGCTGAATGTAAATATCTGAGTATTATTAAAATATTTCGAAAACAAGCTATCATTTGTTTCCAACTTTATTCTTCGCTCGTTTTTATTAACATCAAACCTACAGTGGTTTTATGTATTTAACGAAGGGTATTACAGTATCACACCTTATTAAATTTATATATATATATATATATATATATATATATATATATATATATATATATATATATATATATATATATATATATATATATATATATATATATATATATTTACTTATTTATGTATTTATTTATATTTATATAAAAATAAAATTCCGAAATTAATTTATGGAAGTACTTGGAATTTTATGATATTCACAATTTAGAACAAGGAGGGGAGCCTATTTAGGGGCTATGACACCCTGCCACCCTTGCCTATACCACTGCCGGGCTGCCTGCTCCCTTGACCCCTTTCTAACCCTAACTAGATCCCTCTGCTGTAACAAACCCTTTACTCCAACCCGAGTCCATTAAACAAGTTACAAGCAGCTCCCCCCCCCCCCCCCCCAGCTACTGCAGTAGATCTGACTCAACCAACCCGGGGCCTTGCCTGTACCGCGCCAACTAAAATATTCACTTAAATAACCGTCACTTGTTTCACTCACAGCAGATCGGCGTTGAGTTGACTAGAGTCTAAAAATAGCCTGCCTCGGGACAGGGCCGACAACTGAAAAAGTTCCGCACCTCGGAAATGATGGTCTCCACAAACATCTCACTATCTAATTCGATTTCATCACCGGGCTAAAAATAGATCTCAGGCAGACGTAGAAGGATTAGGTCATCTATTGTTTCTTGTCTTTATTTTCCTATAAAGCCTTGGACTAATACACTGGGACTAGAGCCCTTAATTTCATTAACTCCGATGGACCACTCAGGTTTGATATCTATGTACTTTTAATTTTTGTTCATATACATAATATTGATTGAGTTTCAGACAAAGTTTAAAAAAAAACTGATTACAAAACCTCTTCTAGATTTCTCACTTTATTTTGCATGGTTTAAGAACAAAAATTATCCCTTTCAGTTGTTTTTTTTTAAACAATTAATGGGTAATGTGTTGTTGTTTTTTGTGATTTTTTTTTCTTTCTTTTTTTTGTGCTTTGTTCTCTGATGTGTTTCTGAATAATATAACAGTTCAATTTTTTTCATGTGAAAGTATTTTAAAATTCCAGAACAAAATATTATTTATAAATCATGTATTTATAAAACGAGATCGAATTATTTTATTTTGTTGTGAATAACCCAAACATTCACTCACTCACCTTTTGTATTGAGTTATATACAAAGATTATACAAACATGCAACGGCATTGCACTTCTGCCTTATCTTGTTAAGTTGTTGTTTTACACATGTTGTATGATGTTGTTATAACTAACCCAACTGTTCATTTGTATGCAAGATCACATTTCAACAAACACAAAATGAGTTTTTTTTTTAATGAAATGTGACATTCCAACCAATTTAAGGGAGATAATACAGTAAAATCTACAGGTGTGGAATGTCGCGTTATCTCCTTTAATTCGGTATATTTTTATTAAAGCTCTGGTTGTTTAAAGTAATGATTAAACCTCTCGTTTTCAAGACCAAACATGTTTTTAGATCGATATTGTTCTGACACTTTGGCTCTACAAAGCATATAAATATTTTAAGCTATCGCGAGAATTGAAAATCTCTTCGGTAAAACGCTCAGGGGTGTTAGGCTAAACTTTGCCGCGTAATGTGGACAGCGTTATTCAAACTTGGTGTCTGTGTAGGGCTCCCCTTCATAGTCTTTGTGTAGGGCTCCCCTTCATAGTGTCTGTGTAGGGCTCCCCTTCATAGTCTTTGTGTAGGGCTCCCCTTCATAGTGTCTGTGTAGGGCTCCCCTTCATAGTGTCTGTGTAGGGCTCCCCTTCATAGTGTCTGTGTAGGGCTCCCCTTCATAGTGTCTGTGTAGGGCTCCCCTTCATAGTGTCTGTGTAGGGCTCCCCTTCATAGTGTCTGTATAGGGCTCCCCTTCATAGTGTCTGTATAGGGCTCCCCTTCATAGTGTCTGTATAGGGCTCCCATCATAGTGTCTGTGTAGGGCTCCCCTTCATAGTGTCTGTGTAGGGCTCCCCTTCATAGTATCTGTTTAGGGCTCCCCTTCATAAAGTCTGTGTAGGGCTCCCCTTCATAGTGTCTGTGTAGGGCTCCCCTTCATAGTTTCTGTGTAGGGCTCCCCTTCATAGTTTCTGTGTAGGGCTCCCCTTCATAGTGTCTGTGTAGGGCTCCCCTTCATAAAGTCTGTGTAGGGCTCCCCTTCATAGTGTCTGTGTAGGGCTCCCCTTCATAGTGTCTGTGTAGGGCTCCCCTTCATAGTGTCTGTGTAGGGCTCCCCTTCATAGTGTCTGTGTAGGGCTCCCCTTCATCCCTCCTCACCCCCCTCTATTCTCTTTTTTCCTCCCCACCCTCACACCTCCTCTGCAATCTTTTTTCTATCCCCACCCCCACCCCACTCCCATACCCTGTCTACAATAGTTCGATTCTTACACCCCTACCCCCACACCCTGTCTACAATAGTTCGTTTCTCACACCCCTACCCCCACACCCTGTCTACAATAGTTCGTTTCTCACACCCCTACCCCCACACCCTGTCTACAATAGTTCGATTATTCTACCTCTACCCCCCACACCCTGTCTACAATAGTTCGTTTCTCACACCCCTACCCCCACACCCTGTCTACAATAGTTCGTTTCTCACACCCCTACCCCCACACCCTGTCTACAATAGTTCGTTTCTCACACCCCTACCCCCACACCCTGTCTACAATAGTTCGTTTCTCACACCCCTACCCCCACACCCTGTCTACAATAGTTCGTTTCTCACACCCCTACCCTCACACCCTGTCTACAATAGTTCGTTTCTCACACCCCTACCCCCACACCCTGTCTACAATAGTTCGTTTCTCACACCCCTACCCACACACCCTGTCTACAATAGTTCGTTTCTCACACCCCTACCCACACACCCTGTCTACAATAGTTCGTTTCTCACACCCCTACCCCCACACCCTGTCTACAATAGTTCGTTTCTCACACCCCTACCCCTACACCCTGTCTACAATAGTTCGTTTCTCACACCCCTACCCCCACACCCTGTCTACAATAGTTCGTTTCATTATCAACTTTTTCTGTTATCTGACATATGTCATTTAGTCTTCATTTATGACACCTGACATCATTTGTGATGTTATAATCATCTGTAATGTTACACAAGATGTCTCATACAATATCTGTGTATGAAGTTGTAGATCGAGATGTTGGTGTTGTATTGGTCACGGCTGGTGTCAAAATCTGGACATCATGTCGTCACAGCGACCACTACATTAGTGAGACGTTTCGGTACGACCTGAACTTGGTCGTGATCAGTTTCAGCAAGTTGAATTTGTCATGGTCTCTACATTAGCAACGTGTTGTGGTCTTGTGGGTAAAACATCTTCCTAACCATGTTTTACGCGGAGAAATGCATTTCCCTTCAAATCTATCCAGTGTTGCAGACACCAAATCTAATTTGTAGACAAATTTAAACCTGTGTTGTGTTGTCGGCTGATGTATTTCCCACCAAACGTAACTTATGTAGATATGTTTGACCAATATACGCTGGGGGACGGAATGGTCTAGCGGTAGAGAGCTTGACTGCTAACCCGTAAGTCGAATCCAGGTTCGAGTCAGTAGACCGTCCCTGCGTCCAGCCAACTCTGATGGGTACCTGACTCACGTTAGGGAAAGTAAAGGCGGCTGGGCATAGTGCTGACCACACTATCTCTTCATATGCCGAGGTCACAGAAACAAGTGAACTCTACTTCACTTACCCTATAGACCATCAGGTTTGAAAAGGGAATTTTACTTTAAATATACTCTGCTTGAACAAGCCAATCATTAATGACAACTAGTGTACTTCCCAGACTTTAACTGCGGAATAGATGAAGATATTCTCCCCCACCTTTTCGCTGAAGGTAGCTACACATTTTCCTCCTTTTTGGATGAAGATCTCCACTAATTTTCCTTATTTGGATGAAGATAACTTCATTTTCTTCCCTCCTTGGCCACTAATCTCTGTATTTATTAATTGAAAAAAATACTAATTAACACGGAAATCGCTCTACTCATGAACTGGCCGGCCAATTCTCAAACTTGCCGGTCTTCGAGCTCTGAACGTCAGACGTACATGACGTCACATCAGGACTCCACCGCCAGCACGTGAACCCCCCCCCCCACCCCCCAAACCACACGACCCTTGCTACTTTATGGCACATAAACTAGCTGTTTGCGTGTCTTCATGGTGTCTCTTTAACCTACATTCTATCCGCTTTTTGTCCGCGTTTTCAGCGTTTTAATCAAAGAAAATGCACGGGGTTTCAAAAGTTATGCGAGTTGGAAAAAATATTCAAATAAAATCTCATTAGCTAACGTACACCCGAACTTAACAAATAATCGCCTCTGTGTTCTGTTTACCTGTACGGCTCCAAGAAGACCAGACCAGGTAATTAGCTAACGATGCTTCTATTTGTGCATAAATTATCGCTGATTTTGGTACGACTTTTTAAAGTGTCAGATTTATCTACTATCATTATTTGAAGACTAACCTAAACTTTAAACCGCCAGTGTTCCTTTCATAGTTTTCTTCTTTAGGGGGAAGGGAGGGTGGTCGGAGTTATATGCTGGATATCTGCAAGATTTTGCAAGATATCTGTTGGATATCTGCTGGATATCGATTGGATACTGATTGGATATCTATTGGATATCTGTTGGATATCTGCTGGGTATCTGCTGGATATCTGATTCATATCTGATGATCTGTACATTCTTGATGGTGAATTAGTTAGTACAGAGTTCAACAGCTTGGAACAGCTTTGTCACGTAGCATGGAACAGCTTTGTCACGTTGCAATAAAATACTTTGTCACGTTGAAGTAACTACTTTATCACACTGCATAACAAAACATTTTTCCCCCTTATCTGTGGTGGTTGGGCCACCATGCATAGATAAAGCAGATTTTCCAACCGTTGAAACAGGAAATGGTTCGCCATTGGTTGCTTCGATCATCACGCTTTGTGCTATCGATGGCGGGGATAAAACTGATGGGTAGCGAGGAAAATAGGCGTGCTGTGACGGTGTGGGGGGGGGGGGGGCAACGCCTGGAGTCAGACGATTAAATGTTTAGCACGATTCTATGTCGAAATTTGATTTTAGGTCCTGTCAGTGGGGTAGGGAAGGAGGGGTGAAGGGGCCCGCGTGAGTAGTGGGAAGGGAAGGAGAGGTTGTAGAATTAGGATGGGGGGGGGGGGGGGTAAGTGAAATGGGGACGGGCTGGGACTGGGAGGGGAAGGAAGTGCTCAAAGCATACGACGCCACAACATTGAATTGTTCATCCTGTGTGATCTCTGTCCCTGACGTCATCTTGCTCGAACTATGTCAGTTCATCAACCGCCTCTGATTCTTCTCTTGACCCCACAAATGACCCCATGCCCTAGCCAACTCCGCCACACACACACACACACACACAAACACACACATACACACCACCACAACCCCACCCCCCTCCCCCACAAACACACACTAAACAGAACCATGACATTTGAACCCAACTGATAACTAATTTCTCTCCATTAGGATGCCAGATAACAATTCTCTGTTCCGCACAGTGCTGATGATTGTTCCCCGACCCTTGTTCCATGACCCTTGTTCCCGACCCTTGTTCCGCCATGCTAGAGATAAGAGATAATGTTCTCCGACCGTCTCCACCCCCCGGCAGGAGGTAACCCCGGGAGAAGAGGGGGGGGAGGGGGTGATTTGGCCTAGCCTAGGAATTTCACCTCCATCCACTGTATTCTAAAGACATTTCTTTAAGAAACTTGTATTTTCTGACACCAAACCTAGCACAGTATTTTGCTTTAATAGACTATAACCGTCAACTTTTCTTCAAGAAACTTTTCTTCTCCAACACCCAACCTAACAAAGTATTTTCTCTACTATATTGTAACGTCAGCTTTCCTTCAAGAAACTTATATTTTGTGAAACTAAACCCTACAGAGTAGTCTCCCTTGATCTACATTTCTTTATAAACTTTCTAAAAAGTATTTACCTTAAATTGTAAAGACCCCGCCTCAACCAATATACTGAGAGCAAATAAAACTCTGATGTCCTTTTATGGCAAGCTGATCTCCGTGCATTCAACGGGTTTTTAGTTGGACTTAAATAAATAAAGTATTGGAAAAACACATTTTTTTAAATAGGTTATTACAACAAACTAGAGTATTAAATTTCTTGCTGAAATTGCATATAAGAAATGTAAATAATGCGTACTAAATAATGCCGTGAGATTTCAAAAGATCAAAACACTTCATATCAGGAAAAATAAGTTGTTTTGTCTAGGGATCGGGTAAGTTGGTGTCTGTGCGGTTGTCGGGTAAGTTGGTGTCTGTACAAGTGTCGGGTAAATTGGTGTTTGTCTGTCGGGTAAGTTGGTGTCTGTGGTTGTCTGGTTGTCTGGTAAGTTGGTGTCTGTGGTTGTCTGGTTGTCTGGTAAGTTGGTGTTGCGTATACCCACAGTCACGTAGAAAAGGTCACATGAAATTCGGATATGCTTTCAAAGTCTCAAGTTCAAATGTTTATATTTTAAAAACTGGCTATTCATTTTATTGACGGTGATTCAATATTAAATTCAATTGAATGTAGATTTGTCTTTAAAAATTCATAGTGTTCGAAAGATGCGTTTAGAATATTTTCAAGCTAGGTATACGTAGGTCACAGCTATGTCACAGAAATGTCACAGAAATGTCTAGTCATTTCAAAATGTTGTTTGAACCATGTAGAAAACTAGGGAACAATATAAAACTATAAACAGACTCACTTAAAAACTAGGGAACATAATATAAAACTATAAACAGGCCCCATGCCTTTAACGGAATCACAAATTATAAAATATGTTCATGACAAATGATGTGACAGAACCTCTTAAAGGACCGTTGTAGTTGTTAATCCTCAATCAATCCTAACCTTTTGTAGACACACTCATTCTCACCTGTGATGTGTAGGTCACTAGCCGCTTAACGATGATGGATACACGCACCTTAATTACATTTAATTAACCACTAGAAACGTGAGAATACCTCCCATCCTCTGCTTCATACAACTCTAGTAGAATCTCTGAGAATACCTACAGCCCTCCCCCCCCCCCCCTCCCCCCCCCCCAATACAACTCTAATAGAATCTCTCAGAGAATACCTACACCCCCCCCCCCATTTAACTCTAATAGAATCTCTCTGATAATACCTCCATCCTCCTCAACCCTCCCTACAAATCTAAGAGTAAATGCTCTGCATAAATTATACCTCATTATCTCTAGACACATTCCTAGTATTCACTACCCCATAAGCCCGTTCAAATCATAAATCATAAATGTTATATGCTCAGATAAAACTCATAAAGTTTTACCCTATAAACACCACCTGGTACAAGGTGGTTCAGATGTTGATGGTGTTAATACACCGTGTTGAGAACACCCCATTAGTCGCGGACTTAATCAAATCTCTGCGCGTGATATCAGACCCACACGTTGCTGACAAACTTGACCGATTTCATCGTGTGTTTACCTATGTTGTTATGTTTCCCCTATGTTGTTCTATGTTGTTCTGTTTACCCTATGTTCTCTGTTTACCCTATGTTATTCTGTTTACCCTATGTTGTTCTGTTTACCCTATGTTGTTCTGTTTACCTTATGTTGTTCTGTTTACCCTATGTTCTCTGTTTACCCTATGTTGTTCTGTTTACCCTATGTTGTTCTGTTTACCTTATGTTGTTCTGTTTACCTTATGTTGTTCTGTTTACCTTATGTTGTTCTGTTTACCCTATGTTGTTCTGTTTACCTTATGTTGTTCTGTTCACCTTCTGTTGTTCTGTTTACCCTATGTTCTGTTCACCCTATGTTGTTCTGTTTACCTTATGTTGTTCTGTTTACCCTATGTTCTGTTCGCCTTATGTTGTTCTGTTTACCCTATGTTCTATTCACCCTATGTTGTTCTGTTTACCTTATGTTGTTCTGTTTACCCTATGTTCTGTTTACCCTATGTTGTTCTGTTTAACTTATGTTGTTCTGTTTACCCTATGTTCTGTTCACCTTATGTTGTTCTGTTTATCTTATGTTGTTCTGTTTACCCTATGTTCTGTTCACCTTATGTTGTTCTGTTTACTCTATGTTCTGTTTACCCTATGTTGTTCTGTTTACCCTGTATTGTTCTGTTTACTCTATGTTGTTCTGTTTACCCTATGGTTCTGTTTACCTTATGTTGTTCTGTTTACCCTGTATTGTTCTGTTTACCCTGTATTGTTCTGTTTACCCTGTATTGTTCTGTTTACCCTCTGTTGTTCTGTTTACCTTATGTTGTTCTGTTCACCTTATGTTGTTCTGTTTACCCTGTATTGTTCTGTTTACCCTATGTTGTTCTGTTTACCCTGTATTGTTCTGTTTACCCTATGTTGTTCTGTTTACCCTATGTTGTTCTGTTTACCTTATGCTGTTCTGTTTACCCTGTATTGTTCTGTTTACCCTATGTTGTTCTGTTTACCCTATGTTGTTCTGTTTACCTTAATTTTGTTCTGTTTACCTTATGCTGTTCTGTTTACCCTGTATTGTTCTGTTTACCTTATGCTGTTCTGTTTAATTAAGTAACAACCTTACTCGAATAACCAGAGAAAACGATAAGAGATTCAATGATAATTCCTCGCGTGGATTTAGTGAAAGAATACGTTAAGAGATTGAATGATAATTACTGGCGTGCATTAAGTGTTTGGTGTCTGAAATCTAGATCTACGCCCGCTACGCCGCTCACTCTTTAATAACGACAATTGCGTCGTAGTTTACCAAAAACAAAATGTACATTTAAAGCGCGTCTATTTTCGTCCGGTATTCTTGTGTAGCACGAGGAAGTGATTTAAAGGAACACTAATGTGTTTTATGTACCTTTTGTACAGGAATGATAGAAATAGAATTCAAATAGAAAACATATACTTTTACCAGTATCTGGCTCCCCCTGAAAAATTTAGTTTCCCCTCCGCCACCGAAAATTTAATTTTTTACAGTGCCCCCACCCCCTCCAAGAAACAATGCTAACGTCATACAGACATGTCATTGTCTAATAATGTTAGTGACAGATGGTGATTTTTCAATGTCATGTCATGTCATGTCATGTCATGTCATGTCACGTTAGTACAATCTGGTGTACGATTTAAATCTACTACTTGATAAAAGTTGTTCATTCAGTTATTTGACCGTTTGTTTCCAATTTTAAATTTAAAGTATTTTATAATTTGTCTTAATATCTCATGGTATCAAATTAACAATTATTTTATTTTATTACACGTTTTCATTTATTTTAGTCAAATTTTAAACAACTTGTTATATATATATATATATATATATATATATATATATATATATATATATATATATATATATATATATATATATATATATATATATATATATCACATAGATCCGCTCCTAGAGTAAACGTCAACCAATGAAATGTTTGTACTTGCAAACGAGATCTGTTGTGATAAAAACACACGAAAACAATATTCAAATTCTATACCAGGCCAAACAAACGAAACAAAGCCCTTCGTTCCTCGTCCCAAGCTCTATTACCACTCCTGTTTTGCTTCTTTACTTTTTAATTTCAAACAAACATCCCACCCTGTGTTGGTGGTTGGCCAATACATTGTTGTTGTTTTTTTAACGACAACCCTCATCCCCACCCCCACCCCCACCCCCTGAACAATACAACACAATTTTCAGCGCCTGACGACAGGTCCCCAAACAAACACATCGAGGTCAAAGGTCAGCGTTTCAATCAGAGGCTCTGTGACGCTGACATTTTCCCTGACGAAATGTCAGCCAAACTTGATGGAACTTGGTCGGGTAGAACAGAAGCTTTTGTCATTATGCTGCTCTACACGTTTGATATGGGAATGATACGGCGCTTTACCAGTTAGTATTATATGGGAATGTTGAGTTTTACACGTTTGATATGGGAATGATACGGCGATTTACACGCAGTGTTTTTTCCAGACTTTTTTCTCCGGGGGTGCACTTGAAATTTTCGGGGGAGTGGACTGAAATTTCAGTGGGGGGGGGGGGGCGGACACTGTTAAAAGTACATATTTTCTATATAAATTCCATTTCGTTCGGGGCGGTAGAGATGCCTGGAAGAAACTCTGTTTGATATGGGAATGTCACGGCTCTTCACAAGTTTGATTTGGGAATGGTGAAGAATTTACCTATTTTCAATGGTAATGATGGAGCACTTTTCCTGTTTAATGTGGAAACAGTAGAGTACTTTACGAGTTTGACATGATCGCCCAACTTCTTCGTGCCAGCCCACCCCTCTCTAAAGTGTGACGCTATGTGTAGACAAACTATTGCAGCTCATAAACTCAGAGAAGTTCTGAATGAGATGGTATCGTTGCACGCTATAGACCACAAAACACGCCAAAGAACGTTTAACTTCAAGTCAAAATATTGCCCCATTAAATTTGTGTTATATACACACCTAAAAGTACACGATGTAAATAAATATTAAATGAATGTACGATATAAAATGTTACGTGAAACTCCATCTAAGCAAATATCTAGGTTGTGAAGATGTTAGTTTAAACTTGTTTCAGTAGTTTGTACCCGCAACTTGTGCCCGAAGGTGGTATCAAGCAACTTGTATCAGTAACTTGTGCCCGAAGTTTGTCCTAGTATTTTTTACCAGAAGTTGTTCAAGTAACTTGTATCAGTAACTTGTGTAAACAGGCTACGTTAAAACAGACGGCTTGCCTTCCATTGTACTGTCGTCCCACATGTCACACTAAGTAAATTGATTAGTAAAAATGTTCAGGTCAGTAATTTGATTCCTACACGCCTGCTTTCAATATATCGGAACGATATATATATATATATATATATATATATATATATATATATATATATATATATATATATATATATATATATATATATATATATATATATATATATATCATACTTTGCGTGGGGCAGGGCGTTAAGTTTAGATGCCACAAGGATTATATAAGCTCATGTGGTGATCTGATACGAGATGACTTTTGTGCACTTAATTCCCAACTTGATTTACAAACTGGCACTAATGTTAATGGCACAATACTACATGAAAACGGTAGGCTTAGCTTAATCTGGAAAGGGTTTGTTATATATATATATACCATGGCATGCGTTTCACAAAGCTGGAACTGAAGTGTAAGCATACTAAAGCAGTTCTGAAAATACTATTTGTAAAAATACTGTTTTATTCAAACGAGTTCTAGATACCAATGTTGAAAATATGTTAAATAATGTTGATAAATGTTGAGCTAAAATATCAACAATCGATGTATAATGTTCTGTCCACGCCGTAAATAGACAAAGGTACAAAATAGCAGGGCATCATAATCACACGGAACTAAAGGGCTGGTGAACTCATTTAAATGTGGAGAAAACCATATCAGGTTCTTCTGTCTGTAACCTAATGCGGTCTGGCTAAACGGTTAACGCCTTACTTTCGCGACTTACTAAACCTGGAGATTAGGTTTCCACTCCAGTGGTGGGTAGATTACAGCATTTGTGCAGCTTTGGATAGGTTTTGTGAAGCCTGTGTGTCGCCTCAGACAGGCATTGTGCAGCCTCAGACAGCCAATGTGTAGCCTTAGACAGCCATTGTGCAGCCTCAGACAGCCATTGTGCAGCCTGTGTGCAGCCTCAGACAGCCATTGTGCAGCCTCAGACAGCCATTGTGTCGCCTGTGTGCAGCCTCAGACAGCCATTGTGCAGCCTGTGTGCAGCCTCAGACAGCCATTGTGAAGCCTGTGTGCAGCCTCAGACAGCCATTGTGCAGCCTCAGACAGCCATTGTGCAGCCTCAGACAGCCATTGTGCAGCCTCAGACAGCCATTGTGTCGCCTCAGACAGCCATTGTGCAGCCTCAGACAGCCATTGTGCAGCCTCAGACAGCCATTGTGTAGCCTCAAACAGCCATTGTGCAGCCTCAGACAGCCATTGTGTAGCCTCAGACAGCCATTGTGCAGCCTCAGACAGCCATTGTGTAGCCTCAGACAGCCATTGTGCAGCCTGTGTGCAGCCTCAGACAGCCATTGTGAAGCCTGTGTGCAGCCTCAGACAGCCATTGTGCAGCCTCAGACAGCCATTGTGCAGCCTCAGACAGCCATTGTGTCGCCTCAGACAGCCATTGTGCAGCCTCAGACAGCCATTGTGTCGCCTCAGACAGCCATTGTGCAGCCTCAGACAGCCATTGTGTAGCCTCAGACAGCCATTGTGCAGCCTCAGACAGCCATTGTGCAGCCTCAGACAGCCATTGTGTCGCCTCAGACAGCCATTGTGCAGCCTCAGACAGCCATTGTGTAGCCTCAGACAGCCATTGTGCAGCCTCAGACAGCCATTGTGCAGCCTCAGACAGCTATTGTGCAGCCTCAGACAGCCATTGTGCAGCCTCAGACAGCCATTGTGCAGCCTGTGTGTAGCCTCAGACAGCCATTGTGCAGCCTCAGACAGCCATTGTGCAGCCTCAGACAGCCATTGTGTCGCCTCAGACAGCCATTGTGCAGCCTCAGACAGCCATTGTGCAGCCTCAGACAGCCATTGTGTCGCCTCAGACAGCCATTGTGCAGCCTCAGACAGCCATTGTGCAGCCTCAGACAGCCATTGTGCAGCCTCAGACAGCCATTGTGCAGCCTCAGACAGCCATTGTGCAGCCTCAGACAGCCATTGTGTCGCCTCAGACAGCCATTGTGCAGCCTCAGACAGCCATTGTGCAGCCTCAGACAGCCATTGTGCAGCCTCAGACAGCCATTGTGCAGCCTCAGACAGCCATTGTGCAGCCTCAGACAGCCATTGTGTCGCCTCAGACAGCCATTGTGCAGCCTCAGACAGCCATTGTGCAGCCTCAGACAGCCATTGTGTCGCCTCAGACAGCCATTGTGCAGCCTCAGACAGCCATTGTGCAGCCTGTGTGTAGCTTCAGCCATTGTGCAGCCTCAGACAGCCATTGTGTCGCCTCAGACAGCCATTGTGCAGCCTCAGACAGCCATTGTGCAGCCTGTGTGTAGCTTCAGCCATTGTGCAGCTTCAGACAGCCAAACTAATTAAAAAACGCCTGTTAATAAACAATGCCCAGGAAAGATATCGTGTTTTGATAGGTGACCTTGACCCAGCTATCAGACGAGATCATGTGTCAAGCTGACCTTCAGCTCGATAAACAGTTGCTAATAGATCTATGTCTAAGTAGAGTCTCATTGGCTCATACAAACATGACTTGTTCCATACAAACATTAATTGTTTCATACAAACATGATATATTCCATACAAACATGACTTGTTTTATACAAACATGATTTGTTTTATACAAACACGACTTGTTTCATAAAACATGAATTGTTCCACACAAACATACAAACATTACTTGTTCCATACAAACATTACTTGTTTCATACAAACAGAATGTTTGCACATTTTAACCCTGTTCTATCAAGCAATGTTTCATAAGAATCCAATAAGTCAAGCAGACGATCACATTTCTAGCAGACGTTTCTTTTTATTCACGTCAAAAATACATTAACACGGCATGTAATGAATATACTGTATCACGTATTGTACATTAATAAATATTTCTTTTTTTTTTCGTTTGCAGTGGGAAAAATGTCCATGTTTTTGTAATTTATGCGGTCGGGGGGGGGGGGGGGGTCCAAGGTAGGCAAGTCATTGGGGTAGGCAGGGGTGTTGATGAAGGGTGGGTGGGGGGGGGGGTTAAACGACGGCGCTCTCAGATTCAAAATGTAAAAGTATCATAAAATCATAACTATATGTTATGTAAATCATTATGTAATATATATATATATATATATATATATAGAGAGAGAGAGAGAGAGAGAGAGAGAGAGAGAGAGAAAGAGAGAGAGAGAGAGAGAGAGAGAATGAGAGAGAGAGAGAGAGCCCCACAGTTCTCACTATAGGTTGTGAATGTTAAACAACCACCAAAACCTCCAAAAACCTCCTTAATTAAGTGTTTACGTCCTGAGTTTTTTCCGGCACGTAGAAAGCTTATGAGACGCCCTACTTCCAATAAAGTGCACCGACGTAAAAGAACTACCACCGTGAACGGGTCACCGACTTGAATGTTAACTCGGTCTGAGATATTTCCCCGCCGACAAAGTTTATTTCAATTCTATTCCCCGGCGACCGCGTGGGGCGGGTATTAAATTGTACACCCCGCGCTGAGAGGTACCCGAGACATGAGATAAAATAAGATAAGCATTTGTTTTCGTTTACATCCCGGCGTAACTAGAGAAGTGGCTGAATGGATGCAGGGCGGATGTAAGAATGACGGGTGTGGTCTGAGGGAGGGGGGGTGGGGGGGTTGGGGGGGGGGGGGGGTTCTGCGCATGAGTGCAGTCATTGGCGTGTCTAACGGGGGTTAGGTGGACTCTGCTGGTCAGTCGACATTTTATAAAACTATGAAGGGGGGGTTGTCGTTAAATGACGTCAAACAGTTGGGTTCAAGGGTGTCAACATGTATGCAGTGTTTCTTCCAGACTTTTTTCTCCGGGGGGGGGGCACTTGAAATTTTCGGGGGGTCGGCAGACTTTCTTCGGGGGGGCGGACACTGTTAAAAGTATATATTTTCTATATAAATTATATAAATTTCATTTCGTTCGGGGGGCGGTAAAAATTTTTCGGGGGGTCAAAGCCCCCCCGAAGAGATCCCTGGAAGAAACTCTGCATGTATGAATAACAGCTACTTTGTGGGTGGGGGGGTGGCGGTCTAGTTTTTTTTTATATATTACGTTTTAAAATGTTGATACTATTCAACAACATAAATGAGCAACATCTCCACACAAATATGTTAATTTTCTGTTAAGTTCGTATTTATAGTTTCGTAGGTGAAATGACGTTGTGTGACATTCTGACGTCATCTTAGAAGACGGTTTGGAAAACAAAATGGTGTCCCTAGCAAAGTGCCCACTTTTTCACTAATTATGCCATGATAGAAGGAGGATTTTATGGCTCCATATTCTAATAGACCATTGGATGATTCCATAGTCCAATAGACCATTGGATGGCTCCATAGTCCAATAGACCATTGGATGATTCCATAGTCCAATAGACCATTTGATGATTCCATAGTCCAATAGACCATTGGATGGCTCCATAGTCCAATAGACCATTGGATGATTCCATAGTCCAATAGACCATTGGATGATTCCATAGTCCAATAGACCATTGGATGGCTCCATAGTCCAATAGACCATTGGATGGCTCCATAGTCCAATAGACCATTGGATGATTCCATAGTCCAATAGACCATTGGATGATTCCATAGTCCAATAGACCATTGGATGGCTCCATAGTCCAATAGACCATTGGATGATTCCATAGTCCAATAGACCATTGGATGATTCCATAGTCCAATAGACCATTGGATGGCTCCATAGTCCAATAGACCATTGGATGATTCCATAGTCCAATAGACCATTGGATGGCTCCATAGTCCAATAGACCATTGGATGATTCCATAGTCCAATAGACCATTGGATGATTCCATAGTCCAATAGACCATTGGATGGCTCCATAGTCCAAAAGACCATTGGATGGCTCCATAGTCCAATAGACCATTGGATGATTCCATAGTCCAATAGACCATTGGATGGCTCCATAGTCCAATAGACCATTGGATGATTCCATAGTCCAATAGACCATTGGATGGCTCCATAGTCCAATAGACCATTGGATGATTCCATAGTCCAATAGACCA
Organism: Physella acuta; assembly: GCF_028476545.2. Lineage (NCBI taxonomy): Eukaryota > Metazoa > Mollusca > Gastropoda > Physidae > Physella > Physella acuta. The sequence continues at coordinate 303,344 of NW_026731809.1, forward strand.
TTGGATGGCTCCATAGTCCAATAGACCATTGGATGATTCCATAGTCCAATAGACCATTGGATGGCTCCATAGTCCAATAGACCATTGGATGGCTCCATATTCTAATAGACCATTGGATGGCTCCATAGTCCAATAGACCATTGGATGACTCCATAGTCCAATAGACCATTGGATGGCTCCATATTCTAATAGACCATTGGATGGCTCCATATTCTAATAGACCATTGGATGATTCCACATTTGAAACCAAAGCACAAAGCCTGGGGCCCTAAGTTGAGAAGAGTTACATGTTGCCCATATTGCCCCCCCCCCCCCTCTACACAGGTGATGGGCCCACGGGACAGGACGTTACCTGTGTGGCTTGGAATCAGCAGAGTCGCAGGAGCTATCTATAGGAAACCAGAGTTGGTAATCTATTGCCTAAGGGGCTTTACTTCTGTTTGATTTCGGAGTTGTCTCTCCTAGATAAGTTGCTGTCCCCGGCTGACGAGCCTCATCTGCCCAAAGGTTCGAACTCGGGACTCTCCGATTAGCAGTAGCAGTGTAGCTGTACTTATGATGCCATGATATAACCAGCACTAATGCAAGCAGTGCCACCGCTAAACGCCAGTCATCAGAAGTGAAAGGGACGTAATCCCATCTGTTTGTCTACGGAAGTTTTTGTGTTTACACTCATGTAAAAACCACCATTCAACTTGTTTTTTTTTAAAGGATTACATTGAACGTACGAGTCTTGTATACCTTATTTCTATAGTGGGCCCGCAATTTTATTTCTATAGTGGGTCTGCAATTATATTCATATAGTGGGCCCGTCATTGTATTCCTATAGTGGGCCCGTCATTGTATTCCTATAGTGGGCCCGTCATTGTATTCCTATAGTGGGCCCGTCATTGTATTCCTATAGTGGGCCCGTCATTGTATTCCTATAGTGGGCCCACCATTTTCTTCCTATAGTGGGCCCGCATTTTTTTTTCTAACGAGACCTCCCCACAAGAACAGTTTGCGTATAGTCTGTGCCCCCCCCCCCCCACCCACCCCCGCCCAGGATAGCTACTATCTAGTGTAGTGCGGGCCCTGCAATCACAACTACGCAACATTTTTATTAATTAGAAGGGGGGGGGGGATGTCTTATCTTTTCAACATTTAAATTGGGCAAATATTTCTAGCCTATATTTAGCCGACCACAACGCACATATTTCTCTCGTCAGAGAAAGAACGAAAGTAGCGACAACCGCATCCACAGGAAATCCCTGCCCAATCACACTCCAATCTTACTTTAACCCCAAGCCATTTATTTTGACGTTTTTACGCAATAAATATTAATTTTACAAAACCTTCAATGATAATGGCATGAATACAATCTATATAAAGCCAAAATCTCGACCTGAATTTGATAGCCCAGATGTATGGGTGTCCAAGATCTTGGTTTGATAGAACTAAAATAAACCTGTGAGAGATTTATTAAGGCAACTCGTATCTAAGGCATTATTTACAACAAAACAACAGCCCTTTCTTGCCGCTGGCTCGAGGTGTGTATTTTACACACATTTTTCCTACAGATAAATGTATCTCTAGCGAGGACGTCATTGAGGTCTATGGATGAGCGGTATTTTACTCACGTTGAAAGAGCATATTGTCCTTCAACTTACACCTGCATACGTTACATAATTTTTTTTTTAATATATGTATGAAAGGTTAGATGGTGGCGTTTGTTAAACATATAAATAAATAAATAAATAAATAAATATATATATATATATATATATATATATATATATTTATTTATTTATTTATTTATATATATATATATTTATATGCGTGTGTGTGCGTGCGTGTGTGTGTGTGTGTGTGTGCGTGCGTGTGTGCGTGTGTGTGTGTGTGTGTGTGTGTGCGTGCGTGTGTGCGTGTGTGTGTGTGTGTGCGTGTGTGCGTGCGTGTGTGTGCGTGTGTGCGTGCGTGTGTGCGTGTGTGTGTGTGTGTGTGTGTGTGTGTGTGTGTGTGTGTGTGTGTGTGTGTGTGTGTGTGTGTGTGTGTGTAAATCAGCTTTTGAAAATGGCTGATTAGACAGTACAGACGAGTAACTATAAGTGTTGAGCAACTCCAATCTTCTAGAGGAGGTCATCCATGAATACCGCCACACTCTTCGTGTGACGATGGGAGGGGTTGGGTCGGTTGGTTCGAATTTTGTGACGAAGCGAGACACAAAGACAGTGGTCTGATCTTTGCGACAACACGCTGTTGTATTTTAAAACGTAATGTTAAACACTTTATTTTAGTCGTTAATTTCGCGTTATTTCGCGTTTCCCAAAGATTTTAATTGAGAAATAGCAATAACCAACGACGACATTGAACCTTGATAACTTTCAGCTTCCATGACCTTTAACACCTGACAGCAATAGGGGTCATCCATAAATGACGTCACGCTTTTTTTGACGATTTTTACCTCCCCCCTCCCCTCCGTCAACATAGAGTATTTTAATCAATTCCTGTTACAATTTATTTAAACAGTTTTCTAAAACGCGAAATAACATTGCTTTTTTTATAATTCGAAAGTGTGACGTCATACCATCTGACACCCCCCTCCTCACTATGAGTGTGACGTAATTTATGGACGACCCCCATAACTTGCGTGTAAACGTTTGACGACAAACAACAGGCCCTGTGTGTGGACATTGAGAGGTCAACACTCACTTTGATATTCATTATGGGCGGTACATAACCACGTCTGTATATTAAAACTGTGATGTTAGTAACTTTGGTTGTTATATCTCGTTTTAAGACTTAATGAATAAAAAAAAAGATTAGTATAAATGATAAGTTACAGTAATGTACACTTTAAACCTGACAATTTTTGGGGCATGTAAAGTAGAGTTCACCTGTTTTAGTGACCTACACGTAGTGTGGTCAGCACTATGCCCAGACGCTTGTTACTCCCTCTAGCTTGAGTCAAGTACCCATTAGAGCTGGGTGGACTCAGGGACGTCCTACTGACACTAGCCCGGGATTCAAACTCAAGACGTGACAAATATTTTAGAAATAAATAGCTGTTTAAAAACAGAAATGCAACTTGGGGGGGGGGGGGGGGGGGGGGTAGAATAAGTTGTGACGTCTTTTTGATGGGGTGGTCTGGCTTTTTGTGACGATATGTGAGAATGTGTAACAATGTGTAACAATGTGTGACAATGTGTGACAATGTGTGACAATGTGTGACAATGTGTGACAATGTGTGACAATGTGTGACTATGTGTTACAATGTGTGACCATGTGTGACGATGTGTGACAATGTGTGACAATGTGTGACAATGTGTGACAATGTGTGACAATGTGTGACAATGTGTGACGATGTGTGACAATGTGTGACCATGTGTGACGATGTATGACTGAGATAAAAAAATCGTTTTAAAATCATCACGTCATTTATGGATAACCAAAAATATCAACTGTCCATATCCTCAGCTTGTTTGAAGAAAACCTCATTAGATTTAATTAGACTAATTAAGACTCAGTAGGAAGAGCCATCCGTTACATACCAGCAGTAGAGATCCTACTACCCTACCATAACATAACCAACGTGTTAGGGTGAGAAGAAAATGCACTGGGTTGTATTATTTCCGCCTGACTAGTTAAACACTGAAACTTGTTTTGAACAATTTTAATAAGTTGTTGGCCTCATTCATAGCAAGTTTTAGTGCAGAGGGAGGGACCTTGTCACTAAAACTTGTGAAGATCGGTGGGTTTAATTCAGCATTTCTTTACACCTTTTTTTTATTACATTCTTGCATTAATTACCATAAATCAAGACCGAATCAATGACATTCTTAAGCAACTTTGTACACAACAATAGAGTAAAGAAAAACTGTAAGGAAAGTGAACTAGAGAAAACAATCCATTTGATTCGTTAATGTTGTTTTTTCAAGGTGTAAAACTTGACTGACATTTGTATATTTTAAAGTTCAAGCTTTTAAAGTGTGTTCGTGTTTTGAATCTTTATTTTTTGTAAACACCAGTATATTACCCCCTCGAAGGTTAAGTGTTGTCAAAAAACAACAATGACAGTTTTACTATCTTTAATATTATGTACGTGTGTTTATGCGTGCGTGGTATGTGTGAGACAGAAGCTGTGTGTGTGTATGTGTATGTGTGAGTGTGTGTGCATGTGTATGAGTGAGTGTGTGTGTATGTATATCTTGATTTACTTTGCTACAGTTCCTGTTGACGGCAGATCAAACGCGTCATTGCAGTTGTTTTCTATGTCGGTGAGATTTGCGTTGCTGCCTCACTCAAACTAAAGTCGTCAAAACACTTTCACATGTTTACCTCCAACACTGATTCTTGGTGAGCCGCTGGTACACAGTAGGTGAGCCGCTGGTACAAAGTACGTGAGCCACTGGTACGTGAGCCGCTTGTACACAGTACGTGAGCCGCTGGTACGTGAGCCGCTGGTACACAGTACGTGAGCCGCCGGTACACAGTACGTGAGCCGTTGGTACACAGTACGTGAGCCGCTGGTACACAGTACGTGAGCCGCTGGTACACAGTACGTACGACCTAGTCCAAAGTTTCTGGGCCTACTTGTCTACAATAAAACTTTTCTGCCACCCAGAAATGCTAATGAAGACATTACTTATGAAAAGATTAGCCTACTCGTCCATGGTTGCTATGGACGCGACTGTAAACTGTACTGTACACTACGACCACCTTCTCTCACACAGACCACCACTGAATACAAGCAAATGTTTTCACAAGCACCCGACATTGCTGTAATTATGGCTTATTTATGGCTTTATGATCATCTTTTCTATGAGAGTGCAACATTTGTATATTCTAGCGATAAAAAAATATTATCAGTGAATTCTTGTAACAATATAATGGATACGTTCTTTTATCATCTTGTACTTGTAAAACCCTGTCCAATAAGTAACGACGGATAATACAAATCCTATATATATATATATATATATATATATATATATATATATATATATATATATATATATATATATATATATATATATGGGTGGGTGGGTGGGTGGGTGTTGGGGCTATGTGCGTGCGTGCGTGCGTGTGTGTGTGTGTGTGTATAGAGGGCTAACAAGTGACCCCAATCTTTTCTGGCCACAATAGACAACCGTCCGCCACTCTCTATCTCTCTCCTCCCCTCTCTCTCCCTCTAGTGTGTCTCCCCCCCCCCCCCCCCCATCCCATGTGACCACCGTTCCAGACTCAAGTCCGGACGAGCCAGAGACAACCCCGGTCATGCGCGACAAATCTGCGACGTTTCTGGCGGCAAACAAAACATTCTCGAAAGTTGTAACACCACTTTTTTAGGTCACTCAGGGTCAAAGTTCATGGCTAGACCACTGTCCAGCCTGGTGAATGTAAGTCCACACTCTGCGAGTCCTGCCTGGTATAGGTGAAGTAGAGCCCACTGTCCAGCCTCTGTATCTGCCAAATGGACACAACACACCAGTAAATTGAGATACAAGTCCAACACACAACACTCTGATCTAGCGCCAAACAAACTATGGTGGTAAACAACAGACGGTGGAGAACGTATCGACTTTTAATTTATACAACTTAAAGACAATGTTAGAGTCAACTTTGTTCCTAGACCCTGTACCGTTGTCTTACCACCCCACCATCACTACCACCCCCCCTCCACCCTGACAATCTGACATAACGGCCTTGTCTCTGCGTTTCATTGTTTTCTGTGTCTATAAATACACGAGACCCGAATCTTATCAACTTCCGTCACACCCGAGAGAAGCGCCACCTACACGGTGTGGTAACACAAGAACAGGATACTGGACCCCACACAGAGGGGCTCCATCTTGTGACGCTAGGTCACGTGTTGGGAGCAGTATACCACCTGACTACCGTACCACGTGATAGGTTTTACAAGAGACAAGTAACTTTCTCCTATGTAACGTTTTTTCCATTGAAAATCTCATAACAGTTACTAACATAATAATCTCCTATGTAACGTTCTATCTTTGAAAGTCTTATATGTAACACTCACTAAAATAACGGCCTCCTATTTAGTAGTCTAACATTCTTCTTTCTAATACTTTTCTATTTAACATTCTTGAATTGACCTTCACCTTTACACCAGTCATCAATGTACTAGTCACATAAATGGTATGTACATGCAAATAACTATGGCCAAATATTTATTGTTTTGTTATTTGATTTAGCTGCATTTTACGCGGCGTTGGGGGCGGGGGGAGAGGGGTTCTAGCGCAGTTAAATGAAGATAGGTTATAGTGCAGGTAAACGTTTGATAGTATTTAGGTTGGTAAAATAAGATTCAAGGTCTGCATTGGCTATCATCGATTAAGTTTCGATTCTAGATTTACTTATATAATGATCTGATATCCTTTATTGGTATGCATTGACATTAAAGACTTCCAAAGCCATTTAAATGCCGACGGCTTTTGGTGCCTTAGTTAAGTACAGGCAAGTCTTATACATGTTTTATATATGTCTATTTTACATAAGTCTATTTATATGTTTGTTTTACTTATGTCTATTTTATGTGCCTGTTTTATATGTGTCCCATAAAAGCAAAGTAAAATTATACGGAATGAGTATGACGAAAACTTGCTTACAAGAATCAGTTCCAAAGCTGACTACAAAGAGGCAGACGACAGAAGATATTGGCAGACAACCTCAGAGAATTGACGGGTTTGACAAGGGAGAGACACTGAAGATGGCGGGAGGACCGAGTGGAATTATGGAGAGTTTGAGAAAAAAGTTATAAACACACTGGTGGCGCCCCAGTAGTCCACCTAGACTACAGGACAGAAAAGTTGGAAGAAAAAGAAGAAAAAGAAGAAAAGAAAATGAACAAAAGTAAAAGAAAGAATAGATATTCATCTAACTCTAAAACAATGTGATATTTCCACTCCATATCCACCGCCCCTTCCCCTAACCCCCCCCCCCCCCCGGGCTCACCCCCACCCATAATGCATACAAATATGTCATTAGCTCTAAAACTTGGTTAGATTTCATGTCAACTTGCCTCAAGAATTGAAACGTTATTATAAAGACTAATATTGTTGTATAAAGAAATACTTGATCAAATTCAAAAGATAGAAATAAACTTTGAAAAATAAATTGATACACTGATAATTGAAACAGACTATAGTTGCCTACGTATGTATCTCTACAACCTGGACCATCTAAGAACACCCCATGTCCATTTAATCACCTCTAACCAGTAGCCGCCCATCATCACGTCATCAAGGTTGGGCCATCGTTAAGGGGACATAAGCCACAAGGGAGGTAATCTCACGTTTATTCTGTGTGCTTACAGCTTTACTTTATCTAAGCAAACTTTCAGTAAAAGGTCAAAATGTTACATAAATAAGCCGCTGAAATGTCAAAAAAAAGGTTGACAAATTTTGGAGACCGTAAAAACATGGGTATCACAAGGCAAGTATCACACACAGTCGCTTTGTATTTCACATAGTCGCCTTACATTGTCATTAACATCTTACATAAAATCTTGAGTATTTCACATAAAACCACTAACATATCACACAAAATCACTCGCATTACACAAAATGCCATAAGTACCTCACATATAGTGATTATCATCTTATGCACTATTATACCATTAGTATTATACATCCAACATATTTATTATTTCACATACAAATTTAATAGTATTTCCTATACAAATTTTAGTAGTTCACATGAAAGCATGATTTTCCTCATAATTTCAGCTCATTTAAATCTTTAGTATTTCGAAAAAAGACATTAGTATAATACATAATATCACCTTACTAAAATTAAGCCCCTTAAAAATGGTATCTCGCATTATGTAACCGGACATAAAGTTATTAGTATCACCTATAATCTCATACATACCTCAGATTATGTAATCTGACATAACGTTATTACTATCACATATAATCTCATTAAAACGCCAACCCAGTTTACACCAACTTAAGGGCTAATGTGAAAGGGCAAACAGTGTGACGTCAAAGTTTGATGCTGTTTTTTGTAAAGTCACCTTACCATGATTTCTGTCTCTGGTCTTGGCCTACTAGTTCTCTTCCCTCATTAATTGATTGTGACATATTGGTTGTTTCCCCTCATTAATTAATGTGAATACTAGTTCTTTCCTCTTATTAAATTATGCGGCCGTTTGTTCTCTCCCCTCATTGTTGTAGCCTACTGGTTCACTCCCCTCACTAAATTTTGTGACCTATTGGTTCTCTCCCCTTATTAAATTATGTAGCCTATTGGTTCTCTCCCCTCATTAAATTATGTAGCCTATTGGTTCTCTCCCCTTATTAAATTGTTTAGCCTATTGGTTCTCTCCCCTTATTAAATTATGTAGCCTATTGGTTCTCTCCCCTCATTAAATTATGTAGCCTATTGGTTCTCTCCCCTTATTAAATTGTGTAGCCTATTGGTTCTCTCCCCTTTTTAAATTATGTAGCCTATTGGTTCTCTCCCCTTATTAAATTATGTAGCCTATTGGTTCTCTCCCCTTATTAAATTATGTAACGTATTGGTTCTCTCACCTCATTAAATTATGCAGCCTATTGGTTCTCTCCCCTCATTAAATTATGTAGCCTATTGGTTCTCTCCCCTTATTAAATTATGTAGCCTATTGGTTCTATCCCCTTATTAAGTTATGTAGCCTATTGGTTCTCTCCCCTTATTAAATTATGTAGCCTATTGGTTCTCTCTCCTTATTAAATTATGTAGCCTATTGGTTCTCTCCTCTCATTAAATTATGTAGCCTATTGGTTCTCTCCCCTCATTAAATTATGTAGCTTATTGGTTCTCTCCCCTTATTAAATTATGTAGCCTATTGGTTCTCTCCCCTCAATAAATTATGTAGCCTATTGGTTCTCTCCCCTCATTAAATTATGTAGCCTATTGGTTCTCTCTCCTTATTAAATTATGTAGCCTATTGGTTCTCTCCCCTCATTAAATAATGTAGCTATTGGTTCTCTCCCCTTATTAAATTATGTAACCTATTGGTTCTCTCCCCTCATTAAATTATGTAACCTATTAGTTCTCTCCCCTTATTAAATTATGTAACCTATTGGTTCACTCCCCTCATTAAATTATGTCGCCTATTGGTTCTCTCCCCTCATTAAATTATTTAACCTATTGGTTTTCTCCCCTCATTAAATTATGTAACCTATTGGTTCTCTCCCCTCATTAAATTATGTAGCCTATTGGTTCTCTCCCCTTATTAAATTATGTAACCTATTGGTTCTCTCCCCTCATTAAATTATGTAACCTATTGGTTCTCTCCCCTCATTAAATTATGTCGCCTATTGGTTCTTTCCCCTCATTAAATTATGTAACCTATTGGTTCTCTCCCCTCATTAAATTATGTAACCTATTGGTTCTCTCCCCTCATTAAATTATGTAACCTATTGGTTCTCTCCCCTCATTAAATGATATAACTGGTTCGCTCCGTTTATTAATCTCTACCATTGTGTCATCTACTCCCATAATCCTCGGCATGTCATTGAGGTCATCATTAATTATATCTCGATTTATCTTATAAGTAACACCAACTCCAGTAGTAGATGGTTGATGCTATAGGCTAAAGGTCATGTTTTATTTATGGACATCCATATCAACAACATGTAGAGGTAATTGTGACTGCCACCTTGACTACCTTACATTGTAACATTGATTACCTCAGAGGGTAACCTACCACATACGCGTGTAAAAAGACCAACACGCCTAGTAAAAGACTAACACGTGTATAAAAAGACCACCATGCGTGTAATAAGACCAACAGTGTTAAAAGACCAAGACATTTCTTAAGAAACAAGACCACGTGTTAAAGAGCTGAAGTTTACCACCTAAACTAAAACACCAGCAGCCACTAGACATAAAAAACTTTCAAATATTTCTTGATGACATGACGTCATTCGTCACCTAAAAATGTGACCAGTTGCAAATCCTGATATAGATCTTTTACAACCTCTGTATTGTGTGTCTTCTGTGTGTCTATGTATGTCTTCTATTTGTCTATGTCTGTCCTCTATATGTCTATGTATGTCCTCTATATGTCTATGTCTGTCCTCTATATGTGTATGTCTGTCCTCTATATGTGTATGTCTGTCCTCTATATGTGTATGTCTGTCCTCTGTGTATGTCTGTCCTCTATATGTCTATGTCCTCTATGTGTGTATGTCTGTCCTCTATATGTCTATGTCTGTCCTCTATATGTGTATGTCTGTCCTCTGTGTATGTCTGTCCTCTATATGTGTATGTCTGTCCTCTATATGTCTATGTCTGTCCTCTGTGTATGTCTGTCCTCTATATGTGTATGTCTGTCCTCTATATGTCTATGTCTGTCCTCTATATGTCTATGTCTGTCCTCTATATGTCTATGTCGGTCCTCTATATGTCTATGTCCTCTATATGTCTATGTCTGTCCTCTATATGTCTATGTCTGTCCTCTATATGTCTATGTCTGTCCTCTATATGTCTATGTCTGTCCTCTATATGTCTATGTCTGTCCTCTATTTGTCTACGTCTGTCCTCTATATGTCTATGTCTGTCCTGTAATGTCTATGTCGGTCCTCTATATGTCTATGTCTGTCCTCTATATGTCTATGTCCTCTATATGTCAACGTCTGTCCTCTATATGTCTATGTCTGTCCTCTATATGTCTATGTCTATCCTCTATATGCCTGTCCTCTATATGTCTGTCCTCTATATGTCTATGTCTATCCTCTATATGCCTGTCCTCTATATGTCTGTCCTCTATATGTCTATGTCTGTCCTCTATATGCCTGTCCTCTATATGTCTGTCCTCTATATGTCTATGTCTGTCCTCTATATGCCTGTCCTCTATATGTCTATGTCTGTCTTCAACTTTCCCGTCCCTGCTATCAGTGTGCTGACGTCACGCGTACCGTACCAGACGTCCCAGCCGGTGACCCCACTGAGGTGTGCGGCGACAGGGGGGAGGGGCGGGCCAAGCTCCAGGGGTGGGGAGGCGTGGGGTGGTGGCGCAGTTGATGAGCGAGTGAACAACCTGAGCACCGTCGCAGATTGACACTTTCATGGATACATCGTGCAGGGGAGACAACTCTCACAACGTTTGGAAGCTACACCAACTTACATGTGAGTTTACTATATACAAATGTACATTACATCTATAATATAGGCCTACGTGCGTATAAACAAAACAATGTGTATGTTGTAATAGCAGTGATTTGTTTCATCCGGTGCTAGTCATATACTTTATTTTTATAAATACACATATTTATAAACATAAATATTTGTATTATATATATATATATATATATATATATATATATATATATATATATATATATATATATATATATATATATATATATATATATATATATATGTATATATTGTAAAGGAATACATATATATATATAGTAATGGAGTATATATATATATATATATATATATATATATATATATATATATATATATATATATATATATATATATAGACCTACTCAATTCCCTTTAAGTCATGTCCTGGAGTCCCATTGTTTTTGCAGGTTAGTCTTAAAGTGTAACCTAATTAATGTACGTGTATGTGTATGTTTGTATGTAACTCGTGTTATGTAAGAAAGGTTTCCTTGTGACAACAGGAAGGAACAATTTATAAACGAAAACTCGCGGGTCCTTCGCGGCTATTTATAGCCACAATTGCTGGGAAAATGTGCGAGACAAATCGGTGTAATGTTGTTTTTTTTCTCCCTCGGTGTACTAATGTTTTTTGTCCCTGCAACATTTTCACTTCCATGGTTTGCGTGTGTTTCTGCTAGTCATTTATCTAAGCTTGTTGTTAATTCTTAGTTTTACATAGACTCAATGTGTCAAGGATTCCGCTTATGATTGTTATTTACTTTCTTAAACCAAAAAAACGACAGTGAACTTGTGAGTATAAATTATGTATATCTATTAACGTAACTCCCGCTTTTGGACCTAACGATCTATAGGGCAGATGAAGTAGAGGGTATCTGTTTCTTGACCACGGCTAATGAAGGGATGGTGTGGTCAGCAATATACCATTTACCGTCTTTACTTTCCATAGCGTGAGTCAGGTACCATCACAGACGTGTGTAGCCTATATACTGACGCTCCACATACACTCATGTCCTTGATCCGAACTCGAGACTTTCAGGTTAGCTGTCGAGCGCTCTACCGCTCGATCACCCCGTCCCACTGCGTATATTTTAAACTGATGTTAAAGTACATGTGATGCAACAATGATTTCATCTCTGCAATCTTCTGCAGTCCACCCTGGCTATTGATTTCTCAGCGATTGATCTTATCCTATTCTCTGGGGTTGATAAGACAATCGGTGACGTCACCTCTTTGAACCGATTCAATATATCCCATGTGATGATTGATGCTTATAGGTAGAATGTATTTATGGCTGTATACATCAAACGGGGAGGGGGGGGGCATGAGTAGGAATTGTTTTCTTCTGTAAGTAGGCCCTATTTGTACTAAGGTCGGCACGTGTAAGGTGGGGTCAGTGGAGTGTTGGAGGGGGGGGGGGGGTTACGGGAGTTGCGTGTTGTGAGGTTTGTGCAGTGGGGTGTGGGAGGGGGGATTACGGGAGGTGCGTGTTGTGAGGTTTGTGCAGTGGGGTGTGTGTGGGGGGGTTGTTTAGTGTAATCTGTGTAGTGGGTCCATTCAGTGGATATGCAGAGGGGGGGGGTCCATAAAGTGGGGTTTGTGTCTCTTTGTATAAATGATGGGATCTTAACTCTTCCATATTTACGATTATTTGTTTGAGCTATAACAAAAATAAGGCATCTCATGATCTTGTCATAACCACCAGCTTGTAGTGCATGTGTACACGACAAGACGTATTAAATCTTTATTTTTGCAAACTTAAATATCCTAATCCTAACCCTGATCCTAACCTCCTTACCAACAAAAACAAAACCAGCTACAACACGCTCTACCTCCCCCTCCCCTCTCTCCACTTCCCTCTCCACCTTGCAATACCAAAAATTTCAAACATTTCCGGAAAACCATTTTCCTGTTCGATGATTTTTCCGCACGAATTCCGACGTTATATTCTGTCATCTGTGCATCCAACTTTGATTTTAGTTTTTATGAACTTTTTTCATTCCTCCTTCATCCGTCTGGTGGAGAGCTCCGGACATCCGTCTAGACAATAATAGAGAGTGGCAGCAGATTTTGTAGTTAATCTACGACATTAATTTGTTAAGTCTTCTTGAGAGGATGACAACACAATAGATTCGTCCAGTAGCCGACCTAAAAATCAGCTGTAAAATCATTTTTTTTCCTGCACATTGATACGGAATGTCCACAGAATAAAACAAATATAAAAACCTTTATAATAACAAGATTTTAAATGACAATAAAAAAAATAAAGAATCTTGCTCTTTTTAATAAAAGTCACTAACCTTTTTTAGAGGTATTATATACATATATATATATTTTATATATATATATATATGTATATATATATATATATATATATATATATATATATATATATATATATATATATATATATATATATTGTTACGACCCCTCTTCTCTAATCCTTTCGAACTAGTCAGGGGATCGTAAACAAGAAGAAGAAAAAATAAAATTAAATAAAAGCCAACTTCAGTAATCTCTATTTATTCGCCACAAAATACAACATCTAACATTAACCCGCCACCACATGGAACACAATAGGAAAAATACACAACTATCTACAACAACTAAAGTACTTAGTACGACTACCCTACTTGTCCCTAACCGTCTAGCCTAGCCTAAGTCTAAAACATGTCGTGGCTTTCCACTAGCTCACATAGACGACCCCATGTCTGTCTCCCCTAAACCTAGCTATCCGAGACGTCCGTCCGTCTCCGTGTGTGTGTCCCGAGTGTCTGTCCGTGTGTCCCCCTAGTCTCCGGTCTACCCTCCTAAAGTACTCAAGTCGTCCCTCGCTAGTGTGGGAACCTTGTTAATCGAGCCTGACCCCCAGGTCAGGTCAGGACATGACCGTCCATCTCGGCCCTGTGCGATCTGGAAGGTTTTCCCAGCCGTAAAACATGGACCGTCACTAGCCTAGATCAAGCATCAACGGTCGGCCCGTGGTGTCACCTGGTAATTTATGGCTGTTGGCCACGTTAATAGCCGAGTCCCCCAAGTCTCCAAGTCTGCCACGCCCACAGCGTAATCTAATCCGGTGTGGCCATCAAAACCCCCAGACTCTCACGGCCTATGCTGACCAGTGCATTAACATGCCTAAGCATTTCATTTTAATTACCTGGCCCTCCTCGATGGGACCAAACCCAGGTAAAGTTCACTTGGGGTCGTAACACCCCCACCCTTCAAGAAATTAATTCGCCACCACATGGTGAATTAATTGAACATCTCTTACTAGACAACCATACCAATCTCACAATTCCTCAAAAGTCCCAGAATAAACCTAAATGGGACTAAATCCATTTAACATAATCATTACTAAAAAGATAAGAAACGTGGATGATTTAGTCACAATAACAAGTTTGACTAAATACCCCAAACACAATGTCATCAAACATAGACATCAAAGTAATTAAAACAGCAAATCTGCAACACATGTGTCACTGTCGCAAATAATGCTAAGATTGAAAACCAACAGTCTTCGTTTTACTGATAGTTACGTCATCAGTCAACAAAACTTGTCAATACAATTAAAAACTGTCACGAATTCAACAGCATGTAAAACATCAATAACAAATATTTTTTTTCAAACAAGACATGTAAAAGGGTACATTCTTTAAGCCTGAAAACAGTTCATTTTGATTAGAACACTTGCATCCTGGGAAAACATGAAACAGTCAATATAGGAAACAGTTCTATAACAGGTTTGAAACACAAAGGTACACATTGTCATTATGTTTCCGTCTTGCGGGTCATCATGAGTCCGTAAATATAAATCTTTAGCCGAACTTTGTAACGTCGCAGCACAATTTTAGTGAGGGAGATATTATCCGCCCACAACAAATACACCGAGCCGCACAAAGAGAGGTCGATTTCACGCCCCGTCTCTGTGAAAGTGAGGTGATATGCGCTCACATGTACACATTCTCGGTTGACGGGAGAAGTGTGACCCGCTGAGGTCACATTACCGATCTTCCCCGGGTCGGTCAAAGAACAATAAATCAGCTCCGAGATAAGGGGAGGGAAGCCTGAGTTAGGCTCAACTCCAAAACAAGAGGTAATGACTTGGCTCGTCGCCGACGCGGACAAAAGATTCACCGTCTCCTCGATCTCTGGATGTAAAACACCATCCACGTGACCTCCAGGTGAGGTCATGGCCTCCAGGTTGCTGGACTTGGTCGGGGAGAAATCAAATACTGCTGGGATCATGGGAGGACAGCCCGTGTTAGGCTCACCTCCAAGACAATGGGTAACAATTTCGTCTGTTACCGCGGCTGGCAGAAGATTCGTTGACTCGTCTAACTGAAGGTGTAGGTCACCATTCACATGACCTCCAGTTAAGGTCATGACGCCTTCAAGATGACAAGTGGTAAGGTCTTGATCAGATGCAGTTACTGGTTCAGGTTCAGACGAGGACAGCCTGTTCTCATGGGTATTCACTCTCTCGGTGGTTACCGTGATTTCAGCGGTGGTTGTAACCACTGGTTCTGATATTGACTGCCCCTTTTCATGACTGGTCAACATCAGAGTGGTTGCCGTTATATCATCGGTGGTTGTATCCACTGGGTCAGATATTGACAGCCCCTTTTCATGACTGGCCAATAACAGAGTGGTCGCCGTGATTTTATCTAAACCAATAATTTGCTGACTGCCTTCAGTACTTGTCGGCAGACAACTTTCGACTCGTAAGCTATCAGCACGTTTTGACGTTTGTGCTGATTCTGCTAGGTTAGAGTCGACTTCAGGGACTGAGCCAAAGCTAGTGGCAGCCTTAGTCCGAGACTGACAAAACTCACTACCAACTCTATCAGACAACAAACTATCTTCATCTCTATACCGATCCTCGGAAACTACTACACTAGCCTGAGAGAAAACAGAGACAGATTCTGGAAAGTCAAACAACCCACTAATCTGCGCCTCCTCCCATAGCCTAAGTAAATCCCGTTCCCTCCTGATCTCTAATAGTTTAATTTCATGTCCGAACAGTTTCTCTAAACTTTTAATGTTAATTTCCTTCCAAGATTCTGACATGAATATATCCCTCCTGATCTCTAACAACTTATCCTCTTTTTCTCTCGCGATCTCTAACATCTTAACTTGAAACTCTCTCTCAATTTCTTCAACCCTAATTCGTCCTATCTCATAATATTCTATCGAGTCTAGACACTCCTCCTCTAATCTACCTGTATTCACTAACTCAACACAAATATGATCTCGTAGAACTCTATCTCTATCCGACACATCAACCTCTAGTCCTAGCTCCTCAACTAGTCGCAACAACTCTACGCGACAAAACCTGTCTAAAACTTCTAGAGTTGGACACTCAATAAAACTCATTACGTCCATGATTCACACTTACGGAACTTATTCAGCTAAATGGTGGCGGTTAACTAACAAAAATGTGGCTCACAACAAACAACTTTAACTTAAACATTAAAAGTAGGGCTATCACCTTTGACACTTGAAACAGGTAGACACCAGCTATACTGGGCCAACCAAACTAAGATATCCAGCTACACTGGATCACAAACGATTTACTCACGTATACTGGGAATTGACCCTCCAGCTATACTGAGCAAACCAAATAAAAATTACGAATTTATTCACGTACCTGGGAATGACCCTCCAGCTGTACTGAATAAACCCGAACACTCCAGTTCCACTGGACCACACAAAAATATTCGAGTATACTGGGCATTAATCCCTCCAGCTATACTGAATCAACAAAAAAAATTCCAGCTCTACTGGACCAACATAAAAATCAAGCAAAATAAACTCAGTGTCAATACAAAGGTGATAAGCTCGCTACTTACTCAATGTTTGGAAAACTCTCCTGATTCCGTGAACAACTTTACTCTCACTACTCATAAAACTTAAAATCAAACACTAGCTCGTGAGCCCCCAACTGAAAATGGCATCAAAAGAAACTATTCAACTCGTTGTCTGTCCTATCCCGGACTCTAGCCGCCAATTGTTACGCACCCCCTTTTTTCTAATCCTTTCGAACTAGTCAGGGGATCGTAAACAAGAAGAAGAAAAAATAAAATTAAATAAAAGCCAACTTCAGTAATCTCTATTTATTCGCCACAAAATACAACATCTAACATTAACCCGCCACCACATGGAACACAATAGGAAAAATACACAACTATCTACAACAACTAAAGTACTTAGTACGACTACCCTACTTGTCCCTAACCGTCTAGCCTAGCCTAAGTCTAAAACATGTCGTGGCTTTCCACTAGCTCACATAGACGACCCCATGTCTGTCTCCCCTAAACCTAGCTATCCGAGACGTCCGTCCGTCTCCGTGTGTGTGTCCCGAGTGTCTGTCCGTGTGTCCCCCTAGTCTCCGGTCTACCCTCCTAAAGTACTCAAGTCGTCCCTCGCTAGTGTGGGAACCTTGTTAATCGAGCCTGACCCCCAGGTCAGGTCAGGACATGACCGTCCATCTCGGCCCTGTGCGATCTGGAAGGTTTTCCCAGCCGTAAAACATGGACCGTCACTAGCCTAGATCAAGCATCAACGGTCGGCCCGTGGTGTCACCTGGTAATTTATGGCTGTTGGCCACGTTAATAGCCGAGTCCCCCAAGTCTCCAAGTCTGCCACGCCCACAGCGTAATCTAATCCGGTGTGGCCATCAAAACCCCCAGACTCTCACGGCCTATGCTGACCAGTGCATTAACATGCCTAAGCATTTCATTTTAATTACCTGGCCCTCCTCGATGGGACCAAACCCAGGTAAAGTTCACTTGGGGTCGTAACAATATATATATATATATATATATATATATATATATATATATATATATATATTATGCGTGTGTTTGTTTGGTACCAAAATCACGATATTTCGTCTAGAAGATATAAACCTTTAATCTATAATTAGCTATTATATACAAGTTATTGTAGTCAAACAAAAGAAGATCTGATCTCAAGGTCAAGGTTAGATCGAAGGACAAGATCGATTCCGCCTATAATGAACATCAAGGAAGTTATTTACTCTTCTACTATGTTTATCTCCCCTAAGTGCCGCTGTTTACTCCCCTAAAATGTTTACCATAAAAGTTTTGCACAAACAGTATCGCTATCGTTGATAAAGGCCATCAAAGTCCATTGCCATCAAGGTTAAATGTACTCAATATTCAATCTATCCAAAGTTCAATCTAATCAAGATTCAATTTAATATTCCATGTATAGATGTTTTTTCTTCTAACTCTGTCATTAGCTTTGATTATTTAAAAAAAATTGTGTTAGTACTATCTGCGTTAGTTGTTATACATTTCTCTCGTTGGTTGTACTTGCTGTTTAGACTCAGCGTCCATTGTCAACAAGGCTTGACATTGTGGCGTTTATGTGGTTGTTTGAATGATACAATTGAGTAGCTCCCTTCAACGCATGTCGTAGTTTGCTGGGTGGTCAGACGTGTCCTATAGCATCAGGCTCTGATCGTGTGGCTGGGTCAAAACGTGGCAGCACATAGAGACTGGTTATCTTAGGCTCGTTATCTTCGTCTCGTTATCGTAGTCTCGTTATCGTAGTCTCGTTATCGTTGTCTCGTTATCGTTGTCTCGTTATCGTTGTCTCGTTATCGTAGTCTCGTTAGTCTCGTTATCGTAGTCTCGTTAGTCTCGTTATCGTAGTCTCGTTAGTCTCGTTATCGTCGTCTCGTTAGTCTCGTTATCTTCGTCTCGTTATCGTAGTCACATTATCGCAGTCTCGTTATCGCAATCTCATTATCGCTGTCTCGTTATTTTCGTCTCGTTATCGTAGTCTCGTTATCGTCGTCTCGTTATCTTCGTCTCGTTATCGTAGTCACATTATCGCAGTCTCGTTATCGCAATCTCATTATCGCTGTCTCGTTATTTTCGTCTCGTTATCGTAGTCTCGTTATCGTCGTCTCGTTATCTTCGTCTCGTTATCGTAGTCTTTTTATCGTCGTCTCGTTATCTTTCTAAATCGATGATGGTCTTTGGTCTGTTTTTATTTCTTATATCCCATCAGGTGCGTGTAATACAGTGTTACCTTGTTTACTTTTTAGTCTGTAGCGTTGTTAAGTAAAAAAAAAACCATAAGATTATACAATGGCCAGATTTAATATTTTTGGATCCAAATTCTAATATTATTGACATTTGGATGGTTGCGCATTGAAAATCCAAACACAAATTTTATGAATTTTATTTAAACACAAACCCAGTTGTAAATCAACGGAATCACGTAACATCTTGTACAACTACCCTGCCTGTCCTGACATTAACATAGACAGCCATCAACCAGCACTAAGCTGATATCTAGTGCACCCAACATTTGCATGCAGTGTTGACGTGTGGGAGACATCAAACTTGGATGCCCCAGTTCTTATACAGCAACAGCTGCTGAGATGCTGGTGAAGATACACAATGGTAGATAGTTACACAATGGTAGATTCTTACACACAATGGTAGATAGTTACACAATGGTATTTAGCTACACACAATTTTAGAAAGTTACACAGTGGTAGATAGTTTCACACAATGGTAGATTATTACACACAATGGTTGATTTCTTACACACAATGGTAGATAGTTACACAATGGTAGATTCTTACACACAATGGTAGATTCTTACACTCAATGGTAGATAGTTACACAATGGTATTTAGTTACACACAATTTTAGATAGTTAAACAGTGGTAGATAGTTTCACACAATGGTAGATTCTTACACACAATGGTAGATAGTTACACAATGGTAGATAGTTACACACAATTTTAGATATTTACACAATGGTAGATAGTTACACACAATGGTAGATAGTTACAATGGTAGATAGTTACACAATGGTAGATAGTTACAATGGTAGATAGTTACACAATGGTAGATAGTTACAATAATATATATTTACCATGGTAGATAGTTATAATGCTAGAATGTTACACGCAATGGAATATAGTTTCTCGCAATGGTAGATAGTTACAATGTTAGATAGTTACAATAGTATATAGTTATAATGGTAGATAGTTACAATGTTAGAATGTTAAACACAATGGAATATAATTTCTCGCAATGGTAGATAGTTTCAATGGTAGATAGTTACAATGTTAGAATGTTCCACACAATGGAATATAATTTCTCGCAATGGTAGATAGTTACAATGTTAGAATGTTACACACAATGGAATATAGTTTTTCGCAATGGTAGATAGTTACAATGGTAGATATTTACAATGTTAGAATGTTACACACAATGGAATATAGTTTCTCGCAATGGTAGATAGTTACAATGTTAGAATGTTACACACAATGGAATATAGTTTCTCGCAATGGTAGATAGTTACAATGTTAGAATGTTACACACAATGGAATATAGTTTCTCGCAATGGTAGATAGTTACAATGTTAGAATGTTACACACAATGGAATATAGTTTCTCGCAATGGTAGATAGTTACAATGTTAGAATGCTACACACAATGGAATATAGTTTCTCGCAATGGTAGATAGTTACAATGGTAGATATTTACAATGTTAGAATGTTACACACAATGGAATACAGTTTCTCGCAATGGTAGATAGTTACAATGTTAGAATGTTACACACAATGGAATATAGTTTCTCGCAATGGTAGATAGTTTCAATGTTAGAATGTTACACACAATGGAATATAGTTTCTCGCAATGGTAGATAGTTACAATGTTAGAATGTTACACACAATGGAATATAGTTTCTCGCAATGGTAGATAGTTACAATGTTAGAATGCTACACACAATGGAATATAGTTTCTCGCAATGGTAGATAGTTACAATGGTAGATATTTACAATGTTAGAATGTTACACACAATGGAATACAGTTTCTCGCAATGGTAGATAGTTACAATGTTAGAATGTTACACACAATGGAATATAGTTTCTCGCAATGGTAGATAGTTACAATGTTAGA
Source organism: Physella acuta (assembly GCF_028476545.2). NCBI lineage: Eukaryota > Metazoa > Mollusca > Gastropoda > Physidae > Physella > Physella acuta. The sequence continues at coordinate 324,417 of NW_026731809.1, forward strand.
ATGTTACACACAATGGAATATAGTTTCTCGCAATGGTAGATAGTTACAATGTTAGAATGTTACACACAATAGAATATAGTTTCCCGCAATGGTAGATAGTTACAATGTTAGAATGTTACACACAATGGAATATAGTTTCTCGCAATGGTAGATAGTTACAATGTTAGAATGTTACACACAATGGAATATAGTTTCTCGCAATGGTAGATAGTTACAATGTTAGAATGTTACACACAATGGAATATAGTTTCTCGCAATGGTAGATAGTTACAATGTTAGAATGTTACACACAATGGAATATAGTTTCCCGCAATGGTAGATAGTTACAATGTTAGAATGTTACACACAATGGAATATAGTTTCTCGCAATGGTAGATAGTTACAATGTTAGAATGTTACACACAATGGAATATAGTTTCTCGCAATGGTAGATAGTTACAATGTTAGAATGTTACACACAATGGAATATAGTTTCCCGCAATGGTAGATAGTTACAATGTTTGAATGTTACACACAATGGAATATAGTTTCTCGCAATGGTAGATAGTTACAATGTTAGAATGTTACACACAATGGAATATAGTTTCCCGCAATGGTAGATAGTTACAATGTTAGAATGTTACACACAATGGAATATAGTTTCCCGCAATGGTAGATAGTTACAATGTTAGAATGTTACACACAATGGAATATAGTTTCCCGCAATGGTAGATAGTTACAATGTTAGAATGTTACACACAATGGAATATTCTCGCAATGGTAGATAGTTACAATGTTAGAATGTTACACACAATGGAATATAGTTTCCCGCAATGGTAGATAGTTACAATGTTAGAATGTTACACACAATGGAATATAGTTTCTCGCAATGGTAGATAGTTACAATGTTAGAATGTTACACACAATGGAATATAGTTTCCCGCAATGGTGTATTTGACTGGATGTGAGGGAAGACCGTTTTGCACAGCTTGGCCCCAGAGTTTTTGGACAAATTATCTTACCAATAAAAGAAAACAGAAACTTTTGTTAAATTTTACTATTTAAACAGAAATTTAGAAAACCAGAAAACACACGCATACTATAGTTTATTTCATGCTTAGGTTAAAAAAATTCCCTGACAAACATAAGCATATTTGCTAAAAATAAAATCAGTCCCAGAATTCCATTTATTGGGTCACGCTGATCTTAGCTTAGTTGTGAAAACAACAATTAATAAAAAAATTAATTACATAGTTAATTGCGTCTATCAGCGGAATACATTACAGCCAACAAAACACATTCCACCTCATGCCATACCTAGACACTAACAAGAGCAGACAACCAATTTTGTTGTCTCTACAGCTAGTTGGAGACAACAAAAGGGGGATCATCTAAACATTTTTTTAAATTCTGCTCTCCCATTATTTCCTGAGATGGACAACCAAACGCAGGATTTGCACAAAGTTTTTTCTCTTCAATACAAGAATAAGATTCTTTCTATAACTTCTTTCAATACAAGAATAACATTCTTTCTATAACTTCTTTCAATACAAGAATAACATTCTTTCTATAACTTCTTTCAATACAAGAATAACATTCTTTCTTTAATTCTTTCAATACATGAATTACATTTTTTCTATAACTTCTTTCAATACAAGAATAACATTCTTTCTATAAATTCTTTCAATACATGAATAACATTCTTTCTATAAATTCTTTCAATACAAGAATAACATTCTTTCTATAAATTCTTTTAATACAAGAATAACATTCTTTCTATAACTTCTTTCAATACATGAATAACATTCTTTCTATAAATTCTTTTAATACAAGAATAACATTCTTTCTATAAATTCTTTCAATACATGAATAACATTCTTTCTATAAATTCTTTCAATACAAGAATAACATTCTTTCTATAAATTCTTTCAATACAAGAATAACATTCTTTCTATAAATTCTTTTAATACAAGAATAACATTCTTTCTATAACTTCTTTCAATACATGAATAACATTCTTTCTATAAATTCTTTCAATACAAGAATAACATTCTTTCTATAAATTCTTTTAATACAAGAATAACATTCTTTCTATAACTTCTTTCAATACATGAATAACATTCTTTCTATAAATTCTTTTAATACAAGAATAACATTCTTTCTATAAATTCTTTCAATACATGAATAACATTCTTTCTATAAATTCTTTCAATACAAGAATAACATTCTTTCTATAACTTCTTCCAATACAAGAATAACATTCTTTCTATAAATTCTTTCAATACATGAATAACATTCTTTCTATAAATTCTTTCAATACATGAATAACATTCTTTCTATAACTTATTTCAATACAAGAATAACATTCTTTCTATAAATTCTTTCAATACATGAATAACATTCTTTCTATAAATTCTTTCAATACAAGAATAACATTCTTTCTATAAATTCTTTCAATACATGAATAACATTCTTTCTATAAAGTTTTTCAATACATGAATAACATTCTTTCTATAACTTCTTTCAATACAAGAATAACATTCTTTCTATAACTTCTTTCAATACAAGAAGAACATTCTTTCTATAACTTCTTCCAATACAAGAATAACATTCTTTCTATAAATTCTTTCAATACATGAATAACATTCTTTCTATAACTTATTTCAATACAAGAATAACATTCTTTCTATAAATTCTTTCAATACATGAATAACATTCTTTCTATAAATTCTTTCAATACAAGATTAACATTCTTTCCATAAATTCCTTAAACACAAGAATAACATTTTTTCTATAACTTCTTTCAATACAAGAATAACATTCTTTCTATAAATTCTTTCAATACATGAATAACATTCTTTCTATAACTTATTTCAATACAAAAATAACATTCTTTGTATAAATTCTTTCAATACAAGAATAACATTCTTTCCATAAATTCCTTAAACACAAGAATAACATTTTTTCTATAAATTCTTTCAATACAAGAATAACATTTTTTCTATAAATTCCTTCTCAAATCCACAGGATGACAAAAAAAAGATGAGTGAAAAGTAACCTGACTTATAAGAATTATTTCCTTTGAATAAATTATCTCCCCACTAAGCCCACATAATATGAAAAACGTTTTTACAAGAATGACTTCCTTTCTGTAAGCAACCTCTCTTTGTGTCCACGGAATGACAACCGTGTCTGTGATAAGCCAGGGTGGCTTCCCTTATCAAATGATGCTACAGCTTTTTCTCTTCTATAAAATTATCCCTCCTCCATGCTCACACAAAGCCAAGCAAATATGTGAGAGGCCAAAAGTTTCTTCCCTTATCAAAAGATGCAAGAATTACTTCCCTTGAACAAGGATACGATAACTACTTCCCTTCTATAAAATTATCTCCCCTCCATGCTCTCTAAAATTCCAACCAAAGCTGTGAGAGGCCAACAGTTTCTCCCCTTATCAAAAGATGCAAGAATTACTTCCCTTGAATAAATTATCTCCCCTCCACAGAATGAGCTCGCGAACTGAGATGAAGCTGAAGGACCCGCCCTCAGAAGACGGGAAGGATTCCAGCTACACAAACAGCCGGACCGTTCTGACCACCGATGATATCAGGTCAGTTCATTTTTTTTAATCTAGTGATTAGTTATCGATTTGGGCATTCCTTTCCCCCGCACCCCCTCCCCCACCCCCGCTTCTCTAGGCTAATCAAGCAACAGGGGCGATAACTGGTTAAATTCTATTAGCCGACAAAATCGACTTTCATTTAGTTACGTGCTTGAAGCTAAATATAGAACATACAGACCCAGCCCATCGATTTTAGATCAAGTTCTGATCACTTCCTGGTCCTTAGAAACTTCTAGAACGTGTCTTGTTTAGCTGAGCATCTAAAAGGTTATATGAATAAGGAAATACAGTCAGACCACATCATCTGTGTATACTGTCATCCCACTTTGACCCTAATCTGCCTGGATCAAAACACAATACAGACCGATTGTTAACATTTTGTTAGTCTCTTTTATCGGGAGTTAAGTCTAGAATTGTTATAAGAAAAATTTGAGTTCTTTCCCTTTTTATACCAATTGATCCGGAGTTACAGTTCTTTTACAAGTTTTTTTTTAAATCGAGTTACTTCCCCTATCTAAATAGGTTGAATTAAGAAAAACATCACTTTTTTAAAGGTGTATCGCTAAACACACTGCACCCTAATTACATTTTCTCATGCCTCAAAACTTGTCACCTGAACCACACCTTACTTACCTTTACCCTTCTCCCCTACACCCCCACCCCTTTTTTTAATTACAAAAAGTGCCTAACAAAACTCTGAGTGGTATAGATTTACAAATACAAATCTCCTCTAAAACTGCACGTCTTTGCTGTTTGTTTGCTGGCCTGTAAACGCCCATTTCTCTAGCTGTTACTGGAGACTACGCAAGTTATAACATTTTGGTTGACAATTTACGGTATATTATATACGGTATATTATATACGGTATATTATATACGGTATATTAAATCCCTCGCTGCTTTGTACATAGTTATTGTCGTCACACAAATGGTGGTTGAGGGGTCAAGGTCAGCGCAGCCACCACATCAATGGCTGACACACTCACACACACACACATAGACATTCACACATCCACTCAAACACACCAACATACACATACACATGGAGCAAACAGTCACATAAATTATACAACAAAAAGGCTGGAAGGTGAGTATGTGAGGGGAGTATGTAGACAGTATGGCCTGATCGCTATATGTATATGTATATATATATATATATATATATATATATATATATATATATATATATATATATATATATATATATACTGTTTTGTGGGGTGCTTTTTTATCTCAAGTTCCACCACCGCCATTTCTCTCATCCAAACATAGGGGAGTCAAGGTTACTAGTAGCATAATAATATCAGTTTAATGAATAGGGTTTTGTAACTAATATCAAGCTCACCGTTTGCTACTTAACATGTGCAAGAATGGGGTATCAGAATAGGCATGAAATCGATCCCTGAACTATTGATCGCTGTACCTGAAGGCAGACTAACCCCACCCCTCCCCGCCCTTCTTGTATATCAACGTGTCTTGACGGTAGAAAATGCAGTGTCTCCGTCAACAAAAAAGTGCGGCAGCCACCAGACATTTTTTTTTAAACGTACGTGACCCTAACAGGCCGTGGTGACCTTGAAATCTAGGTCGCCCCTACCTGTGAGAAGGTGTCCACGTCACCACCGAGTGTCACCATTATTTCAGTGACCTAAGACGGTGACACAATCGCTCATTCTACTTGTCCTAATCAGTCCTAATTAAGGGCAGCCCAACACGGAAATTAAAATTAAAATAAATGACTCGGATTTATTGTACTGGTGTTGATCGAAACCACTCAATTAATTCAATCAACTTTCTCTCTCTCTCATTTTCTCTCTCTTCATCTCCCCCTCCCCCCTCTCTCTCCTTCTCTTCCTCTCCCTCTCTCTTCTTCTCTCTCTCCCTCTCTCTCCCTCTCTCTCTCCCTCTCTCTCTCTCTTCTTCTCTCTCTCCCTCTCCCCCCTCTCTCTCCCTCTCTCTCATTCTCTCTCTCTCTTCCTCGCCCCCCTTCCCTCTCTCCCTCTCTTCCTCTCCCTCTCTCTCCCCTCTCTCTCCCTCTCTTTCTCCCTCTATCTCCCCCCTCTCTCTCTCCCTCTCTCTCTTCCTCTCTCTTCCACTCTCCCTCTCTCTCCTTCTCTTTTTCCCTCTCTCTCTCTCTCCCTCTCTCTTCCTCTCTCCCCCTCTCCTTCTCCCACTATCGCTCCCACTCTCTCTCTCCCTCTCTCTCCCTCTCTCTCCCTCTCTCTCTCCCTCTCTCTCTCCCTTTGCCTCTCCCTCTCTCTCCCTCGCTCTCTCTCTCTCCCTCTTTCTCTCTCTCCATCTCTCTCCCCCCCTCTCTCTCTTACTATTGCTCAGTTGCTCTCTCTTTCTAACTGGCATTTACTGTCTGTAGTTATCTTTCTTTCATGTCTGCCTTACTCAAGATCCCAATTCACTAGATTCCCACTTTCCAGTTCCCAATTTACTAGATTCCCACTTTCCAGTTCCCAATTTACTAGATTCCCACTTTCTAGTGCTCAATTCACTAGATTCCCACTTTCCAGTTCCCAATTTACTAGATTCCCACTTTCTAGTTCTCAATTCACTAGATTCCCACTTTCTAGTGCTCAATTCACTAGATTCCCACTTTCCAGTTCCCAATTTACTAGATTCCCACTTTCCAGTTCTCAATTAATTAGATTCCCACTTTCCAGTTCCCAATTTACTACATTCCCACTTTCCAGTTCCCAATTTACTAGATTCCCACTTTCCAGTTCTCAATTAATTAGATTCCCACTTTCCAGTTCCCAATTTACTACATTCCCACTTTCCATTTTTCAATTTACTAGATTCCCACTTTCCAGTTCTCAATTTACTAGATTCCCACTTTCCAGTTCCCAATTTACTAGATTCCCACTTTCCAGTTCCCAATTTACTAGATTCCCACTTTCCAGTTCCCAATCTACTAAATTTCCACTTTCCAGTTCTCAATTCACTAGATTCTTACTTTCCAGTTCCCAATTTACTAGATTCTTACTTTCCAGTTCCCAATTTACTAGATTCCCACTTCCCACTTTCCAACAGATGACTTTATTTTCATAACTCACGACGCCTTCTACCGTACGGTCGCGTCAAATGTGCTAATGTAATCAAGGGGGGAGGGGGATGGGTGAATTCTGGTACACAGAATCTCATTAAATATGTATTAACTGTAACCTTTACCCTAGCCTGGAAGACTAATTTGAATATTAATGTACGTCACAAAGCTCAAAACAAAAAGCCAGCCATGGTTTAATTCAATTAGTGTAATTATGCGTACAATTAAGTCTGATAAGAAAGAGCAATTTACATTTGAGTTGAATTGGGTGATAATTTTAATAGTTGCTTCTCTTGTTTAATAGCAGGTGGGGTAAAGTGTTCTTTAAAATGTTTTCAACTAGTCCAAAGGAAATTGTTTCTACCGTTGTGTACTGAAGGAATTCTGTTTTATCCGTTACTCTTATCTTTTTTAAGGATATTGTTACTTTAATTGCACTCAAGGAAATTAATTAAATACTGTGCTAAAAGGGAATTCTAGTTTAAATGTTCTACTGTATCAAGGTCTTGTTTCAAAACTTGTGTATTATGGTTTAGTGAATTCGAGCAAACTTGTGAATTATGAACAAATTTTATCTCTAAGTAAATAACAACATAAGTTTCTGCATCTAGTTGGACATTTTGTCGTTACCTGAATGTTATCTCGGCTGATTCAAGCAGTTGAATGTGTAGTTTTATTGTCGCCCGTGTCCACATCAATTAGTGCAGGTTTACTTGTCATTGTTGTTATACTGGATGCACCTACTGTCCTCATCATAAAATTTCACTGTCATTTTGAACTAAACTGAGTTACATATTTATATAGAACCCCACATTGATAAAATGTATGCATCTATTTTATAAATGATTGAAATATTAAAATATCAAATTTTAAAAAATGCACATGCATATTCATTTTAACACGATAAAATACAATCAAACAATTTTTTTTAATTCATTGAAATGGAGATTAAAATTACATGTCTTTAGCATAAATTAAATAAATGTCTAATTTTTTTTTTAATAGATTGAGTATCAATATGATTTCCACTAAACTTGTCGTTTTAAGTATGTAGCATGTTTGGATATGAAAATTTGATTCTTTGAAAAGCACCAAATTCTTATGACCTTAGAGAACTATACTAAAACAAAGCTTTGTTTTTGAAAATACAAAAAAAATGCTAGATTTTGTGATTTCACTAAACTTCAACCTTTGATCTAAAAAATACCAATATTTTAGAATCATGAGAAATTTACTAAACTTTACGCTTTGTTATTTTTTTTAAAATCCGCATAAGCTAGATCCCGTGAACTAAGGGTTTCTGGTGCAAGATGTCAACTTTCACGTTTACGTTGCGGTGTTCAAGTTTTCTATATTTGGTAATTTAACTTTTTACTTTCTCGTAGATACGAAGTATAGAGAAAGTCTTGTAATCGTGCAAAAAAAATATCGAGATTTTTACAAATCTCGACGTTTTACACCTCACTGATACGGAAAAACATAATTTTGCAATCTTGTCCGTATGTCTGTGTGTGTGTGTGTGTGTGTGTGTGTGTGTGTGTGTGTGTGTGTGTGTGTGTGTGTGTGTGTGTGTGTGTGTGTGTGTGTGTGTGTGTGTGTGTGTGTGTGTGTGTGTGTGTGTGTGTGTGTGTGTGTGTGTGTGTGTGTGTGTGTGTGTGTGTGTGTGTGTGTGTGTGTGTGTGTGTGTGTAAACACGATAACTTTAGAACCGTGACAGCTAGGTTGATGAAATTTCATATATAAGTATTTTATCAAAATCGTAGATCCTGATCAACTTTTGAGCGATTTCCGATAACCGGAAGTGGTACTTTTTCAACTTTGAATTTTTCAAAAGCCTATAACTTGAGTACTATTTCAGATAGATAAATGAAATTTCACATGTGAGTAAAAGATCTAATTCTCTACCTTCTGTCAAATTTTGAGAAATTTCCGTTGACCTAAAGTACTAATTTACGCTATTTCCGATTTCTCAAAAAAAACGCATATAAATTTATAAAGTACTAATAATATTGCGCACTATTATGCACATTTTGTTTTGGCGTTCGCTTGGTGCGCAATTCTTTTTTCTATGAGATTCTATTCTATTTTTAAAAGTTTAAGTAATTAAAAATCATGTCTATATTCCAAGTTATATAAGAATATTCGAGAAAGTTTAGGGGAGATCACTCCCGGTTTGTTTATTTTGATTTAGGTGTGGTTTGATTTGTACAATGAATAAACTTTATTTTAAAATTCTAAGATAGTATGAAGACATTGTAGCAGTTTTACGCGCATTAGTTGTTCATAGATCACGACAATAAGAAATCGACTTCGACTAATAGGTAAATATTATATATATATATATATATATATATATATATATATATATATATATATATATATATTTATATTTATATTTATATTTATATATATATATATATATATATATATATATATATATATATATATATATATATATATATATATATATGTATATATATATATATATATATATATTTATTTATTTATTTATTTATTTATTTATTTATATATATATATATACATTCATAAAAGGAAAATTGTGCTACATCCAGCTAAACTAATAATCGACTATAGATAAACATGTTTACTATTAACTGTGAGCCCTTCAAAGGCATTATATATATATATATATATATATATATATATATATATATATATATATATATATATATATATATATATATATATATATATATATATATATATATATATATTATGTAGACCTGGGGAAAAAATTCCCGTTAAAAGGGAAGTAACTCATGTTTTAAAAATCTAGTGTAAAACTAGGTGAGTTATCAGAACATTACCGCGCTAGTATGGTTTCAGTTAATGTCCCAATTTAGATTACGTCAAAAGCAATGGAGCTGAGTTTTCAGCCGGAAGTAGATGCATCAGGCAAATACGTGGTGGCCATTTTGTTTTTATGTTGGCACACTGTTAAGTCTGAAATCACTTAACCAACTTTCCATTGAATATAATCATCTAAATGGGATTCAGCTCATTAAAACAATACACCCTAATGACGTGTTCATTTATAAACTTTATTATAAGTCATCTCCATGAAGGTGAAATTAAAGTCAAATTAAAAAGTGGGTCGAAAATTTAACAGGCTTGATTACGCAATAGAGTCCTTGTAATTTTTGCGACTAAATAAACGTCACAGCACAATTGGCATGTTCATATTTACACGGAGATTTGATACAGACTTTACAAACGCTTTATTAAATAAACCGGGAGTGATCTCCCCTAAACTTTCTCGAATATTCTTATATAAAATAACAGGGGATGGGAACTCGGGCTATAGACATGATTTTTAATCCATTTTAAATAATTAAAGTTTTAAAAATAGAATAAAATCTCGTAGACAAATTAATTGCACACCAAGTGAACGCGAAATAAAAAAGCGCATAATAGTGCGCAATATTATTATTACTTTTAAAATTTACATTAGTTTTTTGAGAAATCGGAAGTAGCGTAAAGTACTACTTCCAGTCAACGGAAATGACTCAAAATTTAATAGAAGGTAGAGAATTAGATCTTTTACTTACGTATGAAATTTCATTTATCTATCTGAAATAGTACTCAAGTTATAGGCTTTTGAAAAATTCAAAGTAGGAAAAGTACCATTTCCGGTTATCGGAAATCGCTCAAAAGTTGATACGGATCTACGATTTTGATTAAATACTTATATATGAAATTTCATCAACCTAGCTGTAACGGTACTCAAGTTATCGTGTTTACACACGGACACACACACACACACACACACACACACACACACACACAGACATACGGACAAGATTGCAAAATTATGTTTTTCCGTATCAGTGAGATGCAAAACGTCGAGATTTGCAAAAATCTCGATTTTTTTTTTTTTTTTTTGCACGATTACAAGACTTTCTCTATACTTC